>NC_090444.1:1821586236-1821889267 GCF_031143425.1 Pleurodeles waltl
TCAAAAAGAGAAAAACTGGTTCAAACCCTACCAAAGTACAGCTCCAGGAGCTTTTAGCAGAGTTTGCTAAAAACAACCCCTCTGATGATGGCCTCACAGAGGAGGACACTAGTGAGTTGGAGGAACTCCCACCTCCAGTCCTAGATAGGGAGACCAGGGTTTCTCCAACCCCGATTCCAAATGTGATAGTCAGAGATGCTGCTTCTCTCACAGGAGAGTCCAGCAACTCTGGAAGCATTGAGGAAAGCCTCAATGAAGACGATCTCCTGCTAGCCAGGTTGGCCAAAAGATTGGCTTTGGAAAGACAGATCCTAGCCGTAGAAAGGGAAGGACAAGAGATGGGCTTAGGTCCCATCAATGGTGGCAGCAACATAAATAGGGTCAGAGATTCTCCTGACATGCTAAAAATCCCTAAAGGGATTGTAACCAAATATGAAGATGGTGATGACATCACCAAATGGTTCACAGCTTTTGAGAGGGCTTGTGCAACCAGAAAAGTAAACAAGTCTCACTGGGGTGCTCTCCTTTGGGAAATGTTCACTGGAAAGTGTAGGGGTAGACTCCTCACACTCTCTGGAAAAGATGCAGAATCCTATGACCTCATGAAGGCTACCCTGATTGAGGGCTTTGGATTCACCACTGGGGAGTACAGGATTAGGTTCAGGGGGGCTCAAAAATCCTCGAGCCAGACCTGGGTTGATTTTGTTGACTTCTCAGTCAAAACACTGGATGGTTGGATTCATGGCAGCGATGTAAATGATTATGATGGGCTGTACAATTTATTTGTGAAAGAACACCTGTTAAGTAATTGTTTCAATGATAAACTGATCAGCATCTGGTAGACCGAGGACCAATTTCTCCCCAAGAATTGGGAAAGAAGGCAGATCATTGGGTCAAGACTAGGGTGACCAAGACTTTCAAAGAGGGTGACCAAAAGAAAGGGGTCACAAAGACTCCCTAGGGGAAGAGTGTTGAGACATCCAAGGGAAAAAGTGAAGAGTCTTCTACAGGGCCCCAAAAACCTGCTCAGGAGGGAGGGTCCAAAGCCTCTTCACAATCCAATTTTGGGTACAAGGGTAAAAACTTTGATCCCAAGAAGGCCTGGTGTCGTAGCTGTAATCAGCAGGGACACCAAATTGGAGATAAGGCCTGTCCCAAGAAAGGTTCCACTTCAAACTCTACTCCAGCTAACACTGGAATAGCCAGTCTCCAGGTGGGATCAACAGTGTGCCCAGAGCAAATCAGGGTTCACACTGAAGCTACATTAGTCTCTGAGGGTGGGGTGGACTTAGCCACGCTGGCTGCCTGGCCTCCTAATATGCAAAAATACAGGCAGCAACTCTTGATTAATGGGATTCGTATAGAAGGCCTGAGGGATACAGGTGCCAGTGTCACCATGGTGACAGAGAAACTGGTTTCCCCTGGTCAATACCTGGCTGGACAAACTTATCCAGTCACCAACGCTGACAATCAGACTAAAGTACATCTCATGGCTATGGTAACTTTAGAGTGGGGAGGGGTCAATGGCCTGAAACAGGTGGTGGTCTCCTCAAATATCCCTGTAGACTGTTTGCTTGGAAATGACCTGGAGTACTCAGCATGGGCCGAGGTAGAACTCAAAACCCATGCAGCCATGCTGGGTATCCCTGAACTGGTGTGTGTCAAGACAAGGGCACAGTGCAAGGCTCAGGGTGAAAATGTGGTGTTGGAGCCTGGGAAAAGGGACCAACCCTCCAAGAGAAAAGGAAAGAAGACTGGGGAACCAGCTTCAACACAACAAGAGAAAGAGTACCTCTCTTCCCAGGAAGAAGTTCTGCCCTCTGAGGGAACTGAGCCTATGGAGTTGGAACCTTATCAGGTTGAACTCTTAGGCCAGGGGGACCCACAAGGGAACAGTTGTGTAAGGGGCAAGAAACCTGTCCCTCTCTTGAAGGCCTTAGGCTGCAAGCTGCTGAAGAGACCAAAGGAAAGATCATTGGAACACATAGAGTCTATTGGGAAGATGGACTCCTCTACACTGAGGCAAGAGATCCCAAACCTGGTGCCACTAGGATAGTGGTAGTGCCTCAGGAGTTTAGGGAGTTCATTCTAACCTTAGCTCATGATATTCCACTTGCTGGGCATTTGGGACAAACCAAGACTTGGGAAAGGTTAGTTAACCATTTCTATTGGCCCAACATGTCCCAGAAGGTAAAGGAGTTTTGTGTCTCCTGTGCCACCTGTCAAGCCAGTGGTAAGACAGGTGGACACCCAAAGGCCCCCCTCATTCCACTTCCAGTGGTGGGGGTCCCCTTTGAAAGAATGGGTGTGGACATAGTGGGTCCACTTGAACCTCCCACAGCCTCAGGGAACCAGTATATCCTAGTGGTAGTGGATCATGCCACTAGGTACCCTGAAGCAATTCCCCTTAGGTCCACTACTACCCCTGCAGTAGCAAAAGCACTCATTGGTATCTTTACCAGAGTGGGATTTCCTAAGGAGGTGGTGTCTGACAGGGGTACCAACTTCATGTCAGCATACCTGAAACATATGTGGAATGAGTGTGGGGTGATTTACAAATTCACCACACCATACCATCCACAAACCAATGGCCTTGTAGAAAGATTTAACAAGACATTGAAAGGCATGATCATGGGGCTCCCTGAAAAGCTCAAAAGGAGATGGGATGTCCTCTTGCCATGTCTGCTTTCCGCCTACAGAGAGGTGCCTCAGAAGGGAGTAGGGGTTTCCCCCTTTGAACTTCTGTTTGGCCATCCTGCCAGGGGACCACTAGCTCTTGTAAAAGAAGGCTGGGAGAGACCTCTTCATGAGCCTAAACAAGATATAGTCGACTATGTACTAGGCCTACGTTCCAGGATGGCAGAGTACATGGAAAAGGCAAGCAAAAACCTTGAGGCCAGCCAACAACTCCAGAAGATGTGGTGTGACCAAAAGGCTGCTATGGTTGAATTTCAGCCAGGGCAGAAAGTCTGGGTTCTGGAGCCTGTGGCTCCCAGGGCACTTCAGGACAGATGGAGTGGCCCTTACCCAGTGCTAGAAAGAAAGAATCAGGTCACCTACCTGGTAGACCTAGGCACTAGCAGGACCCCCAAAAGGGTGATCCACGTGAACCGCCTCAAACTCTTTCATGACAGGGCAGATGTGAATCTGTTGATGGTAACAGATGAGGACCAGGAAGCTGAGAGTGAACCTCTCCCTGATCTCCTCTCCACAGACCCTAAAGATGGCTCCGTAGATGGAGTGATCTATTCAGACACCCTCTTTGGCCAACAGCAATCTGACTGTAGGAAGGTCTTACAACAGTTTGCTGAGCTCTTTTCCCTAACCCCCTAACCCCTGGTCAGACACACCTGTGTACCCATGATGTGGACACAGGAGACAGCATGCCTGTCAAAAACAAAGTTTTCAGACAGTCTGACCAAGTTAAGGAAAGCATCAAAGTGGAAGTCCACAAGATGCTGGAATTGGGAGTCATTGAGCACTCTGACAGCCCCTGGGCTAGCCCAGTGGTCTTAGTCCCCAAACCTCACACCAAAGATGGAAAGAGAGAGATGAGGTTTTGTGTGGACTACAGAGGACCTAATTCTGTCACCAAGACAGATGCCCCTCCCATTCCAAGGGCAGAAGAATTGACTGACAAACTAGGTGCTGCCAGATACTTAAGTACCTTTGACTTGACAGCAGGGTACTGGCAAATCAAAATGGCACCAGGAGCAAAAGAAAAGACAGCATTCTCCACACCTGATGGGCACTATCAGTTCACTGTTATGCCCTTTGGTCTAAAGAATGCCCCTGCCACCTTCCAAAGGTTGGTGAATCAAGTCCTTGCTGGCTGTCCTTTAGTGCAGCTTATCTTGACGATATTGCTGTCTTTAGCTCTAGCTGGCAGGATCACCTGGTCCACCTGAAGAAGGTTTTGAAGGCCCTGCAAGCAGCAGGCCTCTCTACCAAGGCATTCAAATGCCAGATAGGGCAGGGAACTGTGGTTTACTTGGGACACCTTGTAGGTGGAGGCCAAGTTCAGCCACTCCAGCCCAAGATCCAGACTATTCTGGACTGGGCAGCTCCAAAAACCCAGACTCAAGGCATTCCTTGGCTTGACTGGGTACTACAGGAGTTTTGTGAAGTGATATGGATCAATAGTGACACCCCTCACAGAACTTACCTCCAAGAAAATGCCCAAGAAGGTAAACTGGACTGTAGAATGCCAAAAGGCCTTTGACACCCTGAAACAAGCTATGTGCACAGCACCAGTTCTAAATGCTCCAGATTACTCCAAGCTGTTCATTGTGTAGACTGATGCCTCTGAACATGGGATAGGGGCAGTTTTGTCCCAAACAAATGATGATGGCCTTGACCAGCCTGTTGCTTTCATTAGCAGGAGGTTACTCCCCAGGGAGCAGCATTGGAGTACCATTGAGAGGGAGGCCTTTGCTGTGGTTTGGTCCCTGAAGAAGCTGAGACCATACCTCTTTGGTACTCACTTTGTAGTTCAAACTGACCACAGACCTCTCAGATGGCTAATGCAAATGAAAGGTGAAAATCCAAAACTGTTGAGGTGGTCCATCTCCCTACAGGGAATGGACTTTATAGTGGAACACAGACCTGGGACTGCCCATGCCAAAGCAGATGGCCTTTCCAGGTTCTTCCACTTAGAAAATGAAGACTCTCTTGGGAAAGGTTAGTCTCATCCTCTTTCGTTTGGGGGGGGGGGGTGTGTAAGGAAATGCCTCCTTGGCATGGTTACCCCCTGACTTTTTACCTTTGCTGATGCCAAGTTATGATTTGAAAGTGTGCTGAGGCCTGCTAACCAGGCCCCAGCACCAGTGTTCTTTCCCTAAAACTGTTCCACAATTGGCACACCCCGGGATCCAGGTAAGTCCCTTGTAACTGGTACCAAGGGTCCTGATGCCAGGGAAGGTCTCAAAGGGCTCCAGCATGTCTTATGCCACCCTGGGGACCCCTCACTCAACACAGACACACTGCTTGCCAGCTTGTGTGTGCTGGTGGGGAGAAAATGACTAAGTCGACATGGCACTCCCCTCAGGGTGCCATGCCAACATCACACTGCCTATGGCATAGATCAGTCACCCCTCTAGCAGGCCTTACAGCCCTGAGGCAGGGTGCACTACACCATAGGTGAGGGCATAGGTGCATGAGCACTATGCCCCTACAGTGTCTAAGCAAAACCTTAGACATTGTAAGTGCAGAGTAGCCATAAGAGTATATGGTCTGGGAGTCAGTCATACACGAACTCCACAGCACCATAATGGCTACACTGAAAACTGGAAAGTTTGGTATCAAACTTCTCAGCACAATAAATGCACACTGATGCCAGTGTACATTTTATTGTGAAATACACCCCAGAGGGCATCTTAGAGATGCCCCCTGAAAACATACCCGACTTCCAGTGTGGGCTGACTAGTTTTACCAGCCTGCCACACACCAGACATGTTGCTGGCCACATGGGGAGAGTGTCTTTGTCACTCTGTGGCTAGTAACAAAGCCTGTACTGGGTGGAGGTGCTTCTCACTTCCCCCTGCAGGAACTGTAACACCTGGCGGTGAGCCTCAAAGGCCCACCCACTTTGTTACAGTGCCCCAGGGCACTCCAGCTAGTGGAGATGCCCGCCCCCTCCGGCCACGGCCCCACTTTTGGCAGCAAGGCAGGAGGAGATAATGAGAAAAACAAGGAGGAGTCACTGGTTAGTCAGGACAGCCCCTAAGGTGTCCTGAGCTGAGGTGACTCTGACTTTTAGAAATCCTCCATCTTGCAGATGGAGGATTCCCCCAATAGGATTAGGGATGTGCCCCCCTCCCCTCAGGGAGGGGGCACAAAGAGGGTGTAGCCACCCTCAGGGCTAGTAGCCGTTGGCTACTAACCCCCCAGACCTAAACACACCCCTAAATTGAGTATTTAGGGGCTCCCAGAACCTAGCAAGATAGATTCCTGCAACCTGAAGACGAAGAAGGACTGCTGACCTGAAGCCCTGCAGAGAAGACGGAGACACCAACTGCTTTGGCCCCAGCCCTACCGGCCTGTCTCCCCACTTCGAGAAAAACTGCAACGCTTTCCACAGGGTCCAGCGACCTCTGAAGCCTCAGAGGACTACCCTGCATCTAAAAGGACCAAGAACTCCTGAGGACAGCGGCTCTGCTCCAAAGAAGAAACATCTTTGCAACATAGAAGCAACATTTAAAGACAACACGTTTCCTGCCGGAAGCGTGAGACTTTGCACTCTGCACCCGACGCCCCCGGCTCGACCTGCGGAGAAACAACACTACAGGGAGGACTCTCCGGCGACTGCAACCCTGTGAGTAGCTAGAGTTGACCCCCCTCAGCCCCCCCAGCGACGCTTGCAGAGGGAATCCATAGGCTCCCCCTGACCGCGACTGCCTGCTTCTAAGAACCCGACGCCTGGTAAAGACACTGTACCCGCAGCCCCCAGGACCTGAAGGATGCAACCTCCAGTGCAGAAGTGACCCCCAGGTGGCCCTCTCCCTTGCCCAGGTGTTGGCTACCCCGAGGAGCCCCCCCCCCCTTGCCTGCCTGCTTCGCTGAAGAGATCCCTGGGTCTCTCATTGAACTCCATTGCAAACCCAACGCCTGTTTGCACTCTGCACCCGACTGCCCCCGTGCCGCTGAGGGTGTATCGCTTCAGGAATCGTCTACAGTAAGCGCGGGAAAGCCACCTCGCTACCGCTCCGCTGGCTAGTTTGTTCGCCATGGCCTAAGCATGTACGCCTCCTTGCTCACACGCTGCTGGCAGGCTCATTTGCCTTGGCCGTAAGACCGGAGGACTTAACAAGTTATAATTAAAAGAAAAGCCTGCAACGTAACTAAAGAGTTTGGTTACAGTTTTTCCGGATTGTGTCAAACGTTGACGGTCCGTGACTCAGTCGACTGTTGAAGCATTCAGTCAGATAATTTGGGCTGTAGGGGCTTTAACAGGTGTATGTTTATGGATGCAGCTATCTTGGATGGAAGTGAGGCAAGGTGACTATATTTGTCTGGAGGCCATATTTTGGGCACAGAGAGTTCGTTGATCGAGCTATAGCAGATCAGATTTTAGTCTGAGGAGAGAAAGAGGCGCATCCTGGTCTCTATGGTTTGTCAAGATTATCTTATATTTCTTAAATAATTGTTTTATTAATAGGAGTAGGCTAGAGGCTGTGTGAATAATAGAATTCTTTTGAAAATGAGTATTTTGGAGGATAGCTCACAGGTGGAGCAGAATTTGGAGGATAAGGTTCACTGATATGTAAATTGGGCAGTTTGTTATTTCGCAAAGGACTTGGGGAAGAAATTACACAATTGTATGGAGAAATTTGCAGACAAGTTTTCTGGCCACAGGAATGAGGAGGAACAGTTCTGGTCGGTGGAAGAGGCTAACGAGAGAACGCATAGTTCTCAGGAGGGTTGTAAGGTAACAATTAAAAGAAAACATTTACAAAGAGAGAAAGCCTCTAGCTTACAGGAACATTACGGTCCAAGGTCACATCAAAGGGCAACTCAAATGGAGTTGAGTGGAAAGGCTATAAAGGCCACTAAAGGGAGTCTTAGAGTGGTGGCCTTTGGCGAATCATCCAGCAGTGGTGATGTCATAATTTCTTGTTCATCTGACATGGGAGATTCGGATGATGACGAGATTGTGAGAAAGAGGGTGAAAAAGACTCATGACAGTTTGGATCAGGACAAGCAGGTTAAGGACCCGCTTGGGGAAAATATGTTTGATCCCAATATGATTCAGCATCGATTATCCCCTCAATGGGCTCCCTCGGATCATGTGGCTAAGACGAGGGATCCAACAAGATATAAGGACAAGATTGAGATCTGAATGTCCAAGACCCTCTCTGGCAAATACAATGGCTTACACGCCAGAACTTGACACTGAAATGTTGACTTTTCTAAACAAAAGAGGGCGTGATCCAAGAAGAGGTCTTGACAAAGGATTAAATGGATGTCAGGACAGGTTGTTAGACGTGTTTGGGCCCTTAAGAAAGATTTTTGTTATGTGTAAGGAAGCATATTTACAGGAGACATCTGTGGATGTTCAATAACTGCACCAGTGGGTGCAGATGGCACTCTGTTTACTAGGGAATTCAAATGCAGCTTTATGTATTGAAAGTTGAAAAAGTATTCTAATGAAGGTTGACGCAAGTTGGAGTCAGGGTAGCTTGCAAGTAAGGAGTCAGGGTAGGATGGTAATGGTCTTCTTTTTGGAGATGTGTTTGTAAAGGAGATCGTGAAGTATGCAGGAGCTTTTAATTCCATCTAAAAGATTCAGAAGGAAATAAAAAAGGTTTTTGGAGGGGCCGGCAGAATGTGGGGTCGGGTCCCCGGCTAAGGTATTACAAGAGCATCCTTTTCGAGAGGATATAGTTCCCTTGGGATTCCAAACTCCAAGTTTTTACCCCCAAAGAACACAAGGAAGAGGAAGATCCAGAGGAGCTAGACAGACAAGAGGTCAACAAGGTATGCATGTGAAAAAACCTTTTGTGTATCCCTATAAGACAGGGAGGCAGACTTGCTCAATTTTTGGAAAGATGGAAAGAGATAACAGGAGATTTGTGGGTGTTGCAAATTGTTCAGGGTTATGTTAGATTTTGCGGGAGAGCCAGTCGAAGCAAAGAGACCAAGAGCTTTAAGATTTTCAAAAAAGGAGACAAAGATGATAAGACAGGATGTTCAGGAACTTTTCGAAAAAAGGACGAAAGAAGGGACAAAGGACGATTCAAAGGGTTTTGTGAGCAATCTGTTTTTGGTAGATAAAAAACACAAGGGAAAGAGACATGTTATTAATTTGAGAGAACTGAACGATTGAGTCGAATACAATAATTTCAAAATGGAATGTATACACATGCTGAGGCATCTGTTGAGAAGAGCAGAAGGGTTGACTAGTCTTGATTTTAAGGATTTATATGGTGCCACTTTGCTTAGAACAAAAGGATTATCTGAGATTTTGATGGCAAGGGGTTATGGTGAGGTTCAAAAGTCTCCCATTCAGACTTGACATCGGCCTCTTGATGTTTCACAAAGGTTATGAGGCCTGTAGCCCCTTGGCTTCGGACAAGAGGTATTCATTTGATAATATATCTGGACAATATTCTTATAATAGCAGAGAGCAGGATGTTAGCACAGGATCACACCGGGTTGGCTATTCGGATTTTGGAAGATTTAGGATCTGTAATTTCTTGTGTGTGACTGTCTGGCGTCTTCTCCCCATCTCTCCCCATCAACAGGAGGAAATCTTGTCTGGAGCCAAGTCAGGAGATGGGAGTTTTGGGATTTCAGATCCAAACGTTGGAATGTGTGTTGCGATTACCTGTGGAGAAGGTGAGGAATATTTGCAAAGAAATAAGGAAAATGTTGAGGTGTATTTGGGTAACTCTTCAACAGCTGGAAAGAATGTTGGATTATTGTCAGCATCTATTCAGGCAAACTTCCCAGCCCTCTTGCATTACAGGCATTACAGAGGTACTCTCAGAAACTTCAAATGGATATGAATGTGAAGCAAGAACTAGAATGGTGGTTAGGAAACATGGAAGCTTGGAATGGGAGAGCCATTTTTGGCGACAGTGTGGATATTACGATAGAATCAGATGCCAGCCTTTTGGTTTGGGGAATGAGATGTGGTTCTATTGTGACAGGATGGAAATGGTCTTCACAGGAGAGGAAGATACATATCAACTATTTGGAGTTGCTGGCAGGTTCTTTCGTGATAAGGAGTTTTGTTAAGGACCAGTTAAAGTGTTGTGTTCTTCTGAAAATGGACAATTGGTCTGCGGTAAGGCATGTGAACAAGTTGGGAGGTCGAACAGGCTGAATGTTTAGATGCACAGGTTTTCAGTTGGAGACTGGATCCAGAGGCAGAGGCAGTGGACAACAGTGGAGAATAAGTCGCAGTTTTGCTTTTCCGCCTTTTGCGATGATTCAGAGGTTGATATTGAAGGTAAGGGAGGTTCAAGCAGAGATGGTTTTGGTTGCTCCTTTTTGGCCATCTCAGGTTTGTTTTTCAGATGTCATGGAGTTGTTGATAGACAAGCCAATGTGGTTACCGGATATTTAAAATCTTTTAATGAATCCAATTGGAGAAAGTCACAAACTGGTGTCGGAGGGTCAGTTGCGATTGATGGGGCGGTTGATTTCGGGACAGCTTGGCAAGTGTCAGGATTGTCTGCAGAAGCTTTGAAACTCATAAGGGATTCCTGGGCTCCAGAAACCAAAAGGGCATGCAGATTGGCATGGAAGAGATGGGTAGGTTGGTGTAATGAAAGGAGTCTGGATCCCATTTCAAAATCTGGGGTGAATGTAGCAAATTTTTGTAACTGAACTATTTTTAAAGGGCAGCTTGTACAGTTCAGAGAATTTGAGTAGATCGGCAATTTCTGCAGGGCATGCGTTGGTGAATTAGCATCTGGTGGGTCAACATTATGTTGTAAGACATTTGTTAAAGAGCATGCGTTTGAAGAAACCTCCTGAGTCTAGATATTCATCTTTGTGTGATGTAAACATAGTTTTAAGAGAGTTATCTTGGGATGACAATGAGTTTTTGTATTTAAATAATCTGTCTTTCAAATAAGTCATATTGCTTTGCCTAATTTCTTTTAGAAGAGTCTTGGATGTAAGAGTGTTAGAGGTATCTTCTCAAAGTTATTTACCAGAGGGAGTTTGCTTCAGTGTCAGGAAAAGAACTAAGACTTTATCTAAGACTATTTTTTATCCAAATGTAGAGGAAAACAGCAAGTTTTGTGTGGTGAGGTGTTTGTGTGAGTATGAAAAGTGCACAGAAAATTGAGAGGACAAGGAGAAACACAGCTAGTGATTTCATTTAGATATCCATATAAACATGTGTCTTTGCCAACCTTGGCAAGATAGGATAAGGAAGTTATGAAAAGGGCTGGCATTGATGTTACCCGATTTGGAGCACATTCTGCAAGGGAGCTCTGGCGTCTAAAGCTGTGTCAGTAGGTAGAAGTTTTAGTAGTGTTTTGGCTGTGGCTGACTGGTCCTATGATTCTGTATTTAAAATATTTATCTTAAACCAATGGAGTATGCTGTGAGGAATATTATGTCAATGCTTTAAACATGTAAAATATTGGTATCTGTGCTTTGACATCCAATTTTGATTTTCCACAGCAGGGGTGGGTAGAACATTGTGATTTTATTAAAGACACAGAGGCAAATATTATCCCTCCCAGTCATTGGATCCCACCCTATAATTTATGTTTTTGTGTTTGTCAGAGATCAAAATTCACTAATACATTAGAGGCATGGAAGGTAGCATATGGCATCTTACAAGTTTTATTTAAAAGTCTAACTGAGAAATTAACATGAGATGTAAAAATATGCACGTTTGAAGGATGGTGGACACTGTGATCGCCACTTGTTTTCAACATGACATTTTACCATTAAAGATGTTGCACATTTATATTTCAGTGAATTACTGACATACATTCATATTAAAGGTGTTATTTTTAAAGAAATAGTAGAGATGAAAAATACATTATGATTATTAGATGTAAAATAATTTATCATACTTATATTGTGTTAAAAATGAATTTATTAACATGAGTTATATGTGTGCAGAAAAATAAACGCAGGTTTAAATTGTTTAATGAAATTCATAACAATAATTGCAATTAAATATTTTGCTTGCATATTTGATTTAAATTGTAAGGTGTGCAATACATTTTATATATTAATTTTCATTAATATGTATTTAGGCTTTATTAGCCAGACTAGGCCTAGAAATTCATTTTGCTGTAGTTATGTAAAACTACTAATTCATTCTGTTTCCTTTGACCTGAATATTTTTCCTAGGCTGCTGATGGGTTAGTTAATAACAAATGCAGCAACATTTACTGTAGCTGCTGAACAAGACAGGAAGCCTTGTTGTATTAATATGAAAACTGTTAGAATCAACCTGTAGAAGCTTGGGAAAGATGTCCCATGTTTCAAAAATCTTAAATGTAATATTTTGGCGGAACTGTATGAACTCATTAAGATGACATTGCACCATCCAAGAGAAAATCCAGAATAGTTGCAAACCTCCAGGGCGTCTACCATTTCAATTGGATATCGATCTATCTGCGAAAGATGAGTCCACCCTGAGGTCCAATAAGAAAGTTTTCTACATTTATATTTAGAGAGAGACTTTTGAAATTAGGAGTTAGTCTTCTGAGAGTTAGTTTTCTTTGAGAGAGTCTGCTGCCGAATATCCTGAGATCCAGTTCTATTCTTTGTCTCCCCCTCTTAACCATCCTCTGATTTTAATTCTGCCCTTGTGATGGTCAGAGGTGCTCCTCACAAACCATTTTCCATGTTAAGCCTCTGTCACCTAATTGAGTTGCCCCTGTGATAATGCTGTTTAGTGCTATATGTCCACTTTACTCTGAACTGCTGTCCTTGTCCCGTGTGCAGCTTGTGTTCTGCACTGTTCCTGAAGCTGCTGTCTACTGATACTGCGACGCTGTGAGTGTTCTGACCAACGAATCCTTCCTGTCTGCTGTCCTATGAGGAGAGTATAATTTGCAATGTTGTTTTCCTTGTTTCCTTTTCAGCTTTGATAATTACACCAGTGGATTTGTATAGTTAGTTACTCTAGTTAGATGATTTTCCAAATTATTTTCGTCTCTTCTTTTGTGTTTGCCCACATGTGCTAGTCCATCCCCACAGACGTCCAAATTCGTACTAGGGATAAGGATGGCCCAGCCCAATTATTGAATGTTATTAATTGACTTTGATGATTACTGATGTCACCATCATCTGCTTTGAAATCTGATTTTGATTTGCATATTATTGCTATGTTGGTTTGTATTATTCTTTTGGAGTGTTTAATAGCATTGATGGTTAGTAGGCTCAGTCTCTTCAGACATTTTGGTCAGCCTATGATTTGTATGTATGTTTATAACTTAGTTTTGCACACCATTTATGTTATTTTGGCTTTATGGGGGTCATTCCAACCTATGCGGCCCCCATTCCAACATTCCCGCTGGGCCGGCGGGCGCAAACCAAGTTTGCGCCCGCCGGCCCAGCGGGAATGACCCGCAACACAGGAGCCGGCTCCTAATGGAGCCGGCGGTGTTGCGGCCGTGCGACGGGTGCAGTTGCACCCGTCGCGCTTTTCACTGTCTGCTATGCAGACAGTGAAAAGCTGGCCGGGGCCCTGTTAGGGGGCCCCAGGACACCCCTTACCGCCAGCCTCTTCCTGGCGGTGTAAACCGCCAGAAACAGGCTGGCGGTAAGGGGGTCATAATCCCCAGGGCAGCGCTGCTTGCAGCGCTGCCCTGGCGGATTATCACCACCGGGGGAAAAACAGCGGAAAACCGCCGGCCCCGGCGGTGCGACCGCAGCTTTACCGCCGCGGTCAGAATGGGGAAGAAAGCACCGCCAGCCTGTTGGCGGTGCTTTCAGTCATTATAGCCCTGGCGGTCTCGGACCGCCAGGGTCAGAATTACCCCCTATGTTTGTAATAAAGCTTTGTAACTTTATTCAGTTTGGAGTCTTGTTTCCGTGGCTAAAATGGTCATGGTGTGTAACATTATTTGTGTTTCTCATGTTACTGACTTATATTTATAGAATCTGATTACACACTCTTCACTGAGTCCAGAGATCTGGCCAACCTCTATGTGGGTGGGACGTGTTGTGGTGTCTCACCTGAGTGTGCGCGGTTTCTGAACCCGAGGCGAGAAGAAGATCTCTGAGTACACTACAGCATGTTTCAGGAAATAATGACTTCAGTAAATAAGGAAAAGTTTGGCAAAGAAGACAAAATGTTACACAGGATGGTTCGATGAGAATTAGAAGATAGGTCGGTTTACAGTGTATTCAAAGCACAAGAAGAAAGATGGTCGCTGGGCAGCAGATTATACAGTGGATCAGAATGTTGTTTTGTTAATATTCTAAGTTTTAAAGTTGAAATTCTAGTTGCTGCTGTGAATGGCAATAAAGAGGTGCATACATAATGTTTGCCTTTGTGTCTATGATAAAATCACAATTTTCTACCCACCCCTGCTGTGAAAAATCTGAAATATCTACACTAATGACATCCTACTGACAGAAGCATGGCAACTAATTCCTCTCCCAACCCACTACATTCACTGCATCTTCGTAATCTCCCTTATATTCACTCTGTAACAACAATCTTATGAGCACAACTCAAATAGGAAACTCAATTACACAGGTCTGACGTTAAGGCCCTCATTATGACATTGGCGGTAAGTACCGCTTACTGCCATGCTGACTGCCGCCAACATACCGCCGCCGCAGCGGATTACCGCTACCCATATTATGACCCACACATAGCAATCCGTCACTATATAGCCACACACACAAGTCTGCCAGCCCAAAGGTCAGTGATAAACTGGCAGTAGCAAAACCCACACCGTTACACCAACAGAAATACGCCCACAGCATTATGACCCATGAATCACAGCAGCGGACTTTCAATGGCAGTAAACCATTGGCGGTACATACTGCCACGCTCAAAATACACACAACCTAACAAAACAACGCCAAATTGGACAATTTGAATAGCACACACCTGAAACACATACACATACCAAACCCACACCACTATAAAATACACCCCCCCATTACCCACAACCCTTTACGACTACAAACAATTGGCACAAGAGAGATAGCAAGACCGCAGACAAGACCACAGTCACACACCACCATCACCTATACACCATCCACACACCTTACATCACACATCCCAACACAGCACCTCACACACCCTCACCCAAACCACTCACAATACACCCATGGCACCACAACGACACCCCAGGTTCTCAGAGGAGGAGCTAAGGGTCGTGGTGCAGGAAATCATCCGGGTAGAGCCACAACTATTCCGATCACAGGTGTAGCAGACATCCATGGCTAGGAAGATGGAGCTATGGCTGAGAATCGTGGACAGGGTCAGCGCCGTGGGACAACACCCCAGAACAAGGGATGACATCAGGAAGAGGTGGAACAACCTACGGGGGAAGATGCATTCCACAGCAGCAAGACACCAAATAGCTGTACAGAGGACTGGTGGTGGATCCCCACCTCCTCCCCCACAACTAACAACATGGGAGGAGCAAGTCTTGGCAATCATGCATCCTGAGGGCTTGGCAGGAGTAGGAGGAGGACTGGCCTCTGGTAAGTCAAATCTCTATTACTATCACCTCCCCCCTACCTGCATGCCATCACAAACCCCCACCCTTACCCTCACTCCCATCAGTTCACCGCCTCACACACACCCCACCATCACAACCCATCCCTCCCAATACCAAGCCCTGCATGTAACACCAATGCACGGACCCCCATCACAGACCTGCATGGGCAGCCATCACTAAAGCATGCACACTAAAGAGAATCACCTAGCCCACAAAATAACTACTCACACAAGGCAAAGCTGACAGGGCAATGACAACCATACAGGGCAACACACCCATGCACAAGATGGCTCACTCAGAAACAATAACAGTGCATTTACATCCCCACAGGTGCCCCACCCAACGTCACCGGAGAGGAGGTGCCAGCAACATCAAGATCCAACCCCAGAAGAGGCCCACAGTGATGACAGCAGCCCTGGACGCCTGGATCTGGATGACCAACCTGGCCCATCAGAGATCTCCGGACAGTCGGTAACTCTGGCACAGTCCCATACCACCACAGGGCCTCCCCCCTCAGGAAACACCAGCACAGTACCCACCCAGCGGGCCTATACCTCTGTCCCCAGGATACGTCAATCAGCAGTGTGTCCACCACTACAGGGACCCCAGGCCACCCCAAAAACACAGGACGATCAGGGACCTGGGGTCAGTGCAGTGGGCACACGGTTCAGGGGACCGAGGCACAGGACAACAGGGAAGCTGGGAGGACTGCTTTGCGAAGGGGGGACAGGCCCAGGGAACCAACTCTCCAGGAGGCACTCACTGCGATCCTGGGAGCATACCACCATTCCCAGGAGACGATGGGCCAGATACTGGACAAGTTGCAGGAGACCCAGCGGCTGCAGGAGGGACAGTACCTGGGGATCAGGGAGGACCTGAGGGACATCCACACCACCCTGGTCACCATTGCAGGGATGCTGGCAGACATGGCCAACACCATGAGGGAGGCAGTGGCACACCAGCGGGCCCCTGACTCTAGCCAAACCGATGAACTGCCTTCCACCTCCGCTGACGCTAGTGGACAGGAGACCCCTCCACTGGAACAACAGGCCACCAGCACCCCACCCCCTGCAGAAGGAGAACCACCCCACAGACGGTCCCTGCGATCCAGGCAGAAGCCAGAGAATATTGCCAAGACCCCCGCCAGGTAATACGACTCTCCTGATTGTCACCATTGTGTCCCACTCTGTCACCCTGTCCACCTTGAACTGGCATTGCTCCACTTCCTATGCCCCCTTTGACAATGCACCTGTGATATAAATAGACTGGACTCTATCCTGGACATTCCTCCACCATCACCCCAGCCCATTGCACATCTCCCTCTACTTATTAGCACTTAAACAAACACCATTTGAATAAATACAAGTATAGAGTCTGTCAAATGATTGAACTATGTATTCATTTAACATGCTTTAAACACTGCAATACAACTGTACAGTAATGTATACATAGGAATGACCTATAGTTGGCTGTAGTCAACACACCAGGAGCGATAGTGGGGCACAAATATCTGAAAATAGAGATACCAAAGAGTACAGTAAGTGGCCATAGATGTGGAAACATCAGCTTGCCAGTGACAATGTCAAACACAAAACTGTCAGTGTAAAGTGAAATTACAGTGTCTTACCTGTGTGTCATTGGAAGTATTGTCGTATTATTGCACTTCTGTTGTCTTCATCCTCATCCTCTGCCTCCTCATCTTCACTGTCCACAGGGTCCACTGCTGCCACACGCCCATCTCCAGCCTCATCCTCCTGCAAAAAAGGCACCTGGGCGACGTAAGGCAAGGTTGTGCAACATACAGCATGCCACGATGATCTGACACAGTTTCTTGGGTGAGTAGTACAGGGATCCACCTGTTAGATGGAGGCAACCAAACCTGGCCTTCAGGAGGCCGAATGTCTTTTCTACTATTCTTCTTGTTCACCCATGTGCCTCATTGTAACGTCCCTCGGCCCTTGTCCTGGGATTCCTCACAGGGGTCAGTAGCCATGAGAGGTTGTGGTAACCAGAGTCACCTGCAAATATAGAGGGACAACTGTTAGCCACACACTAACCCTTAGGGCCCACACCATACCCATACATCAACACCTACTGGGTGGGAACCAGGGCTCACCTATTAGCCACACCCGGAGCCTCTGGAGTTGAGCCATCACATATAGGATGCTACTATTCCTCAGGATAAAGGCATCATGCACAGACCCAGGATACTTTGCATTGACATGGGAGATGAACTGGTCTGCCAGGCACACTATCCGCACATTCATTGAGTGAAAGCTCTTTCGATTTCTGAACACCTGTTCATTTCTCCAGGGGGGGACAAAGGCAATATGTGTACCATCTATTTCCCCAATAATGTTGGGGATATGTCCCATTGCATAGAAATCAGCTTTCACTGTGCCAAATCCTCCACCTGGGGGAAAACGATGTAGCTGCGCATGTGTTTAATCAGGGCAGACAACACTCTGGTCAGCACTATTGAGAACATTGGCTGAGACATCCCTGCTGCCAAGCCCACTGTCACTTGGAAGGAGCCACTTGCCAGGAAATGGAGCACTGAGAGCACTTGCACAAGAGGGGGGATCCCGTTGGGCTGACAGAGCAGATATCAGGTCAGGCTCCAATTGGGCACACAGCTCTGGGATTGTGGCCCCGTCCAGTCTATAGGTGAGGATAATGTGCCTGTCCTCCATTGTTGCCAAGTCCACCAGCGGCCTGTACATGGGGGGATGTCTCCATCTCCTATTCATCTGCAGCTGTTGCAATCTAGGGGGCAAACTGGTCAGCATTCCATATTTCCAAACACTACACTGCATTGCATATTGTGACTGCAACAGTATATTGTTGGATAGGCCCAAATGGTGCCCATGTGTACTGTGATGCAGTTAGGTGCCATGGCCTGCTCCGCCCCCTGAAATGGCGTCCGCTTGTCCTGTATGGAGGGACAGGTGGAAATGAGGTAATTCCGCTGACGTTGTGCGCCGTTGAGGGAGGCGGTCGAAACTGCTGTGCAACTCCTCATTGGATACCATTGGGCCATATGGGTTACAGTGGCCAATGGTGATGCATGCCGGCGGTGACGGTATGCACCACCGCGGACGTGACCGCCATTTGCTGTCTGTTCACTCACTTGCTACCTGACCTTCAACAGGAGAGGACCTACACTGCAAGTGCTGCTGTGACCTGTGTCTAGAACCGGAGAAACTACGACGTGAGCTACAGTAATAATATAATATCTGAAGATATAATAAACTTCAGGATTAAATCCCTATAGGGGCTGATAAATGCAGGCTGATAGATTAATGTCATTCAAAAAAGTGATGCCAGACTGCTAAACAGAATCGAATAATAACAAGGGAAAACAGGGGACAAATTCACAATTAGAAAAACTTTAATTGAATAATATAAATAGACATATAATCGTGACATGTAAAAAATGTGAATTTATAAAACACTAGTATTCTAATTCAGACACACCACAGTCAGACTAAACGACAAAGGACAATATAGTAAAATCAAACAAAATTATTTTCTTACACGTATAACAACATTAATAAACTAATACATGGAAAGTAGAATAAATACAGACGTATAAGAACAATACTCAAACACTGATAGATATAAATCAATAATAGTCTAATACAGAAATAATCTATATTTGAAAGAGAGCGGATCAAAGTGGTGTCGCTACAGCAAGGATGTGCTGTGGGAACCAACGGCCTACGCGCGTTTCGGTGTTCCTAATGGTTATAGGTCACCTTCCTCAGGGCCATTCCCATTGATAAGAGACGACAAAAGTCTAATTTTAGCAGCCAGGTTCTCAGGTTAGTTAGAAATTGGATAGTTGATATGCTGAAGTCACATAGTCATGTCATCTAATGAAAGAGAAAATGTAGGATTATATACATTTATAGTGTTGTTGGTTTTCTTAAAGTTATCTTTTTTAACTTTAATATGCAGATATATGTCTACATATACAAATATACAGTAGACGTGCACATTATTAGTTTAGAATAAAGATTAAAAAGCAATCAAGCTTGAAATTTAGAGTGGAGATAAAGATTGGAAATAGGAATTGGAAAACTAAATGAATAAAAATAAATAATAACTAAGCAGACCCATCGGGGGTATAGGTGTAGAAATCGAAATAGATAATTAGCAATGCTTATATTAATTATGTTAGTTAATAGGGTAGTTAAAGTATATGTAGTTGTTAGAGTGTGATAAAGTGGTACCTTATACGGTGGTGCTTAGAGCTTTTGTCCCATGCCCGTGGGAACGTGCATCGGTGCATATTGTGAAATTAGTTCTGTTCAATAAGTATTTACTAGCTTACTTAAGTTGTCTATGCTGGTAATTCAGACAAATCTGTACTTCGAACATCATGCTAACATACTACAACAAAAATTCCTATTGAGAGGATATCCACACTGGCCTGTGTAATTCAACACTCTAACTTGAATGAAAAAATCAGAAAAATTATCCTCTCTAATTGGAATATCCTTAACAGCAATCCTAACCAGGTACCACTAAGACGTCCTCTCCTATCGTTTAGGAAGAACCAGAATATCTCCAATAAATTGGTGAGGGCATCCCTACCTAAAAATGAAAGACCGATCAATGGACACCACAAATGCGGCAACTGCAAAGCTTGCCCCAAAGCAATTGTGGGCGATTCCTTTTCCTGGAAAGGTAATAACTATGCACTTACAGATATGACCAACTGCAAAACTGCCAATTGTATTTATTTGATTAGGTGTACATGTCCCCTACTTTACATAGGTGAGACAGGAAGGGAAGTCAAAGTAAGAATATTAGAACATATGTCGAATATCAGAAACGGCAAAGAAAGTGCCCCTCTAGTATCCCATTGGAAACAGCATGGAAACCAAGTAGACGATCTTACTTGGACCGTTATGGAAAAAATCAAGAAAGCAGGACAGATAGATGACCATAAAATAAGGAAAAAACAAGAAGTTTTTTGGATATTTACCCTAGATAGCTGTGCAAAAGGACTGAACGAGCTGAGCCCTTGGGAAAACGCCATTATCTGACTAACATCTATCTTCCCTGAATAAGCTCTGTTACTTCTTATTCTTCCATATTCCGTTCCCATCATCCCCAGCTGTATACTTAGCTGTCCAATCCTAATTCATTGCTCTTGTTTCTATTTTTATTCTTATGTTTATTCATGCCCTTTCCTTTTGCACTATTTTGTATATTAGAACTTTAGTATCTTCTGGAATTGAAATAGAGTGCTACTAGTAATTAATTTGACTGTCTTCACTCAGCTGTTGATTCAGCCAAAACATTTTGCCATTTCTCTCACGTTTATGCCCATAAGGTACCAGAGCCGATAGCATCCCCTTACAGCCAGAGAAATTCCCTTCCACTCTTTGGTGGCACACATTGCCCAAGTGTTTGACAGGCTCCCATTGCTCCGCATTGATAGATTCAAGATCGCGGAATTCCAATATGGCGGCTATATAAGTCCGCAATATTATAATGAGAGGCCGCGGACTAGCCTCGTGCTACATACCCATTAATCACATTATTTAAGCAGACGGGAGCCGCGGCCGCCCACGTTTATCGACCAAAGGAGAGTTTATCGGCAAATCGGTGAGTCTCTCTTCTCTTATCTTTTAACACGCTTCTGCCAATTGACCTGGGAGAAAGCCCCTATGGACTGCTCCCGGTTTCTGTTAAGAAACTATGGGGGTGATTCTAACCCTGGCGGTCGGTGTTAAAGCGGCGGCCAACCCGCCAACAGGCTGGCGGTAAAAAATATGGGATTCTGACCCTGGCGGGAACCGCCAACACAGACAGCCACCTTAACACTCCGACCGCCACGGCGGTACAAACAAACAGCGCGGCGGTCACCGCCAACAGACAGGCGGCAGACAATGTACCGCCCACACTATTCCAACTCACCAATCCGCCACCTTTTCCGGGGCGGGAGCACCGCCGATAAAAACACGGCGGAAACAGACTACGGACGGGAAAACGCTCACCACTACGCACTCCAGGAGGAAGGAGGACAGCATGGAACCCGAATTAAACATCCTACCTGCTCTCGTCTACCTTCTCATCTACCACGAGTACGAAGTCCGGCGCAGACGACAACGGTGAGTACTGCACCTACGACACACGGGAGGGGGAGGACGAAAGGTTACGGCCACACACATATGCGACCCCCCCCCCCAACTATGTACTCACCAATGCAGCGCACCAAGTCACAGTGACACCACCCAAACACCCCTGAAAAATGCTAGGACATAATCATATTTGGAATAAATATTTATGTACCAAAAAGCTCCAGAAAATTAGCGTACAACCATGAAAGATATCCACAACAAAACTAATGACACACACATCAGTGTATAACTGAAGTACCAAGTCCTGCACAACCTACGATTCCACCATGTCCGTGGGCCAAAGTCTTGAGAAACAAGGGCAAAGCCCACACAGGAGACCTGAGTCCTTTGGAGAGAACACTGCAGGGGCATCAGATGTAAAAACTACAGGCACCTCAGGGGGAAGGGAAGGGGGGGGCACCACAGCCACATGAGTCCACGACGCCAGATCCACGAGGAGCCACCATGCCCACTGGACCATCCTGGGGAGTGCAAAGCCACAGTCTCTCAAGTCTCTGCAGTGGGTGGATTGCCCACTGGACCATCCTGGGGAGTGCAAAGCCACAGTCTCTCAATGTCTCTACAGTGGGTGGGCTGCCCACTGGGCCATCCTGGGGAGTGCAAAGCCACAGTCTCTCAATGTCTCTACAGTGGGTGGGCTGCCCACTGGGCCATCCTGGGGAGTGCAAAGCCACAGTCTCTCAATGTCTCTACAGTGGGTGGGCTGCCCACTGGGCCATCCTGGGGAGTGCAAAGCCACAGTCTCTCAATGTCTCTACAGTGGGTGGGCTGCCCACTGGGCCATCCTGGCGAGTGCAAAGCCACAGTCCATCAGGTGGATGACAGTCTCCACTGGTCAAGGAGGAGGCATGATGGGCACAGTGAACCATAAACGGTGCTTGCAACGGCGGTGCCCAGCGGAGCGGCGCTTGAGAAGAAGGGCCCAGCGGAGCGGTGCTTGAGAGGAAGGGCCCAGCGGAGCGGTGCTTGAGACGGCGGGGCCCAGCGGAGCGGTGCTTGAGAAGAAGGGCCCAGCGGAGCGGTGCTTGAGACGGCGGGGCCCAGCGGAGCGGTGCTTGAGAAGAAGGGCCCAGCAGAGCGGTGCTTGAGAAGAAGGGCCCAGCGGAGCGGTGCTTGAGAAGAAGGGCCCAGCGGAGCGGTGCTTGAGAGGAAGGGCCCAGCGGAGCGGTGCTTGAGACGGCGGGGCCCAGCGGAGCGGTGCTTGAGAAGAAGGGCCCAGCGGAGCGGTGCTTGAGAAGAAGGGCCCAGCGGAGCGGTGCTTGAGACGGCGGGGCCCAGCGGAGCGGTGCTTGAGAAGAAGGGCCCAGCGGAGCGGTGCTTGAGAGGAAGGGCCCAACGGAGCGGTGCTTGAGACGGCGGGGCCCAGCGGAGCGGTGCTTGAGAAGAAAGGCCCAGCGGAGCGGTGCTTGAGACGGCGGGGCCCAGCGGAGCGGTGCTTGAGAAGAAGGGCCCAGCGGAGCGGTGCTTGAGAAGAAGGGCCCAGCGGAGCGGTGCTTGAGACGGCGGGGCCCAGCGGAGCGGTGCTTGAGAAGAAGGGCCCAGCGGAGCGGTGCTTGAGAGGAAGGGCCCAGCGGAGCGGTGCTTGAGACGGCGGGGCCCAGCGGAGCGGTGCTTGAGAAGAAGGGCCCAGCGGAGCGGTGCTTGAGACGGCGGGGCCCAGCGGAGCGGTGCTTGAGAAGAAGGGCCCAGCGGAGCGGTGCTTGAGAAGAAGGGCCCAGCGGAGCGGTGCTTGAGAGGAAGGGCCCAGCGGAGCGGTGCTTGAGACGGCGGGGCCCAGCGGAGCGGTGCTTGAGAAGAAGGGCCCAGCGGAGCGGTGCTTGAGAGGAAGGGCCCAGCGGAGCGGTGCTTGAGACGGCGGGGCCCAGCGGAGCGGTGCTTGAGAAGAAGGGCCCAGCGGAGCGGTGCTTGAGAAGAAGGGCCCAGCGGAGCGGTGCTTGAGAGGAAGGGCCCAGCGGAGCGGTGCTTGAGACGGCGGGGCCCTGTTCAGCGGTGCTCTTCTCCATGGCGGGCCCTGTTCAGCGGTGCTCTTCTTCACGGCGGGCCCTGTTCAGCGGTGCTCTTCTGCACCGCGGGCCCTGTTCAGCGGTGCTCTTCTCCACCGCGGGCCCTGTTCAGCGGTGCCTATCTCCACGGCGGGGCCCTGTTCAGCGGTGCTCTTCTGCACCGCGGGCCCTGTTCAGCGGTGCTCTTCTCCACGGCGGGCCCTGTTCAGCGGTGCTCTTCTCCACGGCGGGGCCCTGTTCAGCGGTGCTCTTCTGCACCGCGGGCCCTGTTCAGCGGTGCTCTTCTCCACCGCGGGCCCTGTTCAGCGGTGCTCTTCTGCACCGCGGGCCCTGTTCAGCGGTGCTCTTCTCCACGGCGGGCCCTGTTCAGCGGTGCTCTCCTGCCCCGCGGGCCCTGTTCAGCGGTGCTCATCCAGCAGGTCAAGGGAGCCAGACCTGGCCTCGACTCCCTGCTCAGTCGCCCTCGGACCGTGACGTTTCTGGACCCTTCGGGGACGGACTCCTGGCCTCCTTAGTGTCCTCCTTCCCAGCTGGGATGTGGCATGTGGGGTCCACCTTCTCCGCGCTCCTGCTGCCCTTCCGCTCCTTTGATGGGGCTCTCGGGCCCTTGCCTCCCCCAGATGGTGTGGGTGATGAAGTGGCCGCACATTGCTCCTTGGGGGCAGCCCTGTCGGTCCTCGCACGGCGGTCCTTGGTTTTGCGGGTCCTCTTGCCGGGGGGGGGGCTGGACGTGTCCTTGCTGCAGCTCGATGTGTCACTGCTGGCAAAGGGTGGGCTCCAGAACCCAGGCACAACAGTGACACCCGAAGCTGGGCTGGTGGTGGCTGCGGTGCTCTTGGGACTCTTTGAAGATGGATGGGGGAGGTCATCGGGGGGAAAGAGGTTAAGGTTAGCCAGGAAAAGTTTTTTAGGGCCAAGGTAAAGGGTAGGAGAAGTGGAGATGGAAGTGGAGGTAGAGGAGGTGGTTGTAGGAGAGTCAGGTGTGCTGTCATTGGGTGAAGGTGCTGGTGCTGTAGGCTGTCGTGAGGTGGATGGCTGTTGGGTGGGTGGCTGCCTGCGTTTGTGTGTCTTGGAAGAGGGGGTGACAGACACAGTGGGAGAGGACACAGGGGACGTGTACATGGCAGTGGGGGTGGTGACTGCACAAGTGTGGACTGTACTGGAGGGTGAGGTGGTGATGGAAGCACTGGCTGATGTTGGGGTGCATGCAGGTGTGAGTGTAGACGTCACAGGGAGGGAGGAGGGAGACGAGGAGGAGGGGGACACAGGGGTGGCAGTGGCTGTTGGCATGTCTGCATCTGGGTGTTGCTCGGGTGAGTGTTTGCGGGATCTGTGGTGCTTGTGTTTGGATGAGCTGCTCTTGGGTGTTGAGGTGTGTGCAGGCTGGTCTGATGGTGTGGATGGGATAGGCTGAGGAACAGGAGACAGAGACAGGCTGGAGGCAGTCAGAAGAGGGAGGCTGGAAACAGGGACAATGGCTGCCGTCAGTGCTGAGGCCAGAGCAGTGAACGCTCGTTGATGGGCAGCCTGACCCGAATGAATGCCCTCCAGGTACGCATTGCTCTGTTGCACCTCCCTTTGCACACCCTGGATGGCATTCAAAAGGGTCGTCTGCCCAACAATGAGCGTCCTTACCAGGTCAATGAGCTCCGCACTGAGAACAGCAGGGGCAACAGGGGCAGGGGCTGAGGTGCCTGGGGCGAAGGAGACGCGCGCCTTCCTGGGCGAACCGGCACGGAGCAAAGACTGAGGGGCTGCTGGGAGGGCGGGGCTGGTGCGCTGGGTGGCGGCTGTACCTGTAGAGGCGGGGGGCACGGATGTTGGCGCCACCCCTAGGGAGCTCCCATCCGAGGACGTGTCGCTTTCGCTGCTCTCACCAGCGGTCCCCGTCGTGGTGCTCCCCTCGCCCTCCGGATCACTGGTGCCCTCGGTGTCTGTTCCTGGGCCCACCGTGGCCTTGTGTCCTGCAGCTCCCTCGTGCTCCGATGCCATATCTCCTCCGCCTGATGATGCTAATGCACACATGCACAAGAAGATGAAGAGAAAGGGTGGGGGGAGAAAAAAGAAGACCAGGTTGAGTGCATGCAATGTCAACACCGTTGGCGGAGAGGACAGACACAGGTGCCTAATGCACTAAGCCGCGCATTCGGGGTACACTACTCAGTACTACTGACTAAGACAACAGGCCAAGAGACGTCAAACGCGCACATGGGAGATGCTGGACCTTCAATGGCTGTACTTGTCACCCTACCGAGGTGGGGGCCGGGGGCACAGGGCCATGTCTAAGGGAGAGGACTACACTACAGAAAGCGCCCTGGCCTAATGTCACCCACAGCCCTCCTCCCCCACCCAGACGCCTCCACTGCGCAGAAAGATAGGAGAATGTGCTGATACTCACCCCCTTGTGTCTGCTGTGATGTCTTAAAGCGCCCATCCAATTCAGGGTAGGCCACCGCCAGGATCCGGGACATCAGGGGGGTCATGGTGCGACTGGCACCCCTCCTAGGTTGGGAGGCCATCCCCAGCAGTGTTTCTGCGGTCTTCCTTGTTCCGCGGCGGATGTCCTCCCACCTCTTGCGGCAGTGGGTGCCCCGTCTGTTGTGGACCCCCAAGGTCCGGACTTCCTTGGCGATGGCACGCCAAATGTCGATCTTCTGATGGGCGCTTACCTATTAGACATGTACAGGGTGGAAAGGAGGAACTCATCAATGACCTGCATGTTAGATGTAATTGCCCCCCCCCCACCCACTTTGCCATATGGCACATGCTCTCATCTGTCGGGCGTTGCACTCCTCATTCGCCCCCCACCCCACCAACTTACATCCACCCCAATCCACACAGGCATAGCCCATTCCATTAGCACCCGGTGTACTCACTTGTTGGTCTGGAGGACCGTAGAGTAGCGCATACTGGGGGAGGACCCCATCCACGAGCTTGTCCAACTCTTCAGACGTGAAGGCAGGGGCCCTTTCCCCAGGCGCAGCAGCCATTGTATCTTCCAGACCGAGGTCACAGCAGCACTTGCAGTATAGGTCCTCTCCTGTGGATGATCAGGTCTCGAGTGATTAAGCAGATAGAAAATGGCGGTCACGTCCGTGGCGGTGCGTACCGCGGCGGTGCGTACCGCGACCGCCGGCGCACTTCGTTATTGGCTGCTGAAACCCATAGGCTTCAATGTTAACCAATGCGGCTTTGCGCCGCGGTCTGCGACCGCCTACCGCCATGGTGTGCCCCGCCAGCGCATTGACCTCACATCCCATTGTCCCACTTCACAGGTCAGGCAGCCGCCATTTCAAGGGCCCACATGGCTTAATTTTGACTGCGACACACAGGCCTAGGCCTTGCATTGCCACACATACACGCCTTTCAACCCATTGCCATTCTTTAACTGTGCAAGCTGTCTGTACGTACCTGTGTTTTGGCTGACTCTGTGCTCCATGTTGTCCTTCCTAGGCACCGTCCGCTGGGACTTGCGATGAGAAGGAGGAATCCTCACGTGTACCGACCGCTGGTGGACCTGTCGACAATGGAAGAACGCCATATAATACTTCGATACAGACTTGACCGTGCCACTATCCATGAACTGTGTGCCCAGCTGGAGCCAGCCCTGATGTCCCCCATCCGCCAACCCACAGGGATTCCCCCTCTGGTGCAGGTTTTGTCAGTCCTCCATTTTTTGGCCAGTGGGTCATTCCAGACCACAGTGGCCATGTCATCTGGAATGTCTCAGCCTATGTTTTCTAAGATTTTGAGCAGAGTGTTGTCTGCCCTGATGAAACTCATGCGGAGCTACATCATTTTCCCCGAGGAGGGTGACTTGCCTACAGTGAAGGGTGATTTCTATGCCCTTGGACACATCCCCAACATCATTGGTGCCATTGATGGGACCCATGTGGCTTTGGTACCCCCAAAAGACGATGAGCAGGTGTTCCGAAACAGAAAAAATTATCATTCGATGAATGTCCAGGTGGTCTGTTTGGCTGACCAGTACATCTCCCATGTAAATGCCAAGTTCCCTGGGTCAGTGCATGACGCGTATGTGATGCGAAATAGCAGCATCCCCTATGTGATGGAGCAGCTACAGAGACAACGTGTGTGGCTAATAGGTGACTCTGGTTACCCCAACCTGCCGTGGCTACTGACCCCTGTAAGGAATCCCCGGACAAGGGCAGAGGAACGCTACAATGAGGCCCATGGGCGTACTAGGAGGGTGATTGAGCGAACCTTTGGACTCCTGAAGGCCAGGTTTAGGTGCCTGCATATGACTGGTGGATCCCTAATGTACTCACCAAAGAAGGTGTGCCATATCATCGTGGCCTGCTGTATGCTTCACAACCTGGCTTTGCGACGCCAGGTGCCTTTCCTGCAGGAGGATGGTCCAGATGGTGGTGTTGTAGAAGCCGTGGAGCCTGTGGAGAGTGAAGAGGAGGAAGACTCAGAGGACGACACAGACAATAGGGATAGAGTGATACAACAGTATTTCCAGTGACACCCAGGTAAGAATCACCCACGCCATTTCCCAATTGCTTCTAGCCTCCTGCATCTGTACTTTCTGTAGTTCCCCACAGATGTTTTTCAGTAATTTTTGCCTTTCCCTTCCCTTCTCAGTGCTGTCTGACTCAGTACCTGACTTCTGCTTGGTTCGCCCATGAAATACAGCGTATTGACATTGGTATGTTGTCATGACTAATTGACAGAACAGAAATTGAACAGTGATATGTAATACATTTGTTAATAAGACAGCATGACTCAAAACAGATTATTGTGCAAAATGTGATTTATTTACAGTGCTAGATATCGGTACATGTGATTCTAAGGGTGATGGGTGGGGGTGGAGGAATATCCATGGCAGAGTCCAGTTCTCAGTCTCACAGGTGCATTGTTCTTTTGCCTGGGGAAGGATGGAGCATAGGCAGTTCATGGTTGGACAGGCTGGCAATGTGGGACAGTGGGAAGAGTTCAGGGGGTATGTCCTGCTGGCGGGGGTCTTGACATCCTACTCTGTCTTTTTCTTTGGTCTCAGGCTCCTCTTACGGGGTGGTTGTTCTTCAGCAGGAGGTGGGGTTCTGGGGGGCTGTCGAGGTGTTGGGACCTCCTGTCCACTAGCTCCGGCGGAGGTGGTAGGCTGTTCCTGGTCCGGCCTAGTGACAGGGGCCCTGTGTGGTGCACCATGGTCCCGCAACGCGTCCTCTATCCTGTGGAGGGCCAGGACGATGGTCCCCATTGCGGTCCCGATGATTCTCAGCTCCTCCCTGAACCCCATGTAGCGTTCTTCCTGCTGTGCCTGGACCTCAGTGAACCTGGCCAGTACCGTCGCCATCGTTTCTTGGGAGTGGTGGTAGGCTGCCATGATGGTGGTGAGGGCCTCTTGGAGAGTGGGTTCCCTGGGCCTCTCCTCCCCCCCCTGTCGCACAGCAGCCCTCCGAGCTGCCCGGTTTCCCCCGGCCTCTGTCCCCTGGCCGGTGTGCCCGCTCCCACTGCCCCCAGGTCCCTGTTGTTGTTGGGGTGTTGGGTTAGCCTGGGTTCCCTGTAGTGGCGGACACACCGCTGATTGAGCTGTCCTAGAGACAGAGGCATGGGCCCGCTGGGTGGGAGCTGTGCTGGTGTCGGCAGAGGGGGTCGGGTCTGGTGTGGCCTGTAGCTGCCTGAGGGGAACCGACTGCCCAGAGGTCCCCGATGGTCCGGGCTGGTCATCAGGTTCACTGTCGACAGAGCTGCTATCCTCAGTGTGGGCCTGTTCCGGTGGTGGGATGGACAGTTCTGGACCCTCCTGGCTGGTGTGTTGTCGTTCGGGTCCTGCATGGGGTAAGAGAGTTTGGTTATTGTTTCTGTGTGTGCAATAGCGTGCGTGTTATGGGTGCCCTTGTTCCCCAGTGCAGGCATTCCCTTGAGGGAGGTGTTGTGAGGGTATTTAGTGGGGGGGAGGGGTTAGTGCAGTGGTCATGCATAGGTGATGGGTGCCCATGAATTGTGTTATCATGCAGGAGTTGGTGTTGGGATGGGTGGGTTGTGCTGGTGAGACATTGTCAGGGAGGATATGTGCTGGGGGTTTGGGGGTGAGGGTGGGGGTGTGGGTTGGCATGCTGGTGGGGTGGGGGGGATATAGTAGTTGAGATTGGACTTACCAGAGTCCATTCCTCCGGCTACTCCAGCGAGGCCCTGAGGATGCAGGATGTTCAAGACCTCTTGCTCCCACGATGTAAATTCGGGAGGGGTGGGTGGGGGTCCGCCGCCAGTCTTCTGGACCGCGATGTTGTGCCTGGAGACCATCGATCGGACCTTCCCCCGTAGGTCGTTCCATCTTTTGCGGATGTCCTCCCTATTCCTGGGATGCTGTCCCACCGCGTTGACCCTGTCCACGATCCGCTGCCATAGCTCCGCCTTCCTGGCTATACTGGTGTGCTGCACCTGCGAGCCGAAGAGCTGGGGTTCCACTCTTAGGATTTCCTCCACCATGACCCGGAGTTCTTGGTCCGAAAAGCGTGGGTGCCTTTGGGGTGCCATGGGGTGGTGTGGGTGAGGTGTGGGGTGGTGTATGTGATGATGAGTATGTTGGTGTGTGGTCCTTTGTGCTACTATGTGGTGTGTGTGATGGTGTAGTGTGCCTCAGTGTGTCTTGCTATGGATTGTTTGCTGTGTCTCTCTCTCCTTCTCTCAGTAATTATGGTCGCAGGGGTTTGTGGGTGATGTGGGTGTGTGTTTTATAGTTGGTTGATTGTGTGGGAGTGGTGTGTGTATGTGTATCAGGTGTGTGTATTTCAAATTGTCCAATGTGGCTGTGTTTTGGTGATGTGTGTGTATTCTGACCGCGGCGGTGTGTAGCGCCAATGGAATACCGCGTTTGAATGACCGCCGTGTGGATTCGTGGGTCGTAATGGCATGGGCGTATTTCTGTTGGCGTGACGGTGGAGGTTTGGTCATCTCCAGTTTATCGCTGCCCGCCGATGTGGCGGGCTGCAGTGGAGGACGGATTTTTGGAGGTTTGGCCGTTGTGGGTCAGAATGACCGTGGCGGTTGACCGCGGCCGCGGCGGTGTTATGGCGGTTTTATGACCGGCGGTAAGGGCATTTTACCGCCGAGGTCAGAATCACCCCCTATATCTGACAAGAGCGGCGCTTTGTTATCATTTTCCACCACTTCTGGTGAGTGTAACCTTAATTAATTTTATTGGTGTAGGACTCCTCATTCAAAGTTTCATCAGCCCGAAACTTTAACAGAGACTAAAAAATATAGGACATCAGCTCGAAGCATTTTCAGCCTTGGCAGGTAATCATAAGCACTTATACTCTTGCCTTAAAGCCTTTACTGAACAATAAATCTTAGAATCTATAATTAACATTATTATAACCTTGTACAGACCGTTTGTTAGCTACTTTTATTGGTCATGCATTGCATTGTTAGTATTCATATTTATTTATTTACTGTTTTTACCTATAGCCAGACCATCTTCTTCTGTCACACTAGATGTGTCATATCCACATAAAGGATCGGAACCACTATGTGATAACAGTATTGTCTGAATTACCAGCATAGACAACTTAAGTAAGCTAGTAAATACTTATTGAACAGAACTAATTTCACAATATGCACCGATGCACGTTCCCACGGGCATGGGACAAAAGCTCTAAGCACCACCGTATAAGGTACCACTTCATCACACTCTAACCACTACATATACTTTAACTACCCTATTAACTAACATAATTAATATAAGCATTGCTAATTATCTATTTCGATTTCTACACCTATACCCCCGATGGGTCTGCTTAGTTATTATTTGTTATTATTCATTTAGTTTTCCAATTCCTATTTCCAATCTTTATCTCCACTCTAAATTTCAAGCTTGATTGCTTTTTAATCTTTATTCGAAACTAATAATGTGCACGTCTACTATATATTTGTATATGTAGACATATATATCTGCATATTAAAGTTAAAAAAGATAACTTTAAGAAAACCAACAACACTATAAATGTATATAATCCTACATTTTCTCTTTCATTAGATGACATGACTATGTGACTTCAGCATATCAAGTATCCAATTTCTAACTAACCTGAGAACCTGGCTGCTAAAATTAGACTTTTGTCGTCTCTTATCAATGGGAATGGCCCTGAGGAAGGTGACCTATAACCATTAGGAACACCGAAACGCGCGTAGGCCGTTGGTTCCCACAGCACATCCTTGCTGTAGCGACACCACTTTGATCCGCTCTCTTTCAAATATAGATTATTTCTGTATTAGACTATTATTGATTTATATCTATCAGTGTTTGAGTATTGTTCTTATACGTCTGTATTTATTCTACTTTCCATGTATTAGTTTATTAATGTTGTTATACGTGTAAGAAAATAATTTTGTTTGATTTTACTATATTGTCCTTTGTCGTTTAGTCTGCCTGTGGTGTGTCTGAATTAGAATACTAGTGTTTTATAAATTCACATTTTTTACATGTCACGATTATATGTCTATTTATATTATTCAATTAAAGTTTTTCTAATTGTGAATTTGTCCCCTGTTTTCCCTTGTTATTATTCGATTCTGTTTAGCAGTCTGGCATCACTTTTTTGAATGACCTTAATCTATCAGCCTGCATTTATCAGCCCCTATAGGGATTTAATCCTGAAGTTTATTATATCTTCAGATATTATATAATTACTGTAGCTCACGTCGTAGTTTCTCCTACTCTTATATTTCCCTGATTGAGCTACTAGCATTCTCTTAGGGAACCCCTTTATAGTTTTTCTCTCTCTGTGTCTAGAACCGACCATGGCTCGCGTCACTGGGGAAAGGGCCCCTGCCTTCACCGCTGCGGAGTTGGAGAGACTGGTGGATGGGGTCCTACCCCAGTACCGAATGCTGTATGGGCCTCCAGACCAACAGGTGTGTACACTGTGAGCTCGATGCATGGGGCATGAATGCATGGAATGGTTTGTGTGAAGGCCTTGTGTGGGGGGGGGTTGGTAGAAGGGCCCTGGGCAGCGTGCTGCATGTATGGTGGGAAAGTTCTGTGCATAAGGGGATGTGAGGGCTATGGAGGGCCATGAGTGTAACAGGCAGGACGGTCTGACTGATATCTTTTCCTATGTGTATTTCTCTGCAGGTCAGCGCCCATCACAAAAAGGGTATATGCCGTGCCATCGCCAAGGACGTGCGGACCCTGAGGGTCTACGGCAGGCGGAGCACCCACTGTCGGAAACGGTGGGAGGACCTGAGACGCTGGGCACAGAAGACGGCGGAGGCCCAGCTGAGGATGGCCTCCCAACGAGGAAGGGGTGCCCACCGAACCCTGACCCCCTTGATGGCCCGCATACTGGCGGTGACCTGTCCGGAGCTGGATGGGCGCTTGGGGGCATCACAGCAGCCACAAGAGGGTGAGTACAGTGCCCCAATATACTACTCGCGTGTGGTGTGGTGGCATCCAGGTGGGGGATGTGGGCTTGTGGGTGCCTCTAGGCCAGGCCGGACATTGCAGGGTAGGGCCCATGTTGGGCTGGTTCTGGTGTCTGTGGGTCTCAGTTATTCTGCAATTGGCATTAGAGATCCCTGTCCATGGGCTGGTGACTAACATTGTGACTGTTAGTTCATTGCCTAGTGCGTACGGCTGTTCCCTGTGTGTGTGTGTGCTGTGTATGCCAATGGTGGTGTTGTTGCTGCCATTGACCAAGGGTATCCTTTGTCTCTCTCCCCCCTTTTTGTTTTGTCACCCTGTCCTTATGTGCATTAGCATCATCTGGCAGAGGAGTCTAGGCAAAGCGAGGGGGAAAGCTGCACCCCACAGGGCCCAGGAGGCCAAATCCACCGACGGTGAGGGCACCAGTGGGACGGAGGGCGAGGGGAGCACCACGGTGGAGACAGGAGGGGACAGTTCTGACAGTGATACCTCCTCCGATGGAACCTCCCTCATGGTGGTGGACACCTCTGTGCCCACCCCAACTACAGGTACAGCCGGCACCCCGTACCAGCACCGCCCTCCCAGCAGCCCCTCAGCATATTTCCCGTGCCCGCTCACCCAGGAGGGTGGGCATCTCCTTCCCCACAGGCACCTCAGGCTCTGCCCCAGTTAGCCCTACTGCCCTGAGTGAGGAGGCTATTGACCTCCTGCGATCCATCTCTGTTGGTCAGTCAACCATTGTGAATGTCATCCAGGGTCAGGCAGCCCATTTGCAACAAACAAATGCATTCCTGGAGGGCATTCACTCTGGCATGGCGGCCCAACAGATATCAATCCAGGCTCTGGCCTCCTCCCTGATGGCAGCTATTGTCCCTGTTTCTAGCCTCCACCCTCCAACTTCCTCTACCCAATCCCATTCCCTTCAACTCCAAACTATCCCAAGCACACAGGCAGACCAGCATGCACCCAGGGCAACACCCAGGAGTGGTTCAGGCAAACACAAGCACCACACATAATCCCACAGGCACTCACACAAACACCCTCCAGATGCAGACATACCAACATCCACTGCCTCCACTGTGTCCCCCTCCTCCTCTTCGTCCACCTCCCTCCCAGTAGCGTCTACACTCACACCTGCATGCACTACATCCTCATCCACTACCACCATCACCCCTATTACTACACGCCCCTCACTGGCAGTCACCACCCCCACTTCCATGCACACGTCCCCTGTGCCCTCTCCCACAGGGTCTGTGCCCCCTCCTCCCAAAGTACACACATGCAAGCACTCAGACACCCAACAGCCATCCAATACACAACAGCATCCAGCCCATGCACCTTCACCCAAACACAGCAGACAGCCACCTCCTACGACCACTTCCTCTTCCTCTTCCTCCACTCCCAAACCTTCACCTTCTTCCCGCCCCAATGTCCCTAAGCTTTTCCTCTCCACAGTTGACCTCTTCCCTACCACTCCCCCCCATCCTTATCGTCGGGCCAGGGTGGTCAGAACCCAGGAGAGCACCTCAGTCACCAAGTCCACGGCCACAGTAGTGTCGACACCTACTGCAGGTGGGAGAGGATCCCGGGCACCAGGCAGCAGCACTGACAGGGTGCCTGCCCCAGGTGCATCAAGGAAGGGCAAGGAGGCACCACCAGCTACGACAGGGAAGGGCAAGGAGGCACCACCAGCTGTGACAGGGAAGGGCAAGGAGGCACCACCAGCAGCATCTAGGAAGGGCAAGGAGGCACCACCAGCTGCAGAAGGGAAGGCCAAGGGGCAATCCCCGGCTGCTGACAGGATGGGCAAGGGGCCTGCACCAGCAGGCAGGAAGGACAGGAGGCCTGTTGCTGGAGCTCATTCTGAGCCCCCAAAACCAACCATGGTGGTTCAGCCGTCCGAGGCTGCAGGGAAAGGGCTGGAGCCTCCCCCCACCACTGTCAGCACTGCCACCAGCACTGCCACCAGCACTGCCACCAGCACCGCCACCACTGCCTGCAGCAGCAGCCCCAGTGGGCAGCCGTCTGAGCTGCAGGGGAAGCGCTGGAGCCTCCCCCGCCACTGCCAGCACCGCCACTAGCACCGCCCCCAGCACCGCCACCAGCACCGCCACCAGCACCGCCACCAGCACCCCTGCCAGCAGCAGCAGCCCCAGTGGGCAGTCTTCCAGGCCTGCAGGGGAAGGGCTGGAGCCTCCCCCCACCACTGTCAGCACCACCACCAGCCCCACTGCAAGCAGCAGCAGCCCCAGTGGGCAGCCGTCTGAGGCTGCAGGGGATGGGTTGGAGCCTCCCCCGACCACTGCTAGCACCGACACCAGTCCCGCCACTGCCACCACTGAGCAGCCGTCACCACCAGCAGACAGTGTGTAGTCCTGTGTCCATGGGCTGTTGTTTGTCCTGGCCCCTGCAAATCCTGTGGGTCTGACACCCAGGTGAGAAACTGTGACCTTGCACTCCCCAAGATCTGCATCACAGGGCACAATGCCCCCTCCAGAACCAGTGGAAGAAGCCATACACTCACCCCATCCTTCCCAGGATGAAGCACACTGGGCACAAGGCCCCCTCCAGAACCAGCGGAGAATCCATCCACTCACCCCATCCTTCCCAGGATGAAGCACACTGGGCACAATGCCCTCTCCCAAACCAGTGGAAAAAGCCAGCCCCTCACCCCATCCTTCCCAGTATTAAGCACACTGGGCACAAGCCCCCCCCCAGAATCAGTGGAGAAGCCATCCACTTGAGAGACTGTGGCCTTGCACTCCCCAGGACCAAGCAGTAGGCAAACCACCCACTAGAGAGACTGTGGCCTTCCACTCCCCAGGAACAAGCAGTGGGAAAACCACCCACTAGAGAGACTGTGGCCTTGCACTCCCCAGGACCAAGCCCCAGGACCAAGCAGTGGGCAAACCACCCACTAGAGAGTCTGTGGCCTTGCACTCCCCAGGACCAAGCAGTGGGCAAACCACCCACTTGAGAGACTGTAGCCTTGCACTCCCCAGGACAGTGTACCATCTTCCGGCTGAGGTGCCCCCACCCCCATTCCCCATCCCCCTGAGAAGCCTGTGTATTTTCAGCCTGATGTCCCTGCAGTGTTCTCTCCGTGTTGTTGCAGGAGTGAGATGGGGCCTTGGCCTATGTGAGGACTGGGCACTGTCCCTACATTTGCAAATATGTATATACGTTTATATTTTGATGAACTTATTCATGTTATTTTATCGTATTACACTCACTTTCTTCAAATCATTTTGTCCTTGCATTATTCCTGAGGGGCACGGGGTGGATATGTAATGTTACTGCATCTGGTTGTGTGTGTGGTGTCGGGGTGGGGGTGTTGCATGTTGCATGTGTGTGTCACTCTCTTTTTCCTTCCCCCCTCCCTTGTGTGCTGTGCGGCAGTACTCACCGTGGTCGTCTTCACCAGTGTTGGTGTTCATAATGCAGAAAAAGGTAGACGAGCATGGGAAATATGTGCAATTCGGGCTCCATGGTGTCGTGGTTGTTCCCCGAGTCCCCAGAGGTGAGTCCTTTGACTTCTGTGTTCTGTTTGCGCTGTGCTTTTGATGTCGTAGGTACCGCCCTGGAAAAGGTGGCGGATAGGCCTGTCGTAATAGTGTGGGCGGCACATTGTCTTCTGCCTGGCGGTTACCGCTGTGGTGCTTGTTGTTACCGCTGTGGCGGTTGGTGTGTTAAAGTGGCTGTCTGTCTGAGCGGTTTCTGCCGTGGTCATAATTCTATTTTTGTTACCGCCAGCCTTTTGGCTGTATTACCATCGCTTTTTCACCGACCGCCAGGGTTGTAATGAGGGCCTAAATGTGGATAACCCCCCACCACCACATGTATAGACAACGTCATTCAAGTTACTCATAAAGCTCTACCTACTGTTTTCTAATTTACATAACACATACTCTCTCTCTCGTAATTCGATAAAATATGAAAGAAATAATCGGTGGTAGTTGAAGTTTGAACAGGTAAATCAATGTCAGCAGGTCTAGAATGTTCCAGTTCTTGGTTTTGGAAATCACATAACACTGAATTCTGAGATTTTAGTTTGATTCTTTTTCAATCATCTTAAAACAACATGATTAGAGCGATACCTAAAATCTTTGGAACACAAAATTAGAGTCATAAGGAACTTTAGCCATTTTATTTCATAAGTAGCACACTACTTTTAGACACATTGTTGTTCTTTGAAAAGTACAAAAGACTATCTTATTAAAACAACAAAACACATCAATGGGCTCACTACATAAAAGTGGGAATAGAGTGATGTGTATATAACTCACTCAAAAGCAATGCAAAGTGGTCTTTGTCTGCTGACCACAATGGTTCAGCTGTTGAACTCAACTGTGGCCCAACATGCCACTTCTAGCAACAGATTGTTAGTGGATGGGATATCCTTTCACCTAAAGTCCAGTCAGCCTGTAGGACAAAATTCTGCCATGAGAATAAGTAACACGAGTGGAACTGATGCACCTCCAATGTATATGTACCTGTTAGACCCAACTGAACAAAAGGGGAGTGGTTTACGGCCAGATGTAGCAATTTCCGATTTTGCGAATCAGAAACTGCGAGTCAGTGTGACTCGCAATTTCCGATTCGCAAAATCGGATGCAGTACGGTGTCTCAGACACCGACTGCGAGTTGCTATGGGGTCGCAAAGATCCACCTCATTAATTTTAATGAGGTGGGTCTCATTTTGCGACCCCATAGCGAGTCCCTGCACTCACAGGGATGGTGGCCTGCTGAAGTCAGCAGACCTCCATGTCTGTGACTGCTTTTTAAATAAAGCAGTTTTTTTTTTATTTAGCAGCCCGTTTTCCTTAAAGGAAAACGAGTTGCAAAATAAAAAAAATAGCGAAACCTTTTGGTTTCGTTTTTTCAGAGCAGTCAGTGGTCCATTGGACCACTGCCTGCTCTGAAAAACCCTTATTGGCAACATTCACAAAGGGGGGACCCCTTCCCTTTTGCAGATGGGTTACCACCAGTGTGACACTGGTGGTAACTGCGAATTGCTTTGCGACAGCATTCACGGTCACAAAGCAATTTAGTATAGCGATGCGAGTCGCAAATAGGAAGGGAACACCCATTCCTATATGCGAGTCGCATTCACAATTTGCGAGTCGGTACCGACTCGCAAATTGTGAATGTGCATCGCAAAAGGCATTTTCGCAGTTTGCACCATGCAAAATGCTTTCTACATCTGGCCCTTAGTGAGGGAGAATCAAACAACATATATGGATTTTATTCCAACTCCAGATTTCTTTTGTTATAATATTTTAAATAATGTTAAAGCACTGCTTTTATCCTACAAAACAAAATGGCTCATTGTGACCCACTACAGCCAACTATATGGTCCACCAGAGAGCCAGGTAAGCTGCATGCATTAAATTAACTTAATTTTATTTTCAGTTATTGATTAATAAGATTGAGAGTGACTTCATACTATAACCCTAATGCTTTATAAATCCCATACGACATGTGACAGATTATTCATAAAACTGTAATATGGCAATTTGTGATTTACACACAAGCTACTGCGAAACCGTTTCGTACAAAAAGAGGATATAGTTTCTCTCTAAAGGGGTCAGTCGCTTCCATTGTAGTGGCAGATGACTGCATGAAGGAGGTCAGGACTAAGATTGAGAACAGCAGAGGCAGTAATGGTATCCGTGTCTCGACTTGATGCTTGTGCTTGTAGAGCTTGCCCATTAGTTTGGAAGAGGGTAAAGATCCTGTTTGAGGGCTCCATCATGGTGGACCCGTCCTCAGGGATACATTCCAAGCTAGAGGGAGTAGGGGTGGAGCTTTGATCAATAAATTGAATAGTACCAACATCTGATTGCAAAGAATTTTGGCCCCCACCGCCTAACGTTGATTGCCCCCCTTCTTCTCCCTGAGATTGTCTCAGTATATTGCTTTGTGGAGCCGACTACCTTTTTCACGGGGGAAGTTTTAGTGCCTTTAACTGTAGTAGTCTTACTGGTCTGGCGTGGCCTGAGAGAAATGTTACGGATGTTTCGTCTCACAATGGACATTGTCCTTTTCAGTCTTTACTCCTTATTCTTTGCTGTCCTTACTCCTCTGTCTCCTTTGGTTTTTTTTCCTAACCCTCCATCCTCTTCCACCTTTTTTTTTCTTTTCTCTTTCCTTTCCTCCTTCTTGTCTGCCCCCCCCCCTGCTTTTGTCTTTTAGTTCTTGCCTTGTGACCTATTGCCACTCACTATGAAGAAAACTCCATTTCATTACAGTAATGATTTTCCACTCCAGGGGTTAAAAAAGATAAGAGAGCAAGTCCTAATGTCACAAAGTCATGGAAGTACTGGGGGGAGGCGGGGAACTCTTGGTCCAGTCGGGATAAGTAAAAAAAAAAAAAAAAAAAAGAAACCAATCCCTTAACGGTAATAGTCAGATGACAGGGTCAATTGACGTTGAATTTAAAAAAACAAACGCTCCTCCCAAGCTCACCCCCTACTCCTTATATACCTTGCTCACAGAATACGTCCACAAAAAAATAAAAATAAAAGTTTCCTTTTGACTGCTCACGACTCAGGTCTTCAGGTCCTTGGGCCGTCGCGCCCCTTATTTTCCCTCGTCATCTCGCTGGACACATATTGTTCAATAAAATGTGGAAGCTGTTAAATCTCTTTTTTTTGGCAGCAGACTCATCCAACCAGGCAGGTTTTACATCAAGTTTGAGCCAAACCTTGTATGGAATTTAGCAGCGTCCTGCCATCATCTCCTTGGGCTCGCCTCGGGCAGCTTCGGGACAGCTTCGGCCCCTCCAAATGCCGCTGCCCATCTCCGTAAATGCTGATCTCACCGGGTGTCGGGTGTTGGCAGGGATATCTTCGAGGCATCCGGAACTTGCGTGTCTCGTGAAGTGTGCGACGCAATCTTTAACTGCACCTCCGTCCCGGTCTTTGGTTCTGCCGCTGCATTCCCTGGGCTCAGCGTCTCCTCCATACGGCCATCTTGCCTCCTGGTCGGGTTCAGTCAAGGAGCAAGAGGGGAGCTCCACGTGACCTCCTCACTGGAAAAAAAGGGGGGGGGCAGGATGCTATTAACAATGACATTCAGGATCAAGTGCAGGCAGACTATACTGCAACTTCACCGACTATCGTTCGGTCGCCACAACTTCAAAACGAATTATGGTGAAAGGTTACCCTCCTCAATCTAATATTAGCTCCGGGGCTGAAAAGAATCACTTTGTTATGGAACAGAATTCTGGGGGAGGCCCAGTTGTACATCACGGTCCTCTTTGCTCGCCCGATCCCCCGGATCCTTCATCTGCAATTGAATGAAAGTTAATCCAGATACTTAGTGAGATTAGAGTACTGAAGGTCTCACAGGATGAAGCTAACAGGAAAATTATTGATCAGTTGGAGCAGATTAATTCTCCCATCTCACACAGAGGATTTCCGAGTCAGAGCAAAGGGTTTCAGACCTCGAGGACACGCGGACCCGACAAGAGTCAGTGATGGCCCAATCGCAGCTGGAATTAGAGAAGCTTCGGCAGAAACTTGATGATATCGAAAATAGATCACAACGTTTTAATCTGAGATTGATTGGGATTCCTGAAGATCTCGAGGCAACATCTTCAATGACAGAAGTAGAATCTGATCTCATTTTTAAATATATTCTTCCGGAAAAAGCGGACTCTAGGACTGACTTATCCATTATTCTGGCTCATAGAGTCCCCTTTACTAAACCATCAACTTTTGAATATCCACGTACTGTTATAGTAAATTTTGGGGACACTAGGATCAAGGAGCAGTTCCTGTCTCAAGCGATGAGAGTCAGAACTTTTAAAACAGATGAGAATTATATATTCAAAGTTTTTTCCGATATATCCAGTGCTGCTGCTCGCCAGCGCTGTGAATTTGTAGGTCTCACAGGTCACTTTAAAAAAGCAGGGGCTCCGGCAGGCATATTCAATTTGCAAATTTGAAGGTGTTGCATAAGGGCCAGGCCTATATTTTTCAAAATGTGCAAAAGGCTAGAGATTTTCTAGATCAATTAAATAAATAGTAGAAGGGGGTGATCTCTCCTATCAGGGACTAGGGGCAGTAAAAGGAAAGGAAAAGAGAAAAAAAGGGTTTTTTCATTAACAGGGCCCAGTAAGGACTAGTTTTATTTAACATGTGTTATCTTGCTTGTTCTGGGGTTTTGGATTTTGAGTACTGCACTTATGCACTCAAGCACTAGTCAGGGTGGGGAGGGATGACGGGGGAGTGCTCTGAGAGTCCCTATGCGGGAGGGTCTCGAGTTCAGATCACTCAGGGAGGAAGGGGAGCACTGGGGGTGAGTTTGGGGTTGGTGAAAAAGATGGTATTCGGGGGGCTCAAAAAATGAAAAAATTCAGGGGTTTTATGTATAAAGTGGCATATTTTCAATATAGCAGGGTGATGTCTACTTCTGACTTACTTAACAAGCAAGGTTAAGCTTAAAATTATTTCCTGCAATGCGAATGGTATCTCAAATAGGCAAAAATACAAGGCAATGTTAAAATGGTTGATTTCATTTAACCCCGATGTTATTTATTTTTAAGAAACACATTTAAAGAGTAACAGTCCCAAAATATATGTTCTGAAACAGTACTCAGTGGCTTTATTCGCCTCATCGGGACTAGCAGTCAGAGGCGTTGCAATATATCTTAGTAACAGAGCAACTGGATCATGAAAGAGGTCATTAGAGAACCAAAGGGGAGGTGGATCTGGCTTAAAGTTTCATTATCCGGAATTCAAGTTAATTTGGTTAATTACTAATGGCCAGTTACAGATGGGACAGAGTCACTAATGCAACTCTGTAATATCTCTATGAGTGCCAGTGGCCCTTTTATTGTCGGAGGGGATTTTAATTTCATTCAGGATATAAAATTGGATACCTCTAATTTAAAAAAAAGGCAATTAAGACCTAAAACGAAAAGATTTATGAACATAATAAAGAGTGATTTCCAGTTAGTTGACCGCTGGCGAGACGAATATTCAGTAGCTACTCAATATACTTGTTTTTTGCATCAGTATAGAACTGCCTCGCGGATGGATTTCTTTTTAATGTCTCGCACGTTGAAGGGAGGGGGTAGGACATACGGGCCAATGCGTTCTCAGACCACTTAGCGGTCTCAGTGACACTAGAACTCGAGTTGATAACTAAAGAAAGACCCAGATGGCAATTTGATAGATCTTTGCTTAGTAATCAGCAGTGGGTCACAGATATGAGCAAATTTATACGGAAGTTCTTTCGGCTCAATCTGAATTCTTTATCCCCATTCGACGTATGGGAAGCATTTAAAGCATCAACTAGGGGCCAAACCGTCTCATTTAAAGCATTTCAGGTGCGACAGCGAGAGTTTCATGTGAAAAAACTTCAGATGGCAATACGTGTGACGGGCCGACCGCCACAGCGTTGGCCCCGCAGTACCCCTGGGGCACATGAGGCTCCTGCCTGCCTGACCCGGAGGTACTGCCATCATCCTTCAATCCGGAGCGACTTCTGGGTGAAGGAGGGATCCGGAAATCCCTCATCAGGGCGTCCGGGAGGCGACGAGGAGAAGAGGAAAGCGAGGAAGACCACGGGGAGCATGAACAGGAGGAGAAGGAGGATTGTGGGATGCACCTGAAGAATTTGGACGATCCGTCCGAATCCAGAGACCAGCACTGCAGGACCTCGACTCAGCAATTGGCACATGACACCGGTAGAGTCTTCTCCGAGGCCGGGATAGGAGGACCATGAGGCGGCAACACCGAGAATCCGGCCATGCTCTGGGGAGAGCGTGGCCTTGGCAGGTACGGTCCCGCAGTGGACGGATCTACTGTATAAGCGGTGCGAGGCGGGAAGCAGATATACTGATTGCACACTGAACACTAATTGTAGGATTGGTAGTAGGATTTTTGGTTGTTTCATTATTTGCTGTCTCTGGGTTTTTTGAGTCAGTTTTTGTTCCTTTTTCCCAAATTTTTGTGTTTTTGTATTTAAACCATAATAATACTAAAAAGAGATTTAGGATTGAGATAGTCACATAAAATCGTTTTCTTAATAACAAACAAAGGAAAACAAATTAAAAAAAACGCAGGACATAAGGAGGTCCAAACCCTTGGTTTTTTTGTTTTTCTGTTTCACTAAAGTTAACAAGAAAAGCCAAGACAGCTGAATTTTGTTGAATTGTTTTTTTTTATTATTTGTTAACATTAAGAAGAACAGCGACTAGAAGGAACAGGGACAGAGACAGGAAGAGAGATAAGAGAACCTCAGAAGAGTCGAAGTGAGCCAGAGGAAAAATAGCAAGAAAAAGAAGAAAGCTCAGAAAAGTAGAAGACAGCCAAAAAGTACTTCAGAAAAGGTCAGACCCAGAGAAGGGGAGCAAGATTAAAAGAGAAAGAACAGTAAACAAGAAAAGATCAGGGCAAAGATAAACCAGTGTCGAGAGAAAGAAGAAAAAGAGAGAAAACAGAGAACCGAGAGAATCTTACCATTTCACCAGCAGTTGTGTTTCTCTTCTTCTTCCCACATGCGCCTCCTGAGATTCCATCTGGAAGGAAGAGAAAAAAAGAAGAGGATGAACACCTTGTGAATTTCAAATAACAGACCAAAGAAGCAACCAAGAATATAAACTATGCACCATTGATACTATCAAAATAAAGTCAAACTTCACAGCATACCACCGGCTACGAGTCCTCATTACGGTATCCCCTGTCACAGCAAGGCAACAGAAGAATGTATTAAAACAGGAGGTCAGAGAATGGCTAGGCAGAACGTTAGTCAAACTAGGGCTAAGCTAAAAGATTATTTTGAGGAAGTCACTAGTTCGAGGGCGTATCAACAGCAGGTCTATGAAGAAAGTCAACGGATAGGTAAATACTTGGCCTGGTTTACTCGCACGAATCGTGAAAAACAGATAATACATCCAATCCAGGACCTCGAAACTGACATCATTTTTTTACTAATGATGAGGATATTGCTTAGGTATTCATTACTCATTATTCTAGAATTTACGAGACCGATTATGTAGTTTCACTGGCACAGTTAGAACAGTATTGCAAATCTATTACAGTACCCAAAATTTAGTTGAAAGTTCAGCAATACATAGTGCAGAAGATTACGCCAATTGAGATTAAAGGGGCTATCCAGAAAATTGCTGAATAGCTGAATTTTATAAACTGTTTTGTTAAGAGCTTGTACCGTTCTTAATGGTTCTATATAATGCAGTACTCGAGGGAGTAGTTATTCCTGCAACATTTAAAGAATCGACGTTAGTTATCTTTCTGAAAAATGATAAAAATCAGCTGAAACCTGATGCATACCGTCCCATCAGCCTGCTGAATGCAGATTATAAAATTTTAACAAAGATCTGGGCTATTAGGATCACACCTGTCGCCCAGCAATTAATACATAAAGATCAGAACGGTTTTCTAGCCGGCAGGCTGATGAGTTCCAATACAAACTTTTTAATACTGGCAGTTGACTATTTCCCAGTGAATATTATTCCTGCGGCAGTGATAATGCTAGATGCAGAGAAAGCGTTTGATCTAGTTAATTGGGGAGCCTCATTACATTGTTTAACAAAATTTGGTTTTTCTTTGCAATTTACTTCAATGATAAGGCAGTTATACCAGGGTGCTCAGGCTCGAATAGTTATCGACTCTAAGATTGGAGGCACAATTCAGATTTAAAGAGATACTAGACAGGGATGCCTCCTCTCTCCCATACTCTTTGCCTTTTTTTATTGAACATCTCGCCCAGACAATATGTAACTCGAAGGAAATCTTTCTTCCTATTGCTGATATGCCGACAATCAAGCTTTTTGCTGATGACATTATTTTGTATTTAAAACCAGAGACTGCCAATATTCAAAGAGTATTGGACCAGATCAATGAGTTTACTCGAGTAGGGGGTTATAAGATTAATTAAAGCAAAACGGAGGTCCTTTTATTTAATGGAGGGTTAGAGAATCTTCCTTATACATTACAAACCCAAGCAAATTCATCCGCACCTATTAGGTATCTGGGAATTTATGTCACAAAGAAATATGGACAGTTGTATGATCTTAATTATCTTAAGATGCTTGCAAAGGTACATGCACTTTTGGATAGCTGGGTAGCTCTTCCACTGACCTTGATAGGTAGTGTCTCTTTAATCAAGATGTCAACTCTCCTGTTATTTCTTTTTTTATTTAATAATGTCCCAATTAGGATTAATAGCGCTTACTTCCGTGAACTCGATTCTATGATACGATGTTTTATATGGAGGAAGAAAGACCCAAGGGTAAGGCTTTCAGTTATTCAACTTAGTATAAAGCAAGGGGGCTTGGCACTTCCTAATTTTCAAGTTTACTACCAAGCTTCATTGCAGGATATATTGGCATGATTTTTGGCTACTGAAGGAACCATGGAAAATATTTTGGTTAAAAGAATGATTGCAGAATCAGCAATAAGTCTCCCAGCATTTATCAAAACCACAAAACTTCTGAAAAAAACTCGATATATATATATATACGATTTTGGAAAAAGACTAAAGATCCTAAGAAAATTATATCAAATACCAATAGGTTACATTTATTTACAGTTACTGGAGTGTAAACATTTCGGATTATATCTTCCAAAAACAGTAATTGCCCAATGGAATAGTAGGGGTTTTAAAGAGATGGGTTACTTCATTTTAAGTAACAGATACATTACTTGGGAACAGATTACAAATAGGCTTGGGGACATGGCAATTAGACTTTTTTTTAGCTTTTTCCAGATTTCCCGGTTTATTAGAGCCAATATACTGCGAGAAAACACCCTGGAACATCCAATATGGAGGGCCTTAACCAAAAGCAATGTACTTGGCCCAGGGAATTGGTATAGACTTCTAGTGGATAGTCACGATTCGACAATAATTCTAGATTTTACGGATTAGATTTCCAGAACAACACAATGTTCAATATCTAATGAGGAATGGAGAATTATTACGGAATTAGGTTATAAATCTTTGAAGGCTGCTAACTACAAAAGAATGTATTTTCTTTACAGATGGATGGCTTACTATACTCCTGAGAGGATACATAAAATGTTTCCTGCAGTTCCCGACCAATGTTTTCGTTGTCATCAGGAGGGGCACAGGAACTGGCTCCCTGTTTTTTTAGGCTGCCCTAAATTAACGAAGTTCTGGCTGGAAATAGATAATTTTATAAACCTTAGTTCCAATTTCAGGATCCAGCTAGATCCAAGCTCAGTTCTGTTCGGAGTTAACGAGAAAACAGGCCAGTTAATAAAATATCAACAATACTTCACAGCAATAGTTTTTGAAGTAGCCCGATCACTAATACTTCAGCTTTGGCGTACCCCAATGGTTCCGACAATGCAGGAATGGTGGAATAAAATGTTAAGAGGTAGCATAAAAATATGTACAGCTTTATGGAACTATTTAGAAGGTTAGAAGCTATAAATAAGAAAAGTTAGTTTGGCAGGAAATAAATAAGTTTGCCAATATAATAGTCTAGGGTACATTATATTAAAGGATTGTCACTATGATATGGTTAAAATATTGTGTAGAGAGGGGAATCAATGTGTTTCTGATTCCGTTTTCAAGCTATTACGTTGTATATTGAAAGGTTATTACGATATGATCACCCAAAGAAAGATTGTTTTAGTTGAATGCTACTTTGGCATAATTGTTTTTGTATTAGTTTTGTATGTTTTGTTACCTGAAATAAAAATAAAATTAAAAAAAAGGCTACTGAAAAACCACATTTTATTTACACCTTGTATGTCAAACATATAGTTCTGATGACTAAATAATCCATAGTCCTATTTAAGACATACGAAACCAGAGCACCCTGGATGACCACCCATCTTTTACAATTAAAAGGCAATGCCTGACCAAAAACTACAAATGTTTTTAAAAAAAATATGGCTGGAACATTGTTTTGAGTCCTGTTAATTTTTTATTTTCTCAAGTATGTCAGGAATTATTATGTATTGAACCCCACCAACAAAATTGATTGCTAAACGAACAATTCAATTGTTTAGCCAAAAGACCTTTCTAGCAAGATAGTTTATGATCAAAAAGAAGTGGGTGACACATTGGCAGAACCTCCGATAGGCATGGGTGAGTTGTGTGGTCAACTAAGGCAACAGCAATCAGATTGTCAAAATTATTAGGACCATTGTGTCACCAAGCATCTCAGGTTCTTGTGTGAATGTTACCTTAATGCCATAAATGTTATAAGATGTGGCTCAAGCAGAGCCAAGGAAGGCACTGACTGTGAAAGTTAACTTTCCAACTAATAATCCAATGGTGAGAGTGCCTTTAACAATTCATAGTACACTTGACTTTACTAAAGACACTGATTCTTTGGTGAACTCCATAATAGGAATACCCTATACAAATGCACAATGGTCTGGAGTTCCTTTTTGCTTGAAAGGCTACTCAGTCAAAAAATGTAGTATATAGGCCATACTCATAATTAGAAGTTCTATACTATAGAAGGCACTTGTTCTAAAGTGGATGGTATTTCCGTCACAGTTGTGTCCCAGTATCATGTCAAACAAAATGTCAATCCACGCTAATGTATGTTACTAGGAATAAATAGACCGAAGTATGTTTGATAACATGTATTGTTTAAGTGATTATTATTGTATTTTTCTTATTTTGTTTTGTTATCTTCCTCGCAGTTGGTCAGCCACCACAATAAGAAAAAGATCTGGTGGGCCATTGCCACCACGAAAATGCACAAACGATGGCTCTTTAAACACTGCAGCATCCACTGTAGGAAATGACGCAATGACGGGAGGACCTTCGGTGGTAGACCTGTCTAATCACACTTACAAAAGTGAAAATGTACTCTCAGGAGGATAAGCGGATGCAGCTGTTGCTGACTTTTGTGATGCAGCTCATTCTGGCAGTGGTCTACGCAAACCTGAATCGGGGGCTAAAGGCAATAAAGCAACAACAAGGGTGTAAGTGTTCTCATCTGAAAAATGTATAGGTTGTCCTTAACCAGTCTTTCAAATGTTACTAGATTATACTTTCCCCCAGGTTAAGAGTTTGTTGTGCATCTATTCTGTCACAAATGTGACAGATATCCTGTCCAACTTATTACAAATGTAAATACAGATAATGCAGTTGTAATAAGTCAGGTGCAATATCTGTCACATAATGATTACATTATAAAGGAGGCACAGTGTCATTACAGTATTTGTGGCTTCGCTGATGGAATATCGGTTATTGATGGGTATGTGTACCCCCAATATTTTAGACACCCAAAAATTGACCTCAGTCAGATTGCCCTCATTTCACTGGATCAAAGATGGTGTTAGACCTCAGTTTCGTGAGGCAACGTGTCCCTGCATTTAAGGCGCCTCCATATGCATCAAAATCAGAAATCCAATTTATTAAGTAAATGAGCTCACTCAATAACTGAATGCTAGATCAATTAAAATGAAAGAGTTTTGCTACAAATTCAAAAATAAGCAGTACAGTATCAATGCCAGGAAGGCACTCAATGTAAAAGTTATACAGAATATGCAAAACCACACATTGTCTACATCCCAAATGGGCAGCAAAGTTGAGAAAGTAACGGACAGCATCTCTAGCTGGAAAAAAACTATTCTGGCTCACCACGAAAATCAAGGACTTTTATACATTATTTTCACATATGAAATCACTAGGTCTGCAGACTTAGGGGGTCATTCTGACCCCGGCGGTCTCAGACCGCCGGGGCCAGGGTCGGCGGGAGCACCGCCGACAGACCGGCGGTGCCCCGCAGGGCATTCTGACCGCGGCGGTTTGGCCGCGGTCAGACAAGGAAAACCGGCGGTCTCCCGCCGGTTTTCCGCTGCCCTTGGAATCCCCCATGGCGGCGCAGCTTGCTGCGCCGCCATGGGGGATTCTGACACCCCCTACCGCCATCCTGTTCCTGGCGGTTCGCCCGCCAGGAACAGGATGGCGGTAGGGGGTGCCGCGGGGCCCCCGTAAGAGGGCCCCACAAAGTATTTCAGTGTCTGCAATGCAGACACTGAAATACGCGACGGGTGCAAACTGCACCCGTCGCACATACCCACTCCATTCGGAGCCGGCTTCCTCGTGGGGAGGGGTTTCCCGCTGGGCTGGCGGGCAGCCTCCTGGCAGTCGCCCGCCAGCCCAGCGGGAAAGCCTGAATGGCCTCCGCGGTCTATCGGAATCACCCCCTTAATGTGCTGTGAGCGAATGTAGCATTCTGTCAGCAAATCAGAGCACATAAAAACAAACATCATATTGTCTTCACAGCTATCCCACTACATAAATAATTATTTAGCATCCTTTATGCTAATGTTGTCGTAACAGACTAAGGCCCTCATTCTGACCTTGGCGGTCGGCGGAGAGGCGGCGGTCGGACCGCGAACAGACCGGCGGTCCAAAAAATGGCATTCTGACCGCGGCGGTCACCGCCGCGATCGACCGCCACTTTCCCACTCCGACCGCCACGGCGGTCATGACCGACGGGCTGGAGTTTGTGCACTCCGGCCCGGCGGTCGACCCAAGACCGCCAACCGTATCATGACCCTGCTTACCGCCGCGGTTTTTGGCGGTCGGGAACCGCCATGCGAACCATGGCGGTAGGCACTATCGGGGCCAGGGAATTCCTTCCCTGGCACTGATAGGGGTCTCCCCCACCCCCCACTACCCCCCACGAGTCCTCCCCCCACACCCTCCACCCCCCCAGAGGTGGTACGAACCCCCTGCCCCCCCCACCCCGACATGCACATACATGCACCCCGACATGCACGCACCCCCAACATGCACATATGCACACCCCCTACACACACACATACACAACGGGGGCACATACCCGCACACATACATGCCAACATGCGCACCCGCCGAACTACACACATTGCCCATAGGCACAGCAGCACCCCCCGCCCGCATGCACGCACTCACACACCCCCTCTACACACCCCCATGCACGCCCACATCACACAACACCCCCCCACCCCCTCCCCTCACAGACGATCAACTTACCTTGTGCGTTGGTCCTCCGGGAGGCGACGGGAGCCATAGGGACGTGACCGCCAACAGAAGACCGCCAACAGAAGACCGCCACACAGAAATGTGGGTCGTAATTCTGGGGGCGGTGTTCTGCTGGCGTGGCGGTGGAGGTTGACCAGTCTCCACTTTCCCGCCGACCGCCAGTGTGGCTGCTGGCGGTTTTCCGGCAGAACGCTCCCAGCGGTCGGAATACGCGCAGCGGCATACCGCCGCGGTCGGCGGTCTTTACCGCGGCGGTAACTCGGCGGTCTTGCGAAAAGACCGCCAAGGTCAGAATGAGGGCCTAAGGGGGTTATTCTAACTTTGGAGGAGGTGTTAATCCGTCCCAAAAGTGACGGAAAAGTGACGGATTTACCACCAGTCGTATTACGAGTCCATTATATCATATGGAACTCGTAATACGGCTGGTGGTATATCCGTCACTTTACCGTCACTTTTGGGACAGATTAACACTCCTCCAAAGTTAGAATAACCCCCAAAGATACATTAGCAGTAACGTGTTAAATGAATAAATAGGACACAGCGAACCAGCTAAAGGACTTTGATAATATTGTGGATTTTGACTGAGCTGGGGAAAGTTTATCGCAAGTGGAATGACAATAATAGTGGAAATAAACCAGTACTGCTCAGTCTGGCTGCGTGCTGCGAAGTCTGCAAGGAGAGAAGTGGGCGGGGGAAGCATGAGTGACAGGGGCGACTTCCATCTTGTAGAAGATGCCGTTTGTCCCTAATCTATGACCTTGTTAAGACATAGCAAGAAGCCACATTTCTACACATTATAAAGAAGTTGTTTCAAAAGCAATTGTATCATATCAGTATGTACACGTGTAATCAAGTGTGGAAATACATTCTGCACGTTGTTAAAGACGCATAAAAATATAAACCCACAAAAGTCTTTTACAGGTATGTTCTCAAAAATAATTTGAACCTGTTCTTTCATCAAATAAGTCATTAGACCCACACTCCTGTGGTACATGAAAACAGTTTTGGAAGTGTTCATGTCTATCCTAACCATGATGTGTTATCACATTCGGGTTTTCAGTTATATTGCGATGGATGGTACCCATTGGCCAGTACCTAGGGCTGTATTTTGTATGAGACATCCATGTCCTGTGCAAAATTGTATGAACACACAATTGTTAAAACGCTGCTCGAGACATTGACATACACACAAGTGTTTTTTAACCTTTCATCCATAGAGATGTGCAGGTGTGACAGCAGATTTGTACAAATGTGAAGGCCGCAGGCATTGGCCACTAGTACACTCCATGTGTGGAACATTGCTGTTAACAATATTTAAAAGTGAAAAATACCAATATGTGCATGAGTTACATTTCACCGGATGTGGCAGTTCTTAAAGTTGATGGCAGAATATACACCGTTATCCAAGTGCATTTAAACATATCTGACTTGTAAAGTGTTGGCCAAAATGTGTAAGGTTTGTGACTTAGACCTTGGTTTAGACTTTGACAGACACCTTATTCCATCACAAATGTAATGGATATCCTGTCTGTTTTATTACAGGTACATTATGTCGTATGGCACTGGAGATAAGGTGGACATGATATTCATTACACGTGTGATGGAGTAACCCATCCACCAAACAGTAAACCAGGCCCAGTGTCCTCTGCAACTAACTGCATGGATATGAGAGAGTGTTTAAGGCTGGATTAGAACTGTAGACATTTAAGGAAATGTAGTTTTACTTGAAGTTAGTTCATTAACAGATAGAGTGCATGATTTGGTGTTTGGCAGATACGATCTTTGTCACAAAGTGATTGGTTCCTTCTGCCTCATTACAAGTGCTAGATAATATAATACACTTGTGGTAAGACAACAGAACGTCAATGGCATTTGTGATGGAGCAACTGGTCTTTGAAGATCACAACCAGTCCCTTCAAAATGACCCATTTATTGAGATTAGTAAAACAAAGAGTATTGTTTCTGGCACTCTTTAATGTGTGCATCTTTTTATATTGATCTCTGCAGCACGTAATAATGTATGAATATGTGTAGTTTAAGTTTCCTCTGGAGCAAGCGAGGGAGATGCTGGGCAGACTTCAGGGGGCAGGAGGGGGAGCCACTGGGAGTCAGAAGGTTGTGCCACTGACACCGAGCGGTACAGCGGCAATGAGGGTGATGGGACTGGCCAAGAACCACAACACATTGCACTCTGAGGCCTTTGACTTGGACCATCCCCTTGTAGACACAGCCAAATCAACAATGAACATACCATCTGTTCCTGTTTCTGCCACCACCACTAACACCAGCTGCGCCCGCACTACCGTCCTCCTCGGTACAAAGCCAGCACCTAGTTTGCAAACAGACTGGGCGCTCCTTCGCCTTGGGCCCATCTCACCCTGCCCTCATCCCACCAACACTGGTATCAGAGGAGGCGCTGGCATCAGAGGAGGCACTTCTTGCATTAACATGATCAGAGGGACCTGTGAGCCCGGGGATGATCAGAACCAAAGCATGGAGCGAACCAATATGTCCTCAAGAGCAGAGCGCTTAGCGATGCTGGGGATTACTTGGAGCAGAACCCGTAGTGAGTCTAACTGTTGTCAACTGCAGATCTGTACTTGAGTCTCCCTCATCCTCAGCAGAGCTGTGGTCTAGTCTAGTCTAGGTTTCATCAAGAGGACGGCTCTAGGTGAGTCTGGGTATTAGCGCAAGATCGATGAGCATGAATGTAGATTATCAGGCGCACACACAAGAGTGATCCTGACCAGTATGAGGAGCAGAGCAACAAGTGGGTACCCTTAGTACCCTTAGTGAGTCTAAGCATTATTAAAGGGCATACTCTGAAGAAGATTTTTTCATTATCAAAGAGTTCTGCTGAGCACAGTTATTAGCAGAAGCAGAGCTTTGAGTTAGTCTGTGTTGTTGGGAGAATCTGCATGGGATTTTTCAAGAACAGATGTATGAGGAGTCTGTATGAGTAGAATTCTAAGTGACTTTGAGCCAGATGTACAAGGTGCTTTTGCATTTATTAACGGGGGGAATCATAATTTCAGTCCGTTAAGAAATGCAAAACAGCCTTTTCCTATGTACAGAGGTCTTTAGGGAATCGCCGAATGTGATTTCTACCCTGTAGAAATCGTATTTGGCGATTCCCTAAATAGGAAATCACAAATGGGGATATATATATATATATATGCATGTGCGACAGTAATGTTTTGAGAAATATTATCTCATTGAACAGTGGTAATATGTGCCAGTATTTCTAGAGGCTTCATATCATTTGTGAGTCTAATATTATTCCTTGCTAAGTAGTGCATATCTTGTTCTTACCTACAGTTTAATATTACAGTATTCCGGATGGAGATCTTACCAGAATATGGTTGCCTAAATATATATCTGATAAACATATTGGCCCTCATTCTGACCCTGGCGGTCGGCGGAGAGACGGCGGTCGGACCGCGAACAGACCGGCGGTATTAAAAATGGCATTCTGACCGCGGCGGTCCCTGCCGCGACCGACCGCTACTTCTCCACTCCGACCGCCACGGCGGTCATGACCGCGGGGCTGGAGTTTGCGCACTCCGGCCCGGCGGTCGTCCCAAGACCGCCAAGGGTATTATGACCCTGCCTACCGCCGCGGTTTCTTGCGGGCGGGAACCGCCGTGCGAACCATGGCGGTAAGCACTATCGGGGCCAGGGAATTCCTTCCCTGGCACTGATAGGGGTCTCCCCCACCCCCCACTACCCACCCGAGTCCTCCCCCCACACCCTCCACCCCCCTGCCACCCCCCAGAGGTGGTACGAACCCCCTCCCCACCCCCACCCCGACATGCACATACATGTACCCCGACATGCACACACCCCCAACATGCACATATACACACCCCCTACACACACATACACAACGGGGACACATACCCGCACACATACATGCCGACATGCGCACCTGCCGAACAGCACACATTACCCATAGACACAGCAGCACCCCCCGCCCGCATACACGCACTCACACACCCCCTCTACACACTCACACGCACACCCCCATGCACGCCCACATCACACAACACCCCCCCACCCCCTCCCCTCACGGACGATCAACTTACCTTGTGCGTTGGTCCTCCGGGAGGCGACGGGAGCCATAGGGACGTGACCGCCAACAGAAGACCGCCAACAGAAGACCGCCACACAGAAATGTGGGTCGTAATTCTGTGGGCGGTGTTCTGCTGGCGTGGCGGTGGAGGTTGACCAGTCTCCACTTTCCCGCCGACCGCCAGTGTGGCTGCTGGCGGTTTTCCGGCGGAACGCTCCCAGCGGTCAGAATGCGCACAGCGGCACACCGCCGCGGTCGGCGGTCTTCACCGCGGCGGTAACTCAGCGGTCTTGCGAAAAGACCGCCAAGGTCAGAATGAGGGCCATTGTGTCCTAAATGTTGGTTACAGATATACCGTCACATTGGACCTCATAATAGAAAACCCACACCCAATTATTGTAAACGATATTTAGACCATGATTTTATGTCTTATAACATTTTTATTATCAACATTTCATAACTAAATGACCATCATTTTTCATGGTGTCATGTTTCCACATTTTTATTTCTGCTGTCGGTCAATATTTCAGATAGAAGAGATTTTAACAGCAAGAAATAACCTATTGTGTATTAGGGCTCCCTCTTGATGTGAATCATTTTAATGGAAACCTGCAAGTTTCTTTTGCATATGCTATGTATCTAATCCACTCACATTGTTGCTATCATATCTACTTTTCAGAATACCATCTTAATTTGTACCACACTACAACATCTATCTATCTATCTTTCTATCTGTCTGTCTGTCATATTGCTTTTAATAATTATCTATCTATTTATCCATTCATCTACATAACTAAAAATGTTGATTTTAATCGTTATCTATCTATCTATCTATCTATCTATCTATCTATCTATCTATCTATCTATCTATCTATCTATCTATCTATCCATCTAAAAATATTGCTTCACAATGCGTCACTGAATGACGTTTTTGCATGGCATGAGCTACCATGCAGTCTAATTCATCTCCTTTTCTCCTTCGAGCACATGCTCCCCAGCTAATGTTTTGCTCATTGGAAGTACCCCTTGTTCAGTAACACTAGGATATTTTTATGAATCCCTTCAATCCTAGTGAGCTGATGCCACTGGCCAGCAGCTCCAGGCAAGAAGGTGTTGCAGCACCACTGTCCACAATGCCTCGGTGAACAGGTCTCATCATATGTAGCCCAAGGTGTTCACTGTGAGGTCTGTGAGCTTCAGCAAGCCGTGTGCCCTGGAGCGCAGAGGAGTACAGAGTGGTGATGCGATGCTACCATGTGGTGAAAGCGCTTAGAAGCGTAGCGAGGATGTCATAGGAGCTGGCGTGATCAAGGCGAATGGACCATTTCACGTTGTTGGGGTAGTTGTGGGCCACGGTGCACTGCACCTGCTGCACCAGTGGTAGCTATGCCGCTCAGACGCTGTCCTGGAGTATTATTTGGGGTCCCTTAAGGATGGGGTTAGGTTCCCTGAGAGAATGACTTATTCACAGCACCTTTACTGCTAGTATTGTCTTAGTAGAGTATTAGGGGTACATTACCTATGAAGGTCTGGGCCTGATTCAAAGAGTATTTTTCCACATGGAAACGTACTCGTGGAAATTCAACAGCGAGACCCTTCCAAGTCTGGAGTAAAACACTAGCCATTACAAAAAAATATTTGTGAATCAGAACCTAAAGAACTGAATTGCTGAAGCAGCATTTAAGTATGTACAACAGGTTTCAAAAGAGAATTTGAAAATACATGTGAACTATTTAGGGCTGAGCTCTTTACAAATCACCCTCATTCATTCGTTTGCTCATTCATTCATTCATTCACTCATTCATTTACTCATTCATTCATTCATGTGACCAGACTATATTATAAGGTGGTTGTTGCTGTAATTTTCTGTAGAATCTTCTGCAATTTAAATCTATTAATTGATTCCCTTTTTTCTCCAATATTTTGTTGTAATAAGTGGAATCTTTCTCAGCTTGTTGTAAGTGAAAACGTACAGCTCACATAAGGGCATGGGGGAGAGGGGGAACGAGCATCACGTCTGTAGTTATCAGTTTAATTTCCCCGCCATATGAAAGCGTCTAGACATGGTCTGGAAGGCAAGTCAGCCTAATGCACTAATGCCATGCACTCTGGGTGACTCCACACAGTTTATCAATTGACAGCTTTAACAAAGAGCCAGTAATCAGGAAGTAGCGATTTATCTAAGATGCCTGGAAGAGAATAGGGCCCATATTTATACTTTTTTAGCGCCGCATTTGCGGTGCTTTTTGATGCAAAAGCTGCGCAAACTTTCAAAATACAATTGCATTTTGTACATTTGCGCCGCTTTTGTGTAAAAAAATGACGCAAAAGCGGCGCTAAAAGAGTATAAATATGGGCCTATGTTCTTTCAAGTTTCACGCAAAATTGTTCAAAATGCCACGGAGGAAGTGACGTTGTTGTGCTTGTAGCAGGGCGCCTCATAGGAAGTGTCTCCAGCAGCCATCTTGTGATTTGTTGTGTAGAGGTGTGAGGAGCAGGCTTATAACTTCGGAGAAAGACACAGCGCTTTCCAGGGATCATAGTACACACGTCAAGAACTGGCTGCTTGTTGTATTCCCTCAGTATTTATACAGTGTTACAGAGCCTAAAGGGGAGTTTAAGCTCCGCACTGTCAGGGGCGGCTCATCCATTAGGGCAGAGGAGTGTTGCTCACACCCCGCCCCCTGCTAGCAGCAGCTGCAAAACCTTTAAAAGAAAACGATAAAAAACTTTTAAAGGGGCGAGGCCATGGGTTGAAAGAGGAGTGAGGGGGAGTGCACAGCACTGCGCAGATATGTTTGTCCGGCCGTCTCAAGCCGGTCAAACACACATGGGCAGTAGGGTCTTTCCAGCCCAGCAACACAGTTGCCGGGCTGGAGAGAGCCTCACCAGGCTCCCAATCATCCTGGGACTGCCATGGCTGGGCGCTCCTAGCCAATCCCGATGCTGCTCTGGGCAGCGTCAGGATTGGCCGTGCCTGCAGCGAAGAGATGGAGCAGCAGAACGCAACGTTAATTATTTTTTTTAATTTCATTTTAATTCCCCCCCACGCGCTGTGTCCCGCCCCTTCTGGTTGCTGCGAGCTCCTGTGCACTGTGGAGAAATAGACAAAAGAATTGCTGGAAACAAGAAAGAAAAGAGGTTAAACACAGAGAGGTCTACATCCGCCTCCTAAAAACTCTCCGATGGTCCAACTTTAAGATGTCTGAAGGACCTGAGCAGTATATGTGATGCCAAGGGCTTTCTTCAGAACTGACCCTCTCTGATGCGACGCACATTGGAGGAATAAAAAGTAATTGAGGTGCTGATACAAAGCTTAAGTATCCATTAGTGTAACATTGTTTTGCATCTAGTGTCGACCTAGTAAAGACTATGGGGCCTATTTATGAAAAAGTGACACAGCGTGCGTGACAGGGAAAGGGCAGGAATGTGCTGTATTTGGGGCAATACGGCACATTCCTGCCTTTTCCTCTGCGCCGGTGTCCTCTTGGCAGCTTATCGCCAATCTAGGCATCCTTGCACCCATTGGTCACTACTAGGTACTCCCCTGAACACTGGCTAAACACAGCATTTAGTGGGCATCCCTAGCCCAGAGAAACAGATTCCAAGGACAAAAGAGGACTAGCAACAAAGAAGACCCCAGGCTCGAGAACTGAAGTCCTGCTGCACCAAGAAAAAGGTGCTAAACCCTGCCTGCTGCACCCAGGACTCAACAATCGCCGCTGAGGGGTTGCACGAACATCAGACAGACTCTACAAACCCCCGGAGAGCCACCACACCTCTGAAAATCACTGGAGATCTCCCTTCACAGTGAAGGCATCACTCTCCTGCACAAAGACCAGAAGAGCAGTGACGTCCACTTCACTGACCAGCTGCTAAACAGGGAACCAGATGCCACAGGCAGACCAAACGCTACCCAAGGGACCCTGAGAACAAACCCTGCAAATGTACCAAGTTTGGTGGCATTGCAACCTCCAGTGGTCAAACCGTGCAATAGCCCCAGGTACTGGTCACTCTACGTCACGTATCAAGAAGGACAGTCCACCCTGGACTGAAAAAAGACTAGGAGGAAGCCCTAGTCTGGGGACTTCAGAAAATACCAGGACCTCCCACCAGAGTGCCCCTGCTGACCTGAAGTGACCCTCAAGGCGACCTACCTCCTGCTTCCAAGGGCACCTGTGCTCACAGCTCCTGGCTCACCGATTAGCTCTGCACCCAGCTGCCCTGTGGCTTGCACCAAAGAACCAGCTGTGCCCTAAGGGTCCCCCACCCTTTGCGACCTCAACACTTTAAGAGGACCCACCGGACTTACCTTGAAGTCCACCTGTGCAGTTCTTTTCCAAGTGGTCCCCCGCAGTGGCCTAGCACCAGCTCCAATGACATTCTGCAGCTGCTTGGCTGAAACTGAGAGCCGCCTGAACTTCTTCAGCTGGTCCATAGGACCCAGCCACGATCTCGACATACCTGCAAAGGAATTAATTGGTAAACTCATTGCCTGATTTTATATGCATTTTAAAGTATTTCTCCATTGATTCCTATGGTGCAGAACAGAAGTGAGACATTTTCTAAATTTTGAACATTCATAACTTGAAAAGTACTTACCCAATTTTGATGATCTTGGTCTTAAAAAGTATTTTTGTAAATTGGTCTCAAATTCTTTTGAGTGTGTGTCTTGCTGTATTGATACTGTGTACAACAAATGCTTTGCACTTCTCCAAGATTAGCGTAACTGCTCGACCAAGCTACCATAAAAATTAGAGCATTAGGTGGTCAAGTTTTTACTTCAATAAACCAACGTGTGGTTGCACGGACCCACTACACAGTGTGCCTGGCTTTGCACACTACATAGACAGACAGCCCACTGTACCTGAAATACTGGTTGCGGAGATCTGCAAAATCCTGCAATGAAAATACATCACGCAGTAGCAAAGCAGTTCTGGCTGCAGAGCCATGAGGCTGCGATGCGAAGTCCTGTGTCAAAGATGCGTTGCACAGCTCCGGAGAAGCTGCGGGGTTGCAATGCGGAGTCCTGAGTTGACATTGAGGTTGTCATTGACAACGGGATTTGATGCAAAAGCCTGCATTGATGATGCGTCGCAGAGAAGTGGTTCCAATTAGATTGTGGGCTGTGATGCGGAGTCCAGCATGTGTTGCGCTGCATCAGGTCCAATGCGGCTGCAAGAAGATACATCACTCTGGGTCATTTGTGCTCATAGTACAAGAGCCGGGCTCGCAGAGCACCTTTAGGCCCACGCTCAAGGGTCCAGGACTGAGATGGAACCACCTGGAGAGCAAGACGCACAGCAAGTAGATCCCAGGTGCTGGGTTCAAGAGGGCTGGGGCATTTACTGTCCCTGAGGCTTCTGATCAGGAGGCCAGCCAACTAGCCCTTGGGTCACACTGGTAATCCTGGGTTCAAAATGCTGGTCCAGTCCTTTCACTTAAGCAGGAGGGCAGCAGAGTAACAGTCCCTCTTGCACAGCAGTGCAGCAGCCCTCTGAGTCTGCCACAGGACCAGAGGTGCACTGAGGAGTTGGCTCTGATGGTCTACTATTTATAGTTGGTGCCAGCTCTGAAGCAGGAGAAGGTTCTGGAAGTTTTCACCCTAGAGATGCTTTGAATTCACTGATACCGTGTGGTGGGCCCAACTGGTCTGGCGTCACAACAGACTAGTGTGAAACCCTTTGTGAGTGTGCTCAGGCAGAGCTTTTGTGATGTGCGATAGGTGACAGCTCCTCCCCTTCATCAAGTCAGACAAGGTCCATCCTGCCAACACCTATTGCCCTTTGTCTCACTGTCTGGGAGCAATACACAAAGACCAATTGTCAGTGACACCTAGTCATGTGTCCCAAGATACAGGCTGCAGACACCAAATGGTGGAAACAAGAAAATGCCAACTTTCTAAAAGTGGCATTTTTAGAATTATGGACTTCAAAGCTGACGTTACCATTAAAGAGGGCTTTTAATTACAATTCTTTAGACACCATGCTCGGTATTCCTACCTGCTCCTAATTGAAAGTTACCACTTCTTAAATGGCAATACCTTTTGGCCCCCTTGTTTTTCCCATCTGGGAGTAACAACGCTGCAATGAACTGGACGCCAGTATAAGGGCAGTCCTCCACGTGTGGATGTGGGAATGATTCAGATGTAAGTGTATGTGCTCTGAAAGATGCAAGTGTGTTTGAAATCAGTCACTGCAGTGCATTGAATATTTTATGTAGACCGTCGGTTGCAAATCATTAAACAATGCCCCAAAAATATTTTGGACCCTCCTAGAAACAAACAGTGAATTTGTAGAGCAAGCATAATCTTAGACTCCCCAGCTTGTGTAATCTAATCATGGTAACATAAAAATTAGGTGTGGGCTTAACTCACACAATTTGCTGTACTGTAATTAAACGAAATTACAGCATAATTATATAAGATTACGTAAGGAGCGTAGCAGCAGTTAGCACTATTTTCATAGTACAAAATGCAGCCTCGCTCCCAAAATGGACCCAGATCCATTTTGCGCGAATCAAATATTGCTAAATGGAACAAAATGCGAGTGCTAACTTTGCTGTTCCTGGGTTTCTGCTGTAGGATTGTTTTGTGCCAAATTACTCATAATTATGCAAATATGCATAATCATGTAATTCTCTGGAATTTTGAAAGAGTAATGCAAAATTACAGAAATTGCTCAAATTACTCCAGGGTAATTTAAATTTTGCACTGACCTAGTAAAAATCTTGTATACTATGTGCCAGATATAGAAGGTCAAATCAATGGCCAAAATGGAATTTAATATTGTGATCTGTGATCCCAAATATTAACGTATACATTTTTGAAGTTCATTGCATTTATCGGTATAAGATACCATGGGAATTACTGTCCTAATGACATCCAGAGCATATTATCAATTAAGCAGTGTCTATGGGTTTTCAATGTAAGCACCCAGAGTTGTTCTTCCCTTAATAGTGTGCTTAAAAATAATTCCTGATTACTTTTTCCTACTGGTTTTTCAATGACAGTCCATTTTATGCCATTTTCATGATGTTCGAATGTCAAAAAGTGTCAGGTGAGTTTTGTAGTCGAGCACCCACAGCTAATATGGTTGCGGTGTTCTGAGATACGTGTCGATTTAGTGGGTGTTGTCATGCCCATGTATTTGAGGTCATATTGGCATTTAATCAAGCAGATGACACCTGTGCTATTGCGGTTAGTGATGTTGTGTACTTTCTAAGATGTACAGTGGCCAAGATCTAGAGTATTATTTTTTTGTTGAGTGAAAGGGCAAATGCTGCAGGTGCCACACTGATGATGTCCCATTACCTTGGGGAAAACCTATAATGGGGTGGGTGTGAGGTGTTTCGATGGCCTCATGAGTTTTAGTCCACCGTGTACAAGAAGACTTTGTGGATTCTCTTGAATGTAAACAATGGTCCTGCGGCGAGTGCCATACTGTCTGAGTTTAGAAAGTGCTAGTTCTGGTTGATCAGATACTTTATTGTGTTAGAGAAGCCACTGTTAGTGTTCACACGCAGTCAGCAATCTGAGTGTTGTTTCTCATTTTCTCAAGCAAGACTGAGTGGTTGTTAATTCTTTCTCTTTCTGGCTTTGCCTATAATGTTGGGAGTGCATACTCTTCTTATTGGTTGGTTAGTCAAGTCCAGATGATATCCACTTTGGCAGGTTCTAGTTGATGGAAAACATCACATGCATTACAATGCATAATTGACATGCAAATAACTCACCTCACTGACATTGGTGGTCATTGAGAATGATGCCCTGTCAAGAATACTAAAGCCTCCGACCCCACCCAGATTTAACGATCACTCACACCAGAGCCTGTGTTTATGAAAGCAACTCACCACTCAACATCACAGGTACCTTTTGTGTAAGGCTGTCTCATGACTGTCAATCCATCATGCCTCATTTCTGTGTCACACAAGCTGAAAACATTACCCTATTAATCTACAAAGTAGCAGAGCCTTTTCCTGCTGTTGCCTTTGCATTCAAAGTGCAGGAATGTGACATAGACAGCATGTTATAGGGATGCTTAGGCATGTTTGGAGTAAATAGGTGTTAAAAGGGCCAGCACGTCAAGCTCCACATCAATGATGTACAACCAGTGCCCCTAAAGCATTGTAGAACCCTGTTCAATACGTGGCAATAGGTGGAGAAGAAATTGTTACAGGAAGCAGACTTTATCAAAAAAGGTAGAAGGACTCTTCTAAAAGTGACAACAGTGAGCTTTGGGGTACTGTGGCCTATGCCAGCCTTGCCCTGAAGGAAAACAAGAACAAGTATTTGCAGATATAGAAATAGGCCATAGCAATACTGTGAGGCTCCAGACATTTACACATGTATTGCTACGGCAGTTTCTTCATGATGTGCACAAGTCATAAGTATTTAGTTCCACTCTTTGGGCCTGATTACGACCTTGGCGGATGGGCGACTCTGTCACAAAAGAGACAGATATCCCGCCCGCCGTTTTACAATTTCTACCGGATATAATGGACCTTGTAATACCGTGGACGGGATATCCGTCACTTTTGTGGCAGAGTAGCCCATCTGCCAAAGTCGTAATCAGGCCCTTCGTGTATCCCTATGCCACCCCCCCCCCCCCAATTGAAAAATGGATCCTTCCACTGCGGTAAAACTCATTTAAGGTATAAGCCTCGTCAATAAACCCAGCTGAGTCCACCATAGAAGACGGAGAACAGACCCACGGAGACTGAAGAGTATGTATGAATCATCCTAGGCCATTGACTCTGGAGGAGACTGCAGAAACAATTCTAACTGATGGATACATGCGCATGGCAGAACAATGTGTGTACTTACTGGTGGCTGTTGGATCCTGTTCAAGATATTATCCTACAAAACTACTGAAGCCAGAAGTCAAATGCATTACTTGTTCAATATAAGGGACAGGTTGTCTGTGACTGATAAAAGCATACTTCTATGAGGTACTCACACTGTGAAACTAAATGCGCTGACCTCACAGGTGCAGGCACTGGTACACAGTGGGCGCCAAGGTATTGTCAAGACGAACATGCAGATAACACAAAATAATCTGTTTTTTTATCATAAAAAGGCAAGTTGACAAGGAAGTTAGCTGTTTACTACTGTATCAGGTGATTGGACTACCTGCTACTCCTGCTTCTATAGTATTAGAAGAGGCACCTGCTACTCCCTGGGTGTGCCTTAGTGCAGTATTGATGATTGCAGGAAATGTCTGGCGGAAGAAGTAGTCCAGTCCACCTCTGCAGAGAATCTAATACCAAAAATTAAAAAGATGCTGGCTACTCTTGCACTGGTACAAAAACGTCAAACTGTCAATGGGCCTCATATCCAAAGTCAATATTGCCACCTTCTCGAAGACACTAAACATCAAGCATAGCAAAATAATGGCATAAAGCCTCAATCTGATGGTGAGGCTGAACGATTCATGCACATCCTCAACAAAGTAATGAGGATATCAGAAATGGAATAGGACAATGTCACATGGGCCATCTATAGGTTCCTTTGTGGATGCCAGCACTTTCCCCGTGCTGCCACCTAAAATGTACCACTGGCAGTTTTGTTTTGGACGCCACCCAGTAGACACTATTCCCCACCGCCCGTCGAGGACACCTGATCTAGCATTTCATTAAATCACTAGAGAGCGCCCCAAGAACACAAAAGTCCAAATGAGCCAAAAAAGGAGATCACAGGATACCACACTGGTATTGGGAGATCATGTTTTGCTCCAAGATCATACCACAGGGAGGAAATTCAAACTGAGGTCCGATCGCTAACCAAAAAGAGGATGTCAAGAAGGACACCGACATGACCTAGGACTCTCTGAAAGCCACTTAGCGATGTTAAGACTTAGACCCATATTTATAGCAGCACGCTTATAAAGGGGAAACAAGGAGAAACAAATATATTTCTCCTTGTTGCAACTCTGGTGGGAAGCTGTACAGTTGTGATGCATTCCCAGGTCTGCCAGTGTTGGTAGAGCTGGAAATGTGTCAGAATCCATGGGTGGATGCGTGGGAACACCCACACGCCACCCTTAGCACGCCTGCCTGCTGCAGAGTAACGCAAGACTGCGATTTGATCTGCCTTGCGTTACACTAGATTTATCAAGCAATGCAAGGTGGCCTTGTGTGGCTTGATGAATCTCATTTAGGTTCTTGCATTGCCCTTGCGTCACCTTGCGTGGCACAAGGGTGATGCAAAACTTTGACAATAATGGGCCTTTGTGTTGAAAGCTAGGTGTTAGTTAGAGCTGTTGAGCTTGCTGTACCATTGCAGTTTTTATTAAGTTTATACTGATAGGTTTTGCACTGTGCTGTTGGAGGGATGTTATGTACCCTGACATGAGAGGAATTTATTGTAACCCTGTAAATTTTTATTTAATAGTGCTACAAGGCCATACCACGTGGGTGCCCTCACGTGCCACAACTCCCTCTGAGGGTTGTAATCAGTGGTGTGGCCTCTGAAGAATTTACATTTTCTGCAGTGAGCACCCAAAAGATCAGCACAATCTTTTGAAGGAGCAAAATGAATTTAAAATGAAAATATCTTTTCATAATAAATATTGTCAAGTCAGTTATTTAAAACATATCCTCTTCTAGGCATGGAACACACAGTGGAGCAGGCGGCAATCTCCTAGGGAATGAACGCCACGCTATCACACCACCTGTCTAACAGCAGTCCTGAAATCATTTAGAAGGTGAACCTATGGGGAGGGCGAAACTTTGAGTGTTTAGTATTTGAGTGTTCTGTACCATGTTCTTAACACGGTGCTTCCCTGAGCAGAGCCAGTCTTCCCCATGAGCCAAATTAGTTCAAAAGTGAAAGCTTTTGTTCGTAAAAATAATTGACAGCTCAGTTCAACAAAACATGTCTTCTTCTGAGATTCGGGAAGCAGTGGCACAGCCTGGTGTTTCAAGGCCGAGGAGTGACTGTCCTCTGCTGAGACTCAGACACTCAGTGGCACAGGCTGGTATATCCAAGGCGCATGAGTGACCATCCTCTGCATGACTCGGGCACCTTGGCACAGACAGGAGTAACCATCCTGTGACAAGACCCAGAAACACAATGTCACAGGCTTGTGCGTCCAAGGCAGAGGAGTGACTTATTATAGTGACTGTCCTCTGCTGAGACTCAGACACTCAGTGGCACAGGCTGGTATTTCCAAGGCAGAGGAGTGGCTGCCCTCTGCTGAGACTCAGACACTCAGTGGCACAGGCTGTATTTCCAAGGCAGAGGAGTGACTGTCCTCTGCTGAGACTCAGACACTCAGTGGCACAGGCTGGTATTTCAAAGGCAGAGGAGTGACTGCCCTCTGCTGAGACTCAGACACTCAGTGGCACAGGCTGGTATTTCCAAGGCAGAGGAGTGACTGTCCTCTGCTGAGACTCAGACACACAGAGGCACAGGCTGGTATTTCCAAGGCAGAGGAGTGACTGTCATCTGCCGAGACTCAGACACACAGAGGCACAGGCTGGTATTTCCAAGGCAGAGGAGTGACTGTCCTCTGCCGAGACTCAGACACTCAGTGGCACAGGCTGGTATTTCCAAGGCCGAGGAGTGACTGCCCGCTGCTGAGACTCAGACACTCATTGGCACAGAGCAATGACTCAGATGCACTACTTTGCAGGAGGGCGTGTACCTGTGCATGACTCACACTGAGCAGACCCAATGGCTGGAGTGAGCTGGCCCTTGGCCCATGCTGTGTGAGTGGAAGCAAAATGTGAATGGTAATCAAACAGACCAATGGACGAAGACCACTGACCTTAAATCCTTCCATGTATGGAACATCTTCTCTACTTTTATTCATGAACTGTTCAGAATACATCAGTCTGGTACACAAAGCAGGCTCTGGGCCAGCCCCAAAGAGATGGCCGGCTGTGCGGAGGACAGACAGCAGATCCTACGTCCATATTCATTGTGTTCCAGCCCCTGTGATGCTCCGGCTGGACACGGGAAGAGATGGGGGGATCCATCCAATCCGGACATGAACGGAACACCCAATGCACAGTTTACTCCAGAAGCCATTTGGGATTCTTTGGATAAATCTCTTATTATAGTCGCTGTGCGGAGCATGCAACGCACATCTGTCATTTTTCAAATATTCTTGCATTAGTTCTTGTCCTATTAATGGGCTTTTCTAAAGAGAACCATATTTAATCTAATCTCTTGCTTGCTTTGTTTGTAATAATACTTCTGAAAGCACATTTTCAGACAGTTTTCTGAGAGTCAGACAAGCAAACCGCATTATGGCACATTCTTCTAAGCAGAACCATCTCATTTACTAAGTGACTGATATATTGGTACAGGCTTCATAAGCAAGCTTAAAGAGCTTGATTACATGGTTTACACCAGGGCCTGTGCAAGTTTGCACTGATTTACCGGATTACACAGTTTAGAAATCAGTCAATGCAAACTGCAGACCTGACAACTTCAACAAAAATCTCGCAGTGTGAAAAGTGAGCGGGGCTTTGGAAGGGGAGTGGCCTCGTGCCGAGAAGCACCTATGAACAGAAGACTGCCACAGGGATACCCAAAAGAAACCCAGATGAGACCCGGGTAAAGGTAAGTATCTGCAACAAAGTCTCAACAGGGATCATTTCAAATCCAGAGATATGAGACCTCAAAAATTAAGGTTACCACAGGGAAGCATACATTTTCAAACCAAAGTTTATATTATTGTTAACCCCTTAGCTGCTGAGCCCTCCCCTCTCCTCTCCCCCCCCATTGCGGAGCCCTTTTTAGGCTATGTTGGGTAGTTCACGCTTAGGCCTTCATAACTTTTTGTCCACATAAGCCACCCACGCCAAATTTGCGCCCTTTTTTCCAACATCCTAGGGATTCTAAAGGTACCCAGAGTTTGAGGGATCCCTGGAAGAGACCAAGAAATTAGCCAAAATACAGATTTTTTTCAGAAACATTTGAAAATAGGGCTGCCGAAGAAAGCATGTGTTTTTTCCCCTGAAAATGGCATCAACAAAGGGTTTGGACATACCCCATTTGTACTATTTCTTGTGCTTTCAGCCTCCTTCCAGTTAGTGACAGAAATGGGTGTGAAACCAATGCTGGATCCCAGACAGCTAAACATTTCTGAAAAGTAGACAAAATTCTGGGACATTTGGGTAGATCCTTCAAGGTTTTCCTACAGAAAGTAACAGCTAAAATAAAAAAATATTGAAATTGAGATGAAAAAAAGAACCATTTCATTCCACATTTTCTTCTATAACTTTTTCCAGCTATGGCAGAGTTTTAAAAACAATATATTGTTATGTCTGCTGGACTCTTCTGGTTGCAGGGATATATAGAGTTGTAAGTTCATCAAAAACCCTAAGTTCCCAGAGCCAATAAATGAGCTGCACCTTGCAATGGGTTTTTATTGTATACTAGGTATACAGCACTTTATTTGGTGAAATATAAAGAATCAAAAATAGGTATCAAGGAAACCTTTGTATTTCCAAAATGGGCACAAGATAAGGTGTTGAGAAGCAGTGGTTATTTGCACATCTCTGAATTCAGGGGTCTCCATACTAGCATGTGAATTATAGGGCATTTCTCAAATAGACTTCTTTTTTACACACTGTCTTATCTTTGGAAGGAAAAAATATAGAGAAAGACAAGGGGCAATAACAATTGATCTGCTATTCTGTGTTCCCCTAAGTCTCCCAATGAAAATGGTACCTCACTTGTGTGGGTATGCCTACTGCCCGCGACAGGAAACGCAACATGGACACATCATATTTTTACATTGAAATCTGACGTGTTTTTTGGAAAGTGCCTAGCAGTGGATTTTGGCCGCTAGCTAGCTCAGCCAGCACCTAGCGAAACCTACCAACCCTGTGCATATTTGTAAACTAGACACCTAGGGGAATCCAGGATGGGGTGACATGTGGGGCTCTCACCAGGTTCTGTTACCCAGAATCCTTTGCAAACCTCAAAATGTGGCAAAAAAACACTTTCCCCTCACATTTCGGTGCTGCAAAGTTGTGGAATCTGAGAGAAGCCACAAACTTCTTTCCACCCAGCACTCCCCCAAGTCTCCCGATAAAAATGGTACCTCCCTTGTGCGGATAGGCCTAGCGCCCGTGTCAGGAATAGATCACACAACAGTCAATGTTAGTCCTTACATGAGGGCAACTGTTGACCCTGGGGTGATCCATTCCTGACGCAGGCACTGGGTACAGGCACTCAAGTGGGGTAGCGTTTTTATCAGGACAGGCGGGGCAACACTGGGTGGTAGGAATGATGTGGATCCCAGCATTTTCCTGTAGTTTGTATGACAGAAATGCAAGAAAAAATAGTTTTTATTCAACATTTCACCTTGGCAGGGTATTCTGGGTAAGAAAACTTTGGGGAATCTACACAAGTCACACCTCAGTAGACTCCACCGGGTGTCTAGTTTCAAAACATTTCTGGGTTTGGTAGATTTCCCTATATGGCCGCCAAGCCCGGGACCAAAAACGCAGGTGCCTGCCTAACAAAACCAGGTTGTTATGTGATAGATAATTTTGATTTATCCACAATACAATTTGGGCGGTGGAATTTGGGTCTGAACTAAATTGGGAGCTCCAAGAGAGCACTCTCTCTGTGCTTGCCACGGCATGCACCTGCTCTGTAGGTTGGGCTAAGCCGCTATTGTCCCGCTGCACAGACTGTGCTTGCAAAGGGACAGCAGGACTGTCCTCATCACCTCCCTCAGAAGCACTGGAAAAGGAGTTGTCGGAAAAATCACTCCCAGAGTCTGCGCTATTGTCCTATCCCTCAGATGCTGTCTCACTATCTGCTGTCTCAGTCTCTGATCCTATGTCAGAGCTGTCCTTTATAACCCGAGTTAGGACTTGAGCAGCAGTAATCCAACGAGATGCCATCTCTGCTAGTGTGGGTGTGTGATGCGTACAACAGTGAAGGTCAGTCACCTTACCTTCACTTCTTCCCTCAATCAGCACGTTCTCTCAAGACACTCAAAAAAACAAAAAAGACACACTATTACTTCACCTTGTCACATACCAATCGTCACAGTCTTTAGAGCCTCTGGCAATCATTATTGGTGCTCCCACTCACATGACCTCCTCCTCGGATTCCCTCACTACCACCCAGCAAAAGTGCCCTTCATCTCTCCATAGCCCCCCTAACATATACATTTCATTTGTATTATAGCGCAGGTAATGGCTGGCTTTACTAATCCACTCAGCTAATTACATAAAATACAGATTTGATCTTTGCATTGGGCATATGAACCTTCTGCGCTACTTTATGGCATCAAAACTGCCCCTAGACAAAAGTCTGATCCTTTTCTAGCAGAAACATAATCACAAGAGTTACTTGACTTTTTTATTGCTGCCTAAAAGCTACAGTTGAAGCGCGTCAGTTGAAGTAGGTGCATTGCTTTGAAGACACAAGCTGCAACTGCAAGAGAACTGGTGGCGAATATAGAGTTCACTTTTATATGTGGGTGAGGTTTTCCTTGGGGCCGATCGCAGCCCCCAGGGAAACCACACACGCATTGAAAAAAGTGATATATATATATCACTTTTTTATAAATATATAAATCTACATATCGATATATATATATATATATATAGATAGATATACATATCTATACATATATAGATATGTCTATCTATATAGAAATGTATATCTATATAGAAATGTATATCTATATAAATAGATCTATTTATAGATCTATACAAATATATATATAGATCTATATGTTTTTAAAATAGCTGTATGGTTTCCCTGGTGCCCATAGCAATTGCGCCCCCAACCCCTTGAGGTAAATGTACTTTTTAAAAAAAAAATATGCCCGGGGGTGGGAGGCCCGTTTCCAGAGGGATACGACCCCGCCACCCCCCAAATGAAATCCCTGCTGTCTAGTGGAGTTTCCTGGCCCCCGATCGCAGCTCTGCTGCGATCGGGGGCCAGGAAACCGTTTCAGGAAAACTTTGTTTGAAAGGGGAGAACTTCCCCTTTCAAACGAGGCCTTCCGGAATGGTGGGGAGGCCCGTTTTGGCCTATTTTCCCCACCGAAGCAGGAAGTGGCCTTACCTCCACTTCCTGCTCAGGTGGGGAAAACAGATTGTGATGTCAGCGCAACTCGCGGTGCACTGACGTCACAAAGGGGCGGGTGGGGCACGGGGGGAGACACGGAAACTCTTCCGAATCTCCTGATGGGGTTTTAAATGAAAGATTTTTTAACCTCCTCCCTGGTGTCGGCCACTGGTCATGACCCGAACCAGGGAGGTAGTGTGGCCGACGCCCGCACTCAACAGGTTAAGGTATCATTAAAAAGCATATAAGCAGCAACCACAGTTCTCATAACCAAAAGGTGCAAGTGAAGATAAGGTGCTTGTGCATATTGTGCCTGTCAACAGCACAAGTGAAGCACATGAAAAACAATTTTTATATATATATATGCATATACAGTATATATATATATAGAGAGAGAGAGACAAATGTTGTTAGATACAATTTAATACATGTGGAAGGAGATGGCTAATTGCATAATTCACACACGCTAAATGGACACATAAAGCCCCATTTGGCTTTATCAATAGTCAACGTTTCTTTGTTAATTTTAAGATCATCATCAGGACAAATAAGAGAGAATGTAGTACTAATACAAATGCAAATCTGCTTTAATCAAAATATTTAGATGGCGGGTGATACCCCAGATAAAGGTGGCCAGGCCAAAAATAAGGTCCAATTTTAGAACAACATGCTTAACTGGACACGAGAATTAAGTATGGGCCAACCAATAGAAATTAATACATCAAAAACCTGCAGAGGAAACTTGATCCGAAGTTGCCGAGCCAAAGCACCTAAGAGGCACTTTTGCCCTCACCCCAGCCCCACAACCCTCCTCTGAAAAAAGCAAATGTTTGCTGAATCTGTTGCCGATGTCCTGGGGTGTTTTCACACCCATTAACGGACATCAGCACTGAAAAGCCTCCAAAAACAAGCTGAAAACCACTATTCACAGTGGTTTTCAGCTCATTTTCCTTGCCACCTTGTGAAAGTGGCTCCTCCCCGAGTGGCCACGTGATGGGAGCTAATATCGTGTGTCACACGTGGCCGCGTGAGTGTTGGCAGGTCTGAAAATGTTATTTTTGCACTGGACACTTAATCCAAACATTGGTAAAAAACATCTACAGGCACTGGTGAAATCAATTTAATTCAGAAATTTTAGTGCAAAAATGGCGCAGCAGCTGTTCAATTGTGCAACAACCTCACAGACTCAGTGGAGGTTGTAGGCATTGACAGACATATAAACACCGGCAAGGCCATGCAGCAACCCAAGCCAGCCACATAATGGTGCTACCAGCTGGTGGCGCCAGCTTGCATCTGGGAAGTGAAAAATGGTAAGATGCAGGTAATGGGACAAGGAGAAATTTGAAACAAATATTTTTCATCCTATGAAAGTCTTTGAATCATTCCAGAGTTAGGTACTACATTACAGTTTGACTTTCTGGATGAAATCTTCCATTGAAAAAAAATATTTTTTTAAGTAATTAATGACCTCCAAAACTTTAGTTTCTTAAAGTTGTTTTATTTAATTACTTGAAAAATGCTACTGCTTTAGGAGTCATTTTTTGTTATTTCTTACCTGTAGTTTGTTGTTGGTTATTTATTTTAGACAATAGCAATACCAACACTTAGGAGTGGGCTTTGGGCCAATCCACTGGTCACATTCATTGGCCTTCTTATCAGTCTCATGTGTTTGCTTCCTATTCAATAACTTTCCTTCCTCTTCTTGTGTGTCCCTTGCCTGCAGTGTGGCTTCTGTAGCATCATTTGGATGGGATGACTTGATTCCTTCCACTGCTGGCATTCAGGAAATACTCTCTTCTTTTGCTTTTAGCACTTACTGGGAGTGCATGTGTTTTCCTTAGTGTCCTCATTCCGCTCTTGAGGCATTTTGATTCCCACCTACCCCTGAAGTCATCTGTTGCTTTCCCATCCCTCCGGCGGTACCGTAACTACCCAATTTTGTTTTTTAATTTTGCGCTCCAGTAGGCCCGCCTCCCACAAAAGGGCTAGGAGGTTAAAGTATCCCTTCCCCGCACCCTTATATCCTTTTTTGTTTTCATTTTCAAGACTCTGGGACAGAGCCCCTGAGTCCTGTAGTGGTAGCCACAACATTTTTCAGCGAGAGCAGAATGTTTTTGTGTATTTTTTTCCCGTGGCTTTCTGCAGCAACAGATATCACTATTTTTTAAACTCTTAATTTCTGTAAAACAGATGAACAGAGTTACACCAAATCACAAAAAGCAGGCTTTCTGGATAAATGTTGAGCTTTCTGCCAAATTTAGTGTAATTCTGTGCAGCAGTTTTATGTGTTATTGTCTAATTTTTCTCATGGAAACTGGATGGAGACAAAAGTGTTTTGGGACCTCCCTTTTTCTCGGCCCCTGCTTGACGGATCACTCCAAAACCTTCCAGGGAGGAGTTGAGGCGGATGAATTATTTTACACAGAGGTGCACAAGGCATACGATTTACACTACGGGCCTGATTTAAGAAAAGTGGCGCTGCAACCAGTGCAGCAACACTTTTCTTGCTCCCCTTAGCGCCCCTCTAACGCCACCATGTGTACGCCACCTACGGCCCACCATGGCGGTAGTTAGGGAACTAGAATCAGAATTTTTTACGCTAGTTCACAGCATTGCAGGATTAGCATCAAAAACGTTGACGCTATCTTGCAAAGCCCATTGAGGCCCATTGTAAACAATGGTGTACCTCCTTTTAACGCCTGCTCCAAGCAGGCGTTAAAAGTGCTGAACAAAAATGACTTAGATTTCTTTGCACCATTCTTTCTGCCTCCCTAACGTGGGAACCCGCCCTTTGCATACATTATGCCTGGTGCAGGCATAATGTAGCGCAAAGTGTTACAAAGTGGTGCAATGCATGCACTGCGCCACTTTATAAATTTGGCGCTGCGATTTTTGCCTCGTTGGGCCACATTAGCGTAAACAAATGACGCTAATGTGGCGCAAGGATGTGCCAGCAGCTCTTTAATCTGCTCCTATATTTCCTGTGGCACAAATATGTATCTGTTGAAATTCAACATTGAAGTGAGATTAAACTATGCTTTTTGCCAGTAAAATATAACACTATTTATATGAATCATTTAAAAACACAACTACTTTATGATCATTTTCACTAATGTTTTCAAATCTTTATAAATCACATTTAAACACCCGTACAATGTATTCATTTTTTAAGACAAGCTGGCCTATTAAGTTAAAACACTCTCTGCTGACATCTGGCAAGACCTTTGGGCACACGTGTGAATCCTGGTAGAGTCAGTTCTGCCTTGTAGCCTTCAAGGTTGATACACTGGGTACATTACATTGGGTAATAGTTGCATTTGTTATTCACAGTGCCTGGACATGCCATAAGCCGTGGAGTGATGCCTGCTATAAAAAGTTACTATCATCACCAAGCACATGATATTCAGAAGAGGCTCAGTCCATGGCTGCTTCGTGTAAAACCTCAAAAAGCAACACTGTTGACATTTATCGGTGGTATCTTAAGAAACTATTGAGCTGTGTCTCAGTATTTAATAAAAAAAGCAGACAGAAAAGAATATTTATGGCACTTTTCTATTATAAACTGGAGGGTATTATAATTCTGAACTCAAGACAGCATATTGTTTATAAATCCCATTAGTAAAGCAGCACATTACAGTGATTAATAGATGATGCAATATTTGTTTAATCTGATGCAGACAGCAGTGGGTCTGTTTTAGTCTGTGACCTTCACTCTATGGGGCTGTTTTTCCTCTGTTAATTCTTTCAGTGATTCATCCTGTGATGGATGAAGTTGACTTTATGAGTCTGTATGACCAGAGTGCAGAATCTAACTCCCCCAGTGTTTTGTCCACGTGACACAGTGAGCCTTATTTTATCCTTATGGTAGACACGGTGTGTTTTCTTCTGCAAGACACCTGCCTAGATGCTTCTCACATGTGCGCTACATGCTTTTATTTCTGCTGACAAGCAAAGCGCTATACTTTGTTGAGTGACAGCAGAGCTTGCAAGGTGGTACTCCTTATAACATTCGGGGGCTGAGGCATCATAGCCAGGCCTAGACACAAGGACCGGGTTACCTGGGCTGGCTGCCTATTGGCTCTCCCTGGAAAATCATGACTTGGCACCATGATTGCATCCCGGGTGGATGAGGATGCATGCGAGGTGGGGTACCACTGGCTGGGTTCACACCGGATATATTTTGCCCCTAAAGTAGGATGCGCCATATGGCTCAATGATAGGGAGTGCTGCTGTCTTCCCTACGTGTCCCTGCTCTCACCCCCTCCAGTTCCAGGTAGCTAACCACCACACCTGGTCTGAGCGCCTAATGCAAAGGACAAGGGCTACCTCTCCGTCCCCCGCACCCTGTGGCCTGTCCTGTCAGAGCAAGAGGACCACAGCAACATCATCTGACTGGGTGACTGGAAGCCACTGCACAAACAAGGGTGGTAAATACCCAAGGCTGGTTACCATGGAGCTGTTGTACACCTGAAAAGAAAATACATTTTCGCAGGGTTGATCTGGACAGGCTCTAAGCTGGCATATCCATGAGCCACATTCTTCTCAAGTAGGTCTGCACACCTATGTAGAGGAAGGCAAAGACTAGGGGCAGAATGTTTGACTGACTCACTTTGAAGGTTCAGGGCTTTGCCCCAGGACTGGGGAAAAGAACTGACTGCTGCTGGAAGAGTGCCCTGCCAGGAGATGATCTGCCTTATTCAGTTGAGAGCCCAATTCCAGCATTATGAAACCTTCAGCCATGAGCTCAACTCCGCAGAGACAGGGAACCTGCAAGCCCTAGCCAGCCTGACCTTCATATCCCCTGTGAGTGGCAGTGATGCTGAGTAGGAGTATGTACTACCTGCTACCTGCTGCCATATCACAGCACCTGCTGAGTTGTACCTGATGTCGGTCTGAATGCTTTGTGTCTGTCAGGGCATCAGTGTTGTCCTCATCTTCTGTAGTCTCGTGTCTGTGTGAGCCAGCGTGCCAGCCAGCAACCCGCCATTGCAGCAATGTTCTTCTTTGGCCTGATGTGTGTGGTGTGCACTTAGGATATCGAATCCAAAATATTGAGGAATCCAAAATATCGAAAGGAAAGGTAAGTATAGATTTTCTATACCTAATTTCACATTTAAATAGACATGCCTTGGTGATAAATATCCTTTAGTGGTGGTCATCATTAGGTAGTTATAGTTAGGACCTATGAGGATAAATAGAAGGGTGGTTAATGCTAAAGAGGTTTGCACATCCGATCCTGATAGGTAAGTATGTTTGTTGCAAGAGATTCAAAGTCCTTGGGAGAAAATGCCGAATGGGTGCCAAACCTGGGGTTACAACCAACCACCAAGGATGTCAAAGTATTGCTGACCGGAGGCCAGTCAGAGAAGGATATAATTTTAAAAACCAGGGCACACGAAAATTGTCCACATAGTGTTCATCCAAGTGGAACAGTATAAGCAGAGTCCAGAGACACGATATTTTCGGTTGATGACAATTTATTCTTGTCAAGAGATGACGAATCCAAAATGCAGCCGACACGTGTTTCGTCACATAGACTTTATCAAGGCTGTAGATTTTAAAATAAGCAAGAAAGAGTAACAGTAAGAAAAGAGCAAGGGAGATAACAGGGAGTTCTAATCTTGTGAGTATCACAAGTATTAGAGAAAGAAAAGATAAAAAAGTAAGTGGGCCATCTGGGAAGATGACTTATAAAACCGTGCCAGGTGAATAAGTAGTGAAAAAAATATACCATGTGCGGTGGAGACCCACGAAGAAGTGGACATACAATACCCTTATATTGTCAAATAAGTTAGATTAATCTGCTTATATTGCGACTGGTGTTGGTTTTTATAGTGACCATGATGTAAGTGATCCAAGAAGATGGTGTGAGCGATGAAGAGGAATAATGACATGCCCAAAGTAAAGCTAGACAGTGGTATCCAAAGTGGATGGACGATATGAGGGCCGACAGTCATATAAAAGGAAAGGTGTCTCATCTGCTATGGGATTCGAAATTCAAAAACATTAATGGAGTTTGTCCTCGGAGACCTCTGAGAAGGTGTCGATGAGAGTGGAGGCCATGATAAGCCTAAAAGGAAAAATAATGATGAGATGTCTGGAGATAGAAGGATCAGTTATCAATGAGATCAGTGCACTGCCTATAGTTATCACAATAAAAAACGGGTGAGCAGGGAATGTGCTGACTGATCCCGTGATGTTAAGTCAGAAAAGGAACGCAAATAGACCACAACATAAAAAAAGTGATGTGATGGTCATATAGTGTGGGTTGGCCTGATGCGATTCAAAGCGCAGTGTAATGAAGGTGAATGGAATAAAACACTAACATCAATAGTGTCAGTACGTAGGAGATGATAAAAAGACAGAGAGACTAAAATAGTGGCTACAAACTCAAAAACACATGAAAAATAAATGGTGTTCACAGACATTACATTGTAGAAGGTAAACCATGAGAGATACTTGTTTTGTCCCGCAAGTTAAGTGAGTATAACATATCTTTAGCCAAAAAGGAGGGATTGGCAGTAAGGGCTGAGAAAGAGGCAAAACTCTAGATGTACCATGACCCCATTATTCCATAGAAGCACGGGACCTAGTTTCTATAGAAAAAGCTGTTCTTTGCTTACCTATATCTTTTAGCGCCACTTGACGAATCTTCACAAAATGTGCCCAAAACAAATGACAGTCACGTGAGCTGCTGTTTGAAAAGTTTTGGGGTGATCTGTCAAGCGGGCCAAGATAAAGGAGGGGTGAAATTTAGAGCGTTTACAATGTCAATTCCCACAGCACAAATTGAACAGCGATAGCGCAAAAACCACTGGGTGGAATTACACCAAATGTGGCAGAAAGGTAACTCTTGAGCCAGAGAGAGACCTTTTTCGTATTTGGTGTAAATCTGTTGAGCAGTTTTTGAGAAAGTTAAGGACTTCCACATTTGTATATCTAGGGACAGGAAGGATTTGTGACCCCTCCCGATCTTGAGCTGAGATCTGATTGACTGTCAACACTTCAACAAGGAAGTGTTGGCAGCCATCCTGGGACTCGGCTGAAGCCAAGTTGAAGAAAAAAAAGAATAAAAAAATACAAGAGGGGCCAGGGTATGAACCCCCTGACCCCTTAGCTCTGGTGCTGGGGTCCCAAATGGACCCCCCAGGGCAAAAAGTATTTTTAAAAACATTTTTTACTGCAAATTCATGACGGGGTCTCAAATCCATAGTAAAATTTAAAAGAAAACAACCACGGACTCCCAGCCCTCGCCATGCACTGCTAATTACCCCACAAATTACGGCACTCATGACATCTTTGATAACATCATTGACAAAGTGACTGTAACATCTGAGTGAAATTATTGATTACGTACCTGTGCACGGTGAGGGCTCGAGTTATAGTGACCACAGGGCACGAGTTATAGTTACTATAACTGGTGAATTTCTATGGGTTTGTAGATTTAAAATGTGAGCCTAAGTATAAAGTCCCTGTAACCTTTGTTTTTTTAAGCGATATATGACTCTGCTTCAGCCGAGTGTCACAAAAAAAGATTAGAAACAAGAAAAGGGGCCAGGGTTGGGTTACCATGAGCCCGTAGCCTTGGTCTAGGTTTCCCCCACAGACCCCGTCAGGGCTAAAAAGCATTTAATTAAAAAAAAAATCAGAAACATCTGTGGATGGATCGACTGATTTTTCTGGGATTTTTTTTTTTTTTTAAAGGCAGTCTTCCACCCTTTTCTTTTATTTTGCTCCTGAGTGGCCCAGGTCCTGGGGGCATTGGAGGCTTTAAAAAGGAGGGGGCACATGGGCTCCCCCTCATAGGGCTTGTATTAGCCTTGGGGACCACCACATCCCTGGGGCAATACAATAATTTGATATGTGGGAGACCCGTATGGCCTCCCCCAGAGCCCCAGGGACCGTCTCCTCCCTGGGGCTAAAAATTAAATTAACACGGGGGGCCTGTGTGGGCCCCCCACCCGCCGCAGCCTCAGGGACCGCCACTTCCCTGGGGCTTATATTTAAATATGTGTGGGGTAGCTGCACGCCCCCCGGAGACCACCACCTCCCCAGAGCTAAAGAATCAATTAAATGGGGGCCACATCTCCCCATCCCCTGCAGCCCCAGGGACTGCCACCTTCCTGGGGCAAAAAAAAGATAAGGAAGGGGGTCCATTGCAGACCCCTGGCCTGGGGACCACCACCTTCCCTGGGCAAAATTTCAAATGTTGGAGGGGGGCCGAGCGGCCTCCCTCGTGGAGCCAATAATGACCCTGGGGACTTCCACCCTCCCAGGGTTGGCTCCTGCTATGTCCTAGGGGTGTCCACCCCCCAGGACATAGCTGTTTGCTCTAATTTGGCGGGAGCTTTGACAGTTCCCGCCAAGATGAGCAAACACTCTGGTTCCAACAAGCAAGAGCTGTCAAACAGTTCTTGCCTCCTGGAAGGGGAGGTTTCCTCTGTTTCTCTGTTCGCAGACATGCGGACAGGGAAACAGAGGAAACAGTTGCTCTCACAGACCGGAAGCTGCACCTTTAGCAGCTCCCTGTCTGTGACAGCAGTGCTGGATCCCACCGGAGCCAGGGAGCCGGCTGAGGCCGTGGGGGCCTTCAGGCTCCTCCTGCGGTCCCACAGAACACTGGATGTCCTGGAGGGCACCCAGGAGAGATGGCTGGACCCCAGGGGATGAGGTTCCTGGGGCCAAAATCGTTCCGGGAAGGGGTCCCTGAGGCCCCCTCCTCCATTCATGTCAAGCACTAACGTGATTGTCCCATGGAGACACAATGTTGACCAAGTTGCTTATTCCCAATTCCTCTTAGACGCTACGTGCCTATCACTTAAATGCACATGATCGGCATCGGAACACCCCGGGGGAAAGGGGATGGATATGAGAGAGAGAGAGCGACACTGGAGCCACAGGTCCGGATCTGAATTACTGGTAATGGTCCTTGAAGAGCTGCGATTTCCTATGATAAATTACCTATCAGTCAAACAGCTCATAACACGTAACCATGCATATACTAGTCTCTGACTACTATGTGCAAGCTAGGTGTACCTGTTATGTTCCCCTGTCCTGCGTAAGATGGCTCTCCCTCTCTCTAGGAATTTTCAGGAAACAATGTGGATTACCTGTAATTAAATAAGAACCTTGAACCTACTATAATATCCATGACTACTCCACTGTGACCGCAGATTGATATCACGTCACCTTAATTAATGCCTACCTAAATGTACTTGAAGTTCCATGGATATCTTGTTTGATGACCTTGCTGAGATTTCCCAAGATGCTGACTCACTCAACTCCATAGACATTTAAATAGGTAAAAAATAAGGACAACAAATTCTCAGGTAAATAGGTTTGCAGACATTAATGGGTTAATTTACGCACTGTAGTTAGAATTCCAAGGAACACACATTCATGTTTTTTTTATCACACAGAAAACATAAGGTTAATATCAAAAGATTACAATGCAATGTTTGCACCACTCTGGGAACATAGGGTTAATATAAAAAAATCACAGTGCAATGTTTGTAACACTCTGGGAACATTGGTTTAATATCAATAATACAAGCAGTCTGTTCTATCAATGTTACATCACAGCCTAAGTTAAGCATAAAAATGAAACTTTCAGGCCGTTCACAGAATGTTCTGTATCACCAGCACCAATTATGCAAATGTCATATTACACTTAGCGATAACAAACGTATTCACAATACATAATTTTTATGATAATTGCATGAAAGAATTTCCTTGCTGCGATATATAGCAAGCAACAACGATGAGCATTACTACGCGACTAGTGGCGAGTATCCCAGTGACCTTAAACGCCAATGATGTGCCTGCTTAGGCGCATCGTGCTCCGAAACATCCGACTTTTGAATATCAAGTCAGCAAGTGTCAAGTTTTCACAAATAAATGCTTTTCGAGCGAGGGCAGTGCGTTACCGCCTTTTTAGTAGTCAATCCTCTCAATCTCTTCAACTCCTCAGAAGCGGCATCCAGGATACAGGACTGAACACGAAGATCAAACGTGGAGAAGCAGAGACTCCTTCTCTGCAGCCGGTGACCTTTACAGCAAGCAATTCACTGAGGCCGGGTGTGGTTTAAATACCAGCCACACCCAGTCTGAGACATAGGGAGTCAAAACCAGCCCTTGAGGACTCCCTCGTGGTCCCAGAAAGCCCATAAAGGGCGGGGAAAAAATAAATATATATATATATATAGCTCACTGAGCTTTGGGGGTTCGAGTGCAGCTAAATAATAAAAAACATTATTATAGTTTGTTTATAATAATAAACACTTTTCTTAAAATCTAACACAAATTTCTCATTCTAAGTATATGAGATATTAAAGAGTAAAAAAATCTATCTTTTTCCCTCTCACTTTCTTTCTCTTTCTGTCTCTCTTTCAATCAATTTCTCCCACTCACCCACACAGACACGTACGCACCCACTCACAGACCCACAGACACCCTCATGCACTCACTCACAGACCTGCGCACAAGTTGATGCACTCACTAAACAAATTATGTACGCACTGTCACACCCAGACAGACAAACTGACAGCCACTCTCACCCCCAGATACACCCTCTCACATCGATTCTCACACCCAGAGAAACCTCTGCCAGCTCCCGCCACACATGGCCAAAGGGCTGTGCACAGCGTGTGTTTGAGTGGTTAGGCGGTGTTGGCCGCAGGGCCTGGCTGCAGGCCAGGTCTTGCGGGTAACCTTCTCTGCGCACAGGTGAAGGCCGTGCATGGTGCAGGGTTGGGTGCTTATAGGGGGTTCGCCTCAGGCCGGGCGCAGCGGTGGTTGGATTAACATATAGTAATTAAAATGACTGTTAAAAAAAACATAGAAATTCACTGAAAAAATCAAATGTTACAGGGACGTTATAGTTCGGAAATAGAGTTTTTAAAAAACATAGAAATTCACTTAAAAAACTAAGGGCCATATTTATACTTTTGTAGCGCCGCATTTGCGTCATTTTTTGACGCAAAAGCGTCGCAAACGTGCAAAATACAATTGTATTTTGTAAGTTTGTGCCGTTTTTGAGTCAAAAAGAGGCGCAAATGTGGCTCTAAAAAAGTATAAATACCGGCCTAAAGGTTACAGGGATGTTATAGTTAGACTAACATTTTAAACGCACAAAACAATAGAAATTCACCTGTTATCTCAAGTAACTATAACTCGTGCCCTAAGGTAACTGTAACTCACGCCCACTGACACGCACTGCTAATTACCCCACAAAAAATATGGCACTCATGCCATCTTTCATAACATTAGTGATAATATCAATGTAATATTTGCAGTAACAATTTTGATGAAAAAACAGTGCATGGCGGCGGCACTGGGAGGGGGCCAAGCGGCCCCCACACATTTCGTACGGTTAAAATGTGAACCTAACTATAAAATACCTGTAACCTTTGTTTTTTAAGAGACATATAGATATATAGATATATATATATATCTTCAAGGTGCGTAGATGTGTAGCTAGGGATAGTAAATCTATGCTTCCTATATGTACTTACCTCCCGATAGTTTGTCCCTTGATATTCTTGTGTGTTAATATTCTTGGGACCATACTCAGTAATACAAACGTGTGTGGAGCGTGGCCGCACCTTTTTATTTACAAATTAAGCACTGTGTGAGAGACTCACCATTTCATCCCTCATTTTTCTACAGCCGGCTCCACCTGCGGCCCGTGCCTATCAGCACATCATTCCCGCAATCTTTGTTCTTCATCGACCTGAAATCCAGGAGAGGCCTGAACACCGCATCTTCTACCGGAGTGTCTTCCCACGTCGCGCGCCTCCCCTAACCCTTTTACAGGATCCCTCCGCAGTGATTTGAACTGTGTGACTCAGTCAGGAGCGTCGAACAGTGCAGTCCCCGTCCGTGGCCGGGGAAGCTGCAGCAGGGTTTGAAGCCGGTGTCACACTGTGCTGGTGAGAACATTAAAGGCCAGGCTCTGCGCTTGGTCCTACTAGGATGTGTATCCTAGCAACTGCCTCCTTGCTCTTCCGAAGCTTGGAGAATTTACCGGAGCCCCGATATCCATTCAGATTAATCGCCCTGTCATAAAACGTATTGAAGTCACTAAGCATTTTATCTCAATATAACTAAAGTTTACATCTTCTAGCTAACGGGATAAGGCAGCCTAGACATTATATATATTGTGAATGATACATGTGCCAGCTAGTCTAGACGTTCTGCCCCATTCATCCTTTAGGAGCGAGCCTCGGCTGTGACATCTTACTAGCTTCTGCGAATCCACGCAGAAAAAGGAGGTGGGTGCATTTCAGTCAGCTCGCAGGACTTTCCAATTACAGAACAATACTTGTCTGAAAGAAAGTCCAGCCCAGTGCTTAATTTGAGCTGGTGGTTTTCCGGTGCGGGGCACCAGCACTTATTTTTGAGGGTCAACGCTTATTTTTCTGACTCAACCCTTTACTGCGAGCAAAAGACACATATGGGAAAGACGGAGGAAGAAAAAAACAAAAAAGAGCCACAAATGGGAAAATCAGAAAGCTGCAAGAGTGAGTTTAAGGGGCAGGGAGTGGCTGTAAATGGATTAAAGAGGCCCGCTATGGCTCACACATTTCAATGCAGCAGCCGCGTGTGTCAAAAGAGAGCTTTGGGCACCCGAATGTTTTTATTTACAAATCAAGCAACCTTGATTTATAACCTCCGGGAGAGCTGGCCTGACAATGAGTTACAGCTGGATGAAAACGCACTCATTGGGTCAAAGCGGTCACACACGTCTCTGATTGGCACAGGAAAGTATTAATTGTTCTGGATGAGTAATAGGCTGGGCCACAGAAATTATGCGACAGGAGAGGGCCAAGTTATGTGTCAGTTTTCAGTTAATTATGCGGCAAAAAAAGACAAATTATGCGACATAATGCGGCACATTTTGTAGCAGTATTACTTCCTTATTTCATAATTTTTAAACGTGGTAACCCTGTCTGGGCTTTGGTTGCACATTATTAGTACCAGGTTAATACCCAAATATCGCGCTAAGCAACAAAAAGGTAACAAGTCCAGGTTTGTAAAGGGCTTTTCACTGAGCAGCAACACGCGTCGCTGCATTTGAACCGTTTGAGCTAGAAACATTTTTTTGTTAGAATCTGCACATTATGCGGCAAATTATGAATTATATGGCAAATGCAGCAAATCTTTAATTATGCAAAAATCACAGCGGCTGCGCTATCACATATTTCCAATGGCCCAGTAATAGTCCTGTAAAGTCCCTAGCAGACCTTTGAACTGCCTCTAAAATCTGCCCCTTTTGAACAGTTTCATTTATTTGCTCTTTTTGTAAAGACAAGTGGGGACAGGTGATATGGTTGAACAGTGCAAGAAGCGGTGCTTCAGGTCTAATTCCAGTGAGTAAACGAACAAAGAGCATTGAGAAGTAAGCCTTTGTAAGATGGGTGCCCAGAAGTTGGCAAAGCCTTGAAGAGACATAGGGGGTGATTCTAAGCTTGGCGGGCGGTGGTAGCCGCCCGCCAAGCGGGAACCGCCAGAAGACCGTACCGCGGTCAAAAGACCGCAGCGGTCATTCTGGGTTTCCCACTGGGCTGGCGGGCGACCGCCGAAAGTCCGGCCGCCAGCCCAGCGGGAAACACCCTTCCCGCGAGGACGCCGGCTCAGAATGGAGCCGGCGTAGTGGGAAGGTGCGACGGGTGCAGTTGCACCCGTCGTGAATTTCAGTGTCTGCAAAGCAGACACTGAAATTCTTTGTGGGGCCCTCTTACGGGGGCCCCTGCCGTGCCCATGCCATTGGCATGGGCACTGCAGGGGCCCCCAGGGGCCCCGCGGCACCCCCTACCGCCAGGAACAGGATGGCGGTAGGGGGTGTCAGAATCCCCATGGCGGCGGAGCGCGCTCCGCCGCCATGGAGGATTCTCAAGGGCAGCGGGTACACCGCCGACTTTCCGTTTCTGGCCGCGGCTGAACCGCCGCGGTCAGAATGCCCAGCGGTGCACCGCCAGCCTGTTGGCGGTGCTACCGCCGACCTCCGCCATGGCGGTAATTACCGCCAGGGTCAGAATGACCCCCATAGTCCAGGTGTCAGTCGAAGGAGGCGGGCCAGTCTTAGACATTAGACCAGGATCTGTGCTCCAAAACAGATCTTTTGAAGGGTGTGGGCTGGAAGGCCAATATGGCGGTCATCTTCTAATAACGCTCCTGGACCTCCTCCGCATCCCTCAGCATCCCACAGACAAGGCCCCGTATCCTGCACTTCATTACTGAGTACCCCCGCCTCTGATTGGGCCTTGAGAGTCTGGAATGCAGCAGTGACACACTCAGGTGGGAGAAGCAGAAACCTCACAGCCATCACTGTACTGACAAAATGGTGGCTGCGCGTTAGCAGAGACGGCGGCACAATCTGCGTGACCCCAGAGCACGCACACTTACATGGCGCAAGCTGCGCTGACTAGGTCCAGCACGGGCAAAGGCTGGCACCTGGGAGGCTCGACCGGCCCCTCGGCAGCACAACTAATCCACATCACCTGCTGCCGCCTGGCCCTTGGGGCGGCAGAGACGTCCCTGGACCGGAGGAGCCCTCCCGAGACCTGTGCCGTGGAGGTGAGAGCTGCGCTGGAGTAAGGCCTAAGCCAAGGTGGGGCCTTGGGACCTTGCGCAGTCTGCGAAGGTAGCAATAGAGGGCCCGTGGACCACTTGGTCCCCCGGGGGTCATTGCACTTCTGGGCCGTTAGAGCGGTTCGGACGAGGGCACCACTTGAGGGACGGATGCCACGAGGCACGTCGCCCCAGCTCTCTGTTGACAGTCAGTTAGGCATCCAGGACCACATGCAGACGAATTTACTTGGCAGGTGGAACTGGGAAGGAACCCTTGGCTGCTCGCACTGCCACCACCACATCAGGGTGCCAGGGAAGAGCTAGCTACTGCCCCCTGCTCAAAGGGTCACTGGCCTACAATCAGTGCTCAATTTGTGCTTGTTGTTTCCGGTGCTGAGCACCGGCACTTATTTTTGAGGGCCGGGGCTTACTCTTCTGCCTCAAGCATTTGCTGCGAGCAAAAGACAGATATGTGAAAGACGGAAGAAGGAAAAACTAAAAAGCATCATAAAGGGAGAATGTAGAAAGTTGCAGGATGAGTTGTAGGGGCAGGGGTGGCCGTAAATGGATTGAAGAGGTCCGAGATGGTTTCAGGGTTACGCTGCCTCAGTATTCAGTGCTGGCAGATTTAATTACAGCAGCCTCGTGTTTAAGAGAAGGGCTTTGAGCACCGGCACCTCTTAATTTACAAATTAAGCACTGCCTACAATACGCTGCACCCACGGTGGCCACACACCTTAGCCCTGCAGGGCAGCTCTGCCAGACACCCTCTCCTGCACACTACGAGGCTAAACCCCAGTGCATAAGCTCACTACACAAGAGAGAGGCAAAGCACTGGCAAACTCCTGGTTTCATTCGCCAGGGCCTCTCAGTGCTGGCAGCTGCCATGGGAAAAGACAGAGGCTTCCAGACGCATACCCAAGTCAAAATAGGCAAATATACTACTCCTCCTTTGGAGCCCTCTAAGATGTTGGACACATCCCCCCAGGCTCACAGGCACTTGGACTCTACACAAGGGGCCAAAATCCTACAGGTGATCCAATCCTCTCAAGAAGCAGTGGAGATGAAGAGAGGAGGAATAGGGGCTGATGTCTAGCTTTTTTCCAGAACCTCTGAAAGGTGGCGGGACAGGCCACAGAGGCACAAGCGAGAATCTCTACAATGGAGGACTATATGGCTGCTCTCAAAGCCAAAGTGGCAAACCTAATGTCCTCCGCCCACTCCCTAACTGGCCGAGCAGAAGATGCTGAAAATTGGTCTCCCCACAATAATGTGCGCTTCGTGGGACTCCTAGAAGGGTCTGAGACCCCATCCCCAGAGAAAGTCCTTGAAATTTGGATCGGATCCTGGATTCTGGAGGGTGCCCTGTTGCCACGGTTTGAGGGCACATAGATTCCTGGTCCAAACCCCTAAAAGGAGCACCTCTGCGTCCTGTCATTCTCAACATCTTAAACTACAAAGACCTCAACAGTATCCTCTGTGAGGCACATAAACTGGGAAGTCTACATTGTCAACCAGCATCCATCATAATCTTCCCTGACTACACAAAGGCGATTCAGAAACATAGCAAGTCCTTTGATGCGGTCAAACTGAAAAGAGAGGTGTCCCTGCAATACAAACTGATTTTCCTGGGAAAACTCAAGGTGATCTACAACTCCCAGTCTCTCTTCTTTGAAATACCTGAGGAGGCTTGGGAATGGGCCATGAAGAAATGGAAATTCCGATGCAATGACCCCCTGCACTTTGGGACTGGAGGCGGCTCACCACCCCAGTTTGGCCAACCCACCCTATCGAAATCATGAAGATGGCCAAAATCCCAAAGAGGATGCAGCCAGCGCGAAAGATCTCTGAACTAATCAAACACTTACCACAGCTGCTTCTGAGTGATGGAGATCCCCCCCCCCCCAGTGCTTCTCAGAGCCTTGTGTAGACCAGGGAGCCACCTCAGAGGGAGAGGCGCCCTCGGGGAATGACTGTCATTGCATGAGAGTGTGCAGAAGGAGCATTTTCTCTGCCAAAGCCCATGCATGCTGTCACACCTGGAGAACAATCTGACTTTGACAGACCCCACTCAGGGACTTTACATGGCCATTGGCTTACGATCCCACCTCGAATCCATTACAATGTACCATGTTGTAGTTGTAGTGTTCAGGGGGCTACAGATGCTCCTGGGGGGGGAGTGTGGGGAGGGTGGTTGTTGGAGGGAGTTAAACAGTAGGGGTGGGCAGAATTGTTAACTCTGCTGGAGGAATTGGAGGAATTTAGTAATTCCACGTTACCCTTGTAACACCGTATTACTAATAAATTCCAACCCTCCGCTCCGCCGGAGGAATCAATCATCACTGGGATGAGTGTTGGCCCTATTAAACATACAATCAGACCTTGGAGGGTAGATTTCTGTAGAAATGAACTGCACTCAGCAGCATCTTTCCTGCACCCGCCTCCGGTCAGCACAAGAGCTGTCACCTGGATGCCCGGCTTCATTTTGTCTGAATGTGTTTAAATGAATAAAGACGTGCAACACTCACACACGCTGCAAAGAACCCAGACTTTTATAACACTGAGATGACATAGCAATATTTCAAATGCAATGTTATCCGCAGGGGATAGAGACACTTCATACAGGGAAAATGTGTAGTGCCAGAACAGTATGAGGACAGTTTCCAACATACTCTGGCTGTATTCATGTGTACAGAAAGACCTTGTAGCCCCCAGGATGAACAAGAAAGAGTGGTTTGCAGGCCAGGAGAGAAGGCCCTGCACTCACAGCTCACAAGGGTCCAGTCCAGTCCAATAGCTCTCCTACCTCGAGCAGCCAGGATGGAGAGCCATCTTTAATTGCACATGAGTAATCTCATCCACCAAACAGTGGCACTGGCCGCACCTCAGCTCCTTGTGAAGCACATGCACATGGGCACACTCACTGCCTCGGATGGGAACAAGAGGCCCTGCTTTGGTTTTAATGACAAAAAGGCAGAAAGGCTATTGCGGCTACAAAGCAGGGGGCTCACAGGAAGCCTTTCACATTATGTCATATATACAAAAAACATTAAAATAGGATGGTACATCTTGTCTAATACCCCGGAGGTCATTTACGAGTCGCAGCTGCGACCCCTAGCTTGCCTCTTGGGACCCCTGGCACTTCCTTTGCAACCCCTGGCCTCGGAGGTGGCAAAATAAGTGCCAAGTACGGGGGGGTCACATTCATTATTTTCAGCCTGTTTTCCTTTATACTAATAGCGAATATTTTATTATTCACTATGGGCCTGATGTATCAAAGGATTTTGCATTCGCAAACGGTGCGAATCGCAAAATTCCACCGTTTGCAAATGCAAAATCGCCTTTCATGATTTATGAAAGGAATTCACAGTGCAATTTTAAGTAATCGCAAAAATAGCGATTCCCTAAATAGGTCATCGCAAATAGGGAATAACTATTTGCGATTACCTTTTCACATGTATGATGCATTTCCAAAATGCGAATTTGACATTTAGGAAATGCAATTACCACAAATTCAAGTTTGGTGGTAAGCATGTGCAATTTTGAAAAATGCATTACAATGACATCTAGCGAACACAAGGGGCAACAAATATTTTTTGGGGTGCATCAAAGGGGGCCTTGGGCCCCCAGCATCCTGGGGTTTGCATTACCTAATTTACGAATTCCTAACAGGAATTTGCAAATTAGGTAAAGCAAAATCATTTGCACCTATGGGCCTAAAGGACCATAGGGATGAATGGAGTCCCATTCCCTAATTGCTATTCGGTAATAGTGATTGCTCATTTTAAGAAACCGCTATTACTGAATCGCAATTCTCATACATCCCATTTTGCATTTCTTAAATAGGGATGTCTTAAAAATCGCTATTTAGGAAATGCAAACCGGGATGATGATACATCTGGCCCTATAGGTGTAAATGAAAAGGAGCTCACTTTGGTGGCAGCTGTGGATAGTACACGTTTGTAAATGTATGTTGTATGCATGCTTGCAGGTGAGTGAGCTTACGTGAGAGAGTGTGTGTGTGTGAGCATGTGTCTGTATGTGTAAGCGTGTGTGTGAGAGAAAGTGAGAGTCAGTGACAAGTAGTGAGTGACACTGTGTGAGACTATCCTTTGACGTAAAGTAACACTGCACCGAAGATAATGCACTGCCTTGCTTGAAAGAAGAGAGAAATTAACCTTATGTATTAGGACAGGGCGCGCTGTTTCCCTCCCTATGTGCTGGTGTACTTTTTGCAGCCATGCGCCAACGCACAAACCCTCACCGGATAGTACAAGGGTTTGTGCATTCTCTGAAGCATAGGTTTTGTACTGGAAAAATGTCCTTCCAGTACAAAAACTATGTTTTAAGGCTTTTCCCACTTTGTATGTGTTCTGTACAATGCAGCTTATGTGAAAAGTTGGAAAACGAAGAGAAATTAAAACGTTTATTTTATGCCTGCCTCGAAGATGTGTCACAAATTCCTCTCTACCAATGTTTGTAGAGAGGGATTTGCATCAAAACCCATAGGTGGTTGCATGAGAGTGCCCGGGCACTACCCATGGAATGTCCAATTGAGGCAAAATACCACAAAGCAGTGTATCAGGATTTGCTTTGAATATTTAATTCCACCCTAACACAAAGGTGACACAAACACGATGCAAAGCATTAGCAAACCTGGGACTGTCAGTAACTATGGGTGAGTATGAGTCAGTATGAGAGTGAATGCATTTGAGTGAGGATGATTACAAATAAGTGCAAGGGGATGCAAGAGAGTGTGATGTTAGGGTGATGTGACACTCGCTCCTGGAAAAAATCAAGGTTAACGATCATATGATGTCACTTCCTGTGATGTCATTAAGGTCAAAGCGTATGTGATGTCACTTCCACTACCCCTGGCATTTTTGTGAATCCACGCCCGTCCGCATACCCAAGACTTTTGGCGAGGTGGTTCATGGGTGGGTCTGAACAAATACTGGATCATACATGTTCACAGTATCTATTGGTGTACGGAGACATGTATACTGTAAGATAAACAGCGTGGCACCAAGAAAACCACGAATAGCAATTGCATTTGGGAAATGGAGATGGTTACTGAGACAGCGCAGCTACAGTCCAAGATGAGAGCGCAAAGAGAGGCAAATGGTGAACAGCGGTAAAGGACAAGGTGGGTAAATGCGGATCAATACAGAAAGGGGCAGCTGGGTGGAGAGCAGATATATAAGCGTCATGTGAGCAGGGCGGGATTAGGAACAGTTGTCGGGGAGCAGGATGAGCGGAAAAGGTTGAACAGCGCTGTGAGGAGATTGTAAAGGTCAGAGGCAAAGTGGAGGATGTTTGGACTAGAGTGTGGGGGTTGAAGAGGCTGAATGCACACAGGAAAGGGCAAAGGGTGACAGAGGAAAAACGCTTGTGCATGGGACAGAACTTGGAAGTTTGGGCATACAGTTTCGGGACGTCCCCTCCCTGCTCCTGTTTCACCTTCAGGCTCTTGCCGGCCCATGGCATTTGCCCTGTGTTGGAAACTGCCCTTTTGCAGGGTTATCCCCAGACTTTTTTCCTTCTTCCTCCTATTTTTTCAGGTCTGTTTTTGCTGGTTTATTGTCTCTGCACACTTTACCACTGCCAATCAGTGCTACAGTGCAAGTGCTCCCTATAGAAATTGCACTGTTCATTGTTTTATCCATGATTGGCATATTTGATTTACTAGTACAGTGCACTAGAGGTGCCCAGGGCCCGTAAATCAAATGCTACTAGTGGGCCTGCAGCACTGGTTGTGCCACCCACATTAGTAGCCCTGTAACCATGGCTCACACCTGCCACTGCAGTGTCTGTGTGTGCAGTTTTAAACTGCCCATTCGACTTAGCAAGTGTACCCACATGTCAGGCCTAAACCTTTCCTTTTACTACATGTAAGGCACCCTAAGGTAGGCCCTAGGTAGCCCCCTGGGAAGGGTGCAGTGTATTTAGAAGGTAGTACTTATACTGGTGTGTTTTACATGTCCTAACAGTGAAATAATGCCAAAATGCCTATCTCTCCCATAGGTTAACATGGGGGCTGCCTTTAAATAACTTTAAAGCGTAGATTCCCTTTGGGAGCAGATAGAAATATGGAGTTTAGGGTCTCTGACCTCACAATTTAAAAATACAACTTTTAGTGAAGTTGGTTTTTAGATTGTTAGTTTGAAAATGCCACTTTTAGAAAGTGAGCGTTTTCTTGCTTAATCCATTCTGTGACTCTGCCAGTTTGTGGATTCCCCGTCTGGGTCAGTTTGACAGTTGGGCTGTTCATAGCTCTCCTCTAGACAGTGACACAAAGGGGGCTGGGGTGTAGCCTGCATATCCTGATGAGCCATCTGTGCTGGAGGGGAGGGGAGGAGTGGTCACTCACACATGAAAGGACTGTTCCTACCCTCACACAATGGAGTCTCCGACCCCCTGGTGTGTGTCTGGGGCCTGGCCTGGACAAGGAAGGATCTTGCAAACACTTGAGACTTTGCTTTGAAGTTTGCCAACTTCAAAGGCAGAAAGGGGTATAAGAAGAAGACCCAAAACCCCAGATTTGTAGAATCTTTCTGGAATGAAGAGGAACCTCTGCCCAGGAGAAGAGCTGGAGGAGTACTGTCCCTTTGCTGTCTTGCTTTGAAACTGTCCTGCAGTTGCTGCTTCCGCCTGAAAAGAGTGCAAAGGGTAAACTTTGCTCTGTGTCCTGCTTGAGAAAGTTCTCCAAGGGCTTGGAGTAGAGCTTGCCTCCTGTTGGAAGTCTCAGGGACACCAAAGACTTCACTTTCCTCAACCTGCAGCACTGGGAACTGTTTGTTTTGTGCTGTTCAAGAAGAGAAACCACTGCAACGCCGCCAACAACGCCGCTGGTCTGCACCGTGACCTGCCAACGCTGCACAGAGCCGTACTGCCCGCTTCGAACTGCGACCCTGGTCTCACCGATGCTTTCATCGGACCACATCGACTCCAGTGTCGTCACCAGGCATCTCTGCCTGTATCGTGGCCTGTGGACACCGCTCATGAAGGTCACGAAGCACCATCCTGCCCCACTGGCTTGTGCCTACTGACGACAGTGCTTCAGCAATGATGCCGCCGCTGCCTGCAACGTGACCTGTGGACACCGCACGTCGCACCACCCCGCTTCACACCGCAGCCCTGGTCTCACCGACGCCGCTGGATGACCATCACCAAGCCGCTGCCTGCACCGTGACCTGTGGACACCACACGTCGCATCGTCCTGCTTCGCACCACAGCCTCAACACCATCCACGCCAGCGCTCCTGACTTCATCAGCCTGGAGTTTGATCTACAGCACGTGTGACTTCAAGGGCCCAACGACTCCAGCACCGACTCCGGAACCGGCACCGCGACCCCAGCAACGCCACTCTCCGGAGCTTACCGTGAGGATCACAACGCCCTCCAAATCCAAGATACTGTTTGCGGCCAACAAGGCCAAAATCACTGCGCCAAATTTACAAAGTGGCGCAATGCATGCATTGCACCACTTTATAACCATTTGCACTACATTATGCCTGCTCCCAAAAAAAATGGCGTAAAGAAATGTAAGAGATTTTTTTACGTCATTTATTTTGGCACTTTTAGAGGAGGCATGCCATTGTTTTCAATGGGCCTCAATGGGCTTTGCATGATTAACGTAACAATTTTGGGCACTAAGGAGCGCAAGAAGAGTGGCACTGCCGGGGAGCAGTGCCACTTTTCTTAAATCAGGGCCTTTATGCTTCCCACCCACGACCAGAGAGGAAAAAGAATTGCACCCCTCCTTACTGAAATATCCACTCCACAGCTTACCAAATCTCAAAAGGAAGAGACCTGGATGCCCCACTCACAGTGGAAGATATAGGAGATGCAATATATGAAATGAAAACTGGGAAATCCCCGGGTCCAGATGGCTTATCTCTTGAATAATATATTAAATGGCACAAGATCCTTGCCCGCACCTACTTAACTTATATACACAGGTGGTGTGAAAGGATTCCTTCCCTTCCCATACAGACCTCAGCACCAAAGGGGTGCCCCCCAAAGCAGACTGTCCACCAGACAGCTGTGCCTCCCATTATCCTATATCCCTAATCTATGCACACATGAAAATTTTCGCCAAGGCCCTGGCAAATAGACTACAAAGAGTCTTGGGTACTGGATACCCTCATACACCGAGACCTATGCAGCTTTTTGCCCAGTCAGAGCACTTGGCACTGCATTAGGTACGTCCAGGTAGCCTATGCACATCACATACCTGGCCTGTCTGGTGTTTAGCTGGCGGACTTCGAAAAAGCTTTCAACACAGTCAACTGCTCTCACTTGGAAAGGGTCCTCCAAGACATGGGCTTCAGCCCTACTTACTGGGAATATATTAAACTCTTATACCAGGAGCACTTTGCTCAGGGCCTCATAAACGGTGTGCTCTCCCACACATTTCCAATCCAGCGAGAGAGCAGGGAAGGATGCCTGTTATTCCCCTTCTCTTTGTCTTGGCCACTGAGCCAGTGGCCAGACTGATTTGCTGTGATGCGAGTGTGCAGGGGTGGTGGTGGGAAGATTCAACAAAAGACAAGATCATACTTTATGCGGATGATGTGCTCCTCTTCCTCTCCCAACCTCAGACATCAAGCCTCAGAATTCTATAACTCCTGAAGATACATGAAGAAGCCTCAGGAGTGCTACTCTGTGTAAACTGGTCCCCTTTAAAGGTGATAATGACACACTAGCCTGGCAGACAACCACATCAGTTTGTTACCTAAGCTTTTAATATTTGGGTTTACATATTTCTGTGACCAGGGGTGACTGGTGTTCCTTCGGGGGAGAGGCAAGAACAGGGGAAAAAATACAGAGCAGCTGAAAATAAATCACTGCTCCGAGACTGTGCTGAATCGCCTGGGTGTACTCTAGTGAACTTTGCTGATGTCCTACTGCGCAAGTGCCAGCCGGGCAAGGTTTTCTTTGACCTGCAGGCACAGGCGACAGCAGTAACATCACTGGAGAGAGAGTGCTGAATTAGAAAGTAAGTGATCCGGTTGCTTTTGGGGCGAATAAACAGTGGCCCTGGGAAGAGTTACAAAGCTTCATTCACTTCAATGGCTGGGGTTGGGGCAGGCCGATGAGGACAAGGACAGAGTCCTGTAGAAGGGGTGCAGGGGGCTGCTCTCCTGGCAGTAACATGTGTTTAGTACTGCAATTGGTTTAAATTAGAAGAAAAAAAACATTATGGAGCTGAGCATGGCGGAGTGCTCCTTAACTCCACTCTGTAGAGGCCCAAGAGAAGGAAGGAATCAGCTGCAGCAACAACCCCACAGTGGACTAAGGGGTACGTGTGCAGTTAAGCTTCTGCATCAGGGGCATCGTCAATTCCCCACCTCCCTCTCCCCACACCACTCCACTAGAGGCTTTCGCAGCTACGGGCAGGGTGGAGTTCTGTCTGCAGATCGGCAGACAAAGGCTCATAATAACTTGGGAGGGTCAGTGAAATGAAGGATTGGTGGATGGATGTATGGATGAATGGATGAAATTTTGAATGGATTGATGCATGGATGAATGAGTGAAAGGATGGATGTAAGAATGGAAGAGTGAAACGGTGAGAGGGTGTATGAGTGAAAGGGAGAGTGTGGATGAATGGATGGATGGAGGAGTGAAAGGATGAATTGATGGATGATGAGAGGATGGCTGGATGGATGGAAGAATGAGTTAAAGGATGGATTGATAAATTGAAGTGTAAAAAGATGGATGAGTGGATGAATGGATGGAGTGAAAATATGGATGGATGAGCAAAAGGATGGTTGAGTGAAAAGATGGATGAGTGAAAGGCAGGGTAGATGGATGTCTGGATGACTAGATGGATGAGTGAGTGAAATGATGGATGGATACCTGGACTCTGTTGGACTTCACTTTGCCTCCTGTCCTGGTGGGACTCGGTGTCCCAGGGCGTCTCACTCTCCGGCAATACCCCACATCTGCCGACAGGGAAGCGCTGCCTACCCCCCATTGGGAGGGATACCTGGACTCTGATGGACTTTGCTTTGCATCTTGTACTGGTGGGGCTCAGTGTCCCAGGGCACCTCACTCTCAGGCAATACAGCTGCTGACAGGGGGAAGGCGCTTCACATCGTGCTACAAAGCGCTGCATTGGCCCCTGCTGCGCGGGATGCGTGCAGGCAAAGAGCAAAGACTGGGCCAAGAGCGGGCCTGTCTGCGCCCATCAGTGCCCGGAGGAGGCTGGGCTGGGCCACCTCTCTGACACCTCTGGCCCGAGAGCAAGATGTGAGTATTTATATTATCACTAAACTGCTCAGCAAGTGTTCTGCTCTAGCTATCTTAACTTGGAGTTTCAGACAGGAAGCCAAACACAGTTGCTCATGTTTCTGTTCCTGGTTAATGTTTTGGGAGTCACAGACAAAAGAAAGTGTCCGGGGCCACCACAAGCCGCCACTCCTTCCGCTAGAATCACGCTGATTGACAGAATGTTGCAGCGTGTTATGGGGGTGGTCTCTAACGAAATCGAGCTCACAGAGAGAAGGCTGTCAACGAGGCGGCAGCCTCTCAGTACCTGCTGCAGGGCTGCAACACTCCTCTGTCCTTCATAGGTGATGCCGGCCACATGGGGCTCTGGGGGGCTCCTGGAACTTGGGCAGCGAGAGCACAACAGCCGACAGCAGGAGGATCGGGGGCCTGCTTGTGCCCCGTGGGCACCAGGGGGTGCGCACTTTGTCGGCACTCCACAAAACGCTACCGGCGGTCCCTGCCGCCCTCCTCCTTCTCCCTGGCCATCCTGCATGGGGTAAGGGCACAGCACTCTGCAGAGCAGCACCCAACAGGGGCACACAGCCCAGGGGACAGCAGGGGCGCTCACCATGCGCTCCCTGCAGGATGATAGCAGCACTCCAGTAAAAGGTTATAGAGCTCACCAGGCGCTATGACTACAGGGCCAACAGCTATGACAGGGAAATCCGATGCTGGCCCCTGGGAGATCACTGGGTGCACACAGAAACAAGGTACAAACAGGAGGCCAGCACATCAGAGTAATTGGGGTGAAGTGACAGTCCTTCTTGAAATCCAGCAGGCCACAGGTCAGCACAACAAGCAGGTCAGTCCTAATGGCAGTTCCTGGCAGCACAGCAAACCTCTGGTACAGTCTGAAGAACCAGCAGCATCTGGTTACAAATCCATGCAGTGTCTCAAAACATGAGCCTACAGCCCTGGTACTTATACTCAAAATGTCTTTGATCTAGGGGGCACTTCAAAGGAACTTTAGAAGTGCACGACACTCCCTTTTAACCCTAGCCCTGGCGCCAGACATCAGTAGGGGGTTAAACAAGCCCTTTTTATGAGGGCAGGATACAGCTTATACAAATGTAAGTGTGCCCAACTTCCACTCTATCAGCCCAGGAAGACCACTCAGTTATACAGAGGTAATCCTGTTACACCTCCACCCGCCCTGTGGGATGGCTGTCTGGAAAGTATGCACAAAGTCCAGCTGTCACTCTACCCCAGACATGGATTGGAGTCAGGCTGCAAAGCACAAGAGTCATAAGCACAGTGAATTGCCCACTTTCTAAAAGTGGCATTTCTGAAATATTAATATAAAATCCAGCTACACTAATAAGCAGGATTTCCCACTACCATTTCAAACATACCAAACTTGCTCACACTATTCCTCATAAATCAGGAATTACCACTTAGACATATATAAGGGAATTCCCAATGGCAGCTTATGAGAGGGCCAGCACTCATATCAGTGAGAAACCAGATAGGCTGCCAGGACATGCCACACAATGAAGGCACATGTCCTACCTTTTACCTAAACAGCACCCAGCCCATATGGCTACCTAAGGCCTACCTAAGGGATGATGACCTATATTTAGTAAAAGGGGCATTCCAGGCTTCGCAAGTAACCTTAAATGGCAAGTCAATGTGTCAGTAAAGTGCGCACGTAGGCCCTGAAGTGGCAGGCCTCAGACAGGGTTGAAAGGCTACTTCTGTGGGTGGTGCAAATTGCGCTGCATGATTACTAGTAGCATTTAATTTACAGGCCCATGGTATATGGGATACCACTGTACAAGGGGCTTATAGGTAAATTAAATGTGCCAAACAGGTCAAGCCAGTCATACCAAGTTTAAAGGAGAGAGCACATGCACTTTAGCACTGATTAGCAGGTATAAGGTGTCCCTCCAGAGTCCTAAAGTTAACAAAAGAAGGTCAGAAAAACAGGAGGAGAAAGCCAGAAAGCTTGGGAATAACTCTACAAAAAGGGCCAGGTCCAATACACAGTAAGACCGAGTAATTCAGAATGAGTGGGACTGAGTGAGACAGAGTGGGTCAGAGTAGAATGAGTGAGACTGCGTGAATTAGTTAGAGCAAGAGGGACTGAGTGAGTCAAAGTGAGATGGTAAACTTAGGGGGTTATTTACAAGAAACCTGCGCCACCGGAACGTCGCTTTTTTAGACCCTCCAGTGGTGCAGGCCTCTCATTTATATCTCTGAGGCGACGCAAAGCCACCCTGCATGGCTTTGCATGGCCTCATGGATATGGAGTAAGGCAAGGCAGCGCAAAGCGTTGTGTTGCATTACTCTGCGTCAAGGAGGTGTTCCATGCATGTTGCAGGGGGTGTTACCAGGCAACACCCATGGATTTTGACACTGCCCCAGATTTACAAAGTCACGCAAACTTGGGCCAGTCCCAAAACACACCTCCCCAAAGCAGGCGTAATGAGGAGAAATCTACCACTCCTGTCAGGAATGCGCTCACCCTTGGGTAGCACTGAGCAGTCGGGCTTATCACAGGAGCAATGCGTAAAGCATTGGCACAGCGCTCTGGCACAATAAATACACTGAGGATCACAAAAGACTCTTCACACAAGGTGTATGTAAAGAAAGATTTGTATTCAAAGCACACAGTTAACACAACATGAACAGTATGTAAACCTGGGAATAAATCACATTCAGAAATATCACCAGCAGTACCTGGCCCAACCGTGTTAACAAACACTATGAGCAATATGTACACTTGGGTAGAATCTTACATTCCCTCCCAGCACCCTCATGTGGCGCAAACCATTGTCAGCACAAGACCCACCCCAGCAATGATCCCAGTTCAAGATTACACAGTTAAAAGGTGCACTGCGGTTGACAACGTTGGCAGCAATCAGTACACACAGATATTTCCAGCACTTTTAAACAGTTCTGCGGCCTAGGCCGCAGGAGTAAAACTCAATGTCAACCGTGATACTCTTATGGGTGGGAAATAACATGTACGGCAACACCACCATGCGGTGTAGTCAGTTACAGGCAGTCACTCTCCCACATGCACTCCACACCGCTACACGGTGCCACGGATATCATGCAGGCTTGAATAGCACGCACTCGCACACACTCGCTCCCAGCACCCTAATGCGGTGCACTGATATCCGACAGGTTAGTTGTCACTGAATTTGCAGACACTTTGGAACCAAAGCTTCCTCCACCAACCTCTACTCCCCACCCCCCATGGGGTGCAGATGAAAGACACCTTTACCCAGATACCAGGCCGATCGTGACACGAGTCACACTTATGCGAGATCCTGGGGGAAAAGGTGATGGGAGAAAAGAATAGATAACAGGCCAGTTAGGCAGCAGTTGACAAAGGAGGTTTGGCCCCACATGGTAAAGTCACTCAAAGGTGTCCGCACCATCCCAGTCCGCAAAACAAGGGGAGGGTCACCGTAGGACACATGCTGTTCGCAAAAATACCCAACCAGGCCAGACACTCCAGTTCACAATCAGTTACCAATTCCGCACCTCCCATAAAGGAAGCACAACGTTGGGTGCGATGTCTTGAGTCACACCTGATAATCCCAGTCACACTCAAAGAGCCACTGACTCCGTACCTCACTGGAATGAGGCCCAACGTCTGGTGCACAGTGACTTGAGTTGCACCAGATGATTCCAATCACTCACAAATAGTTGCCGATATCCGTGTCTCCCTGGGAAAAGACACAACATCTGGTCTGCAATGACTTGAGCCACACCAGACAATCCTGATCACAAATGAAAGTAACCAGTGCTGTACCTCCTGGGAAAGAGGCACAACGCCTGATGTGTGATGGCTTGAATCGCACAAGACAATTACGAACAGACAGAAAGTTACCAATTCTCATACCTCCCTGGATTGAGACACAATGTCTGGTGCACAATGACGTGAGTCGCACCAGACAAATCCAAACACACATGAAGAGTTACCAACTTCGGTACCTCCCTGGAATGAAGCACAACATCTGGTGCGTGATGACTTGAGTCGCACAAGAAAATTCCAGTCACACACAAGGACACAAGCTTAGCAGTGCCACACAAGGTAGAATGCAGCATTGCTCTGGGTATGCCCTTACCTCCGAGGGTCGCAACCAGTAAATCAAACACCATACGCAGTCAGCATGTCGCACAAGTGAAATGCGGCACGGTCGACAAAGCGAGCCATGTGGAGTCTTGCAACCGGTGAATCTGCTCACCACCAACAAGACACTTCTGAGTGTCATGGCCCCACAATGAAGAGTCACACTCCTTGAATGCAGGCAATACTTTGACAGCTCTGCACCAGGCAATCTGGTCTCCAGGCACAATACTTGGTTCCACGCTCACACCGCTGCTAAGAGATGGAAATCAACAGACAAAGTGGGCACTCTCCAGATGTCACGGGTAGAAGTTGTAGGTCCCTCACGGGATGTCTTTGGTGTCCCTGAGACCTTCACCGAAGAAAAGGGGGCAAGCCAACAAGCACTTGGAGAGCACACTTTGGGAAGCCACACAGCAACAGGCAATCCCTCCAGGCCAGAATACAAAGAGGGGCCAGGGCACTCGTCAAATAGTATATACTCTAGAATCCATGTTAGGATAAAGTGAAGTCCTCTTTCAGTTGTTCGCTTCACAGTACATCATGTAGTCAGTAGACTCTGTATTTTAAATCCATTTCTGGTTTATTCTTGAACATGTTTTCACATTAGGTCGTGGTCAACAAACAACAGCCAACACGTGTTTCGTCTTATGAGAGGATAATCTCATTGACTTCCTCAGGGCTGAATCTATGATCCTCAAACTGTTAACAATAAGCAATGTAGAAGTATTCAGTAGGATACTTTTAAAAGTAAGCTTACTTCTGATGAAATTCAATAAATTGAGGCTGGATATCAATAAGAGGTATTCAGTATTGCAATTTCCCGACTGGCGTATATAAAGGAGGTGTGTGTGTTTACACGTCCTAATCGGTGATCGAAATGTGAAAAGACAAGGAGGTTTGTGTCAGGCGTCTCAATCTGTGGTCTGCGTGTGCGGTTAATCCCTCCAGGCCAGCCCCGATTTAGGAGGAGCGAGGGCAGTAATTACTCCTGGTGCAACACAGAATCCTCTAGCAGTGTGCGCAATGCAGTCCAGCACCTTCAGTCATGCACCTCCCCAAGCGTATCTCGAGTTTGCTGCAGTGTGGTACCAATAGTCGTACTGTACTGTGCCTGTGAACGTAGGGGGAGGATCAGAGGGTTACCCTTGGAACCACTGATGTGTCCCCTAAATTTCAGTCCTGTCTGCCATGGGGCTGTGGAATGCAGATCTTAATCTTTAGGGGGACATGATCTGGCCCCAAGAGGCCAAGTATCAAAACCTCTCCCTCCAATCTATCCAGCCAGATCCACAAAAGGCAGAGGTCTTTGTTCCAGTTGTGTCCCCAAGTTTTATAGCTGTTGCTGGGGAATCCCCTAGCCTCTAGCCTTGAACAGGCCTATTAAAGTTTTAAAAACACCGTAAGTGCAAGTGCACACACACTGGTTAGTGCCACTTCCTGACATACTGTCATTGCAGTGGGAAAGTGCCCAGGGTAGGGAAAACCTGCATGGAACACCCATATGTCCCTACCCAGCCTTCTGACTACCACCAGGGGGTGCTGTAGGGCTAGTGGAGGGCCCCCTCGGGATTGACCACGAAGTTAGTAGTGCCAACCTACTGCAGCGCAACTGCACCTCCACAGGCCTGCATTGGCAGGCCAGATACAAGCTTAAAAGGCTGCCTAGTGGGTGGCACACTCAGTTCAAAGTGCCATTAGTAGCCAGGGCTGTCCCCGCCAAGGGTATGTGGAGTACCTTTTTACAGAGCACTCCAGGGTTCCGCACCTGAACCAATCACGTACGTGCCCCCTCTCAGCATGTGTAGGAAGGATGCATACACGTTCCCACTACAGTACAGCTGGAAAGTGCCCACAGTCCTAAGGCCATGCAAAGAGAGTCAGCATATGACCGGGTTAGAAAAAGCAAAGCATTCAGGGAAATCCCCTAAGAATGGCCATCTCCAACAGTCTCCATGGATTGTTTTTGTGTAGGAAGTTGTCCCTTCCTGCACAAAAACAATCCTGTCCACAATGCTGACACCCTTGCTCCATGGTGCGATGGTGCATGCATTGGCACTAGGCACCAAATTGTGCTCTGGCTGAAAGGACAGGAATGCACCGTATCTCGTAGATATGGTGCATTCCAGCTCTTTCAATTTGGTGTAGGACAGCGCAGCAAAAAGACTCGTGGCACTGCCCTCTGCCAAATATTTGTAAATGACGCCAATAGTGCAGGAAAGTGTGAGAGAACCCTCCAAGAAGAAGCTCATTGGAATTCCAGCAAAGGATTACACCCCACCACTTTCAAAAGTCACCATCTGGCGCTGTCTGTGACACCAGAGCTTACTTGGATTCCTAATAAAAAAAACTAGACCCTGTACAAGTGGAACAAGCGTCCGCTGAGTATTACTTGAAGAGTGATGCTCTTTCAAATGATGGCACCCCATGCTTTTTGTATGTGCTGCAAAACTTTCCACTTCTCATCCCCAACACCTGGTTCACTGGTGTCACAGCCTTAATCTGTTCCTTCCTACGGAAAGCCCGACCTCCGCGGGTTGCCCTAGACAATTGCCGTTGATCGGTCTTTGATGGTGGATTAGGGGCAGCGGACTTCAAACTCTACTACTGGGCCTCACAGCTCCTAGTTATCAATGACTGGCTGAATGGGGGTTGGAATAACCAAGTGTTCCAGCTGGAACTGGGACGCTGGGGCTCGACAATGTACTAGACCTATTATATTGTTGGTCCATCCCGACTAATAATCTGGAAATCACGAGGACAATGTAGATTCACGGGCTGGGACAAGCCCCTGATGCAGCAATTCCCCCTCCAGCAAGGCTGCTGGCTAAGCAAAGCTTCCCAGCTGGAGGGTTTTGGGAAGTGGAATAAAATTGGAATCACCACCTTGGGAGACATCTGGAGCGGGTCATATATGAAATCCCTTCAAGGCCTACAACTTTACTTCAAACTCACACGCACCAAATTCCACAATATTTGAAACTCCGAAACTCCTTGGTGAGCTATCATGTGAAGCTCATTCATTTACCAAAATTCAGTCCATTCAAGGCCAAGGTGTTAATGGGCTGCTTAAACCACAGCAGACTTTCAGGATTTACTATTCACTGATCTGCAACACCCCCAAAACAGTTGAGAACCTTATACAGAGGTGGGTTGGGACCCTGGACGAGAAAAAATGGTGAGAGGTGTGCATGGCCCCGAGAAATAGCTATCTCTTCTTGTCTGTGGTCCAGTTTCTGTGCCTACATAGGACTTATCTCACTCCACAATGTCTCTGGCATGCTGGCACATTTATCAAACAAAGATGTGCCCAGTGTCTGGATACTGTGAAATTTCTTCCACATGGTCTATCAATGTCCTATCATTTTCAAATACGGGTGACAGATCAGTACTGGAAAGGTCAATCAGATTGTCAGCTAAGATGGCCCAACTAAGGGGCATTTTAACAAGCCCCTAGAAACTCCTTGCACCACATTAGTGTAATTAGATTTCCACTAATGTGGCGTTAAGGAGGCATTTTTGCCTTGGTGCATGCATGCATTGCGTCACTTTGTAACCCCTTGTGCCACATTATGCCTGCTCCAGGTATAATGTATGCGAGGGAGGCGTTCTGGCGCTAGGGGGTCCACAAAAATGCTGTAGTGAAATTTTCACGATTTCACTGTGCCATTTTTGGCGTGATTTTTAACGCCTGCTCAAAGCAGGCATTAAAATGATGCACCCATAGTAACCTATGGGTCTCCTTGCACTTTTCTGCACTAGTGTCAACATTTTTGACGCTAGTGCACCAAAGCGCCACAATAGCATCAAAAATAAAGACCGCCATGGTGCAGCGTATCACAAGTACGGTGCTACCATGGTGTCAGTAGATGCCGGTAGGAAGGCGCAAAAAAATAGGGCACATCATCTATGATGCGCCACTTTCTTGCAAATATGCCCCTAGGTATCTTAGAAGATCTGGGAAGAACCCCCGGGGACTGCATGCTAGTTAGTATGATGAAGATTGTAGCAAAGAGAGGTACTGCATGCAAAGGAAGTCTTCAGCCCTGCCCACCTTGCCTGAATGGAGATCAGCAATGGACTGGAATGTGAAACTAGAAGAACCTACATACAAAGGCAGGGGCTGTCCCAAGAAATATCATAAAGTCTGGGGCTCATGGTGGACATCATGGTCTATCAAACTCAGTAGACAATTGACTCCTATAGGGGGTGGATGCAAAGGCTTATGTAATGGAAAGTGTGGAATAAATGTGATTCTGGCACGTTTTCTCATAATGTATGTTGCCAATAAAATCAATAAATTTGTTTATAAACAAAGATCATTTGCCATGCAAGGCCGAACTGGCCGCACCAAACATCAGGCTTTTCCTCAGGAGGCTGGAAGGGTGGGGGCCGCTTCTGTTACTGGGGTCCGGTTTTGTAGCAGTGCAGACTTCCTAGTATATCCAACAGTATTCAGGCAACAATAAAGGTGTCAAGCTAACTTTGGTGATTAATGTACCGGCTGGAGAGACATTGGGTTTTGTCTTGTGGCAGTTTTGACTCATCTAAGGTAGCACAGAGGGTTAATATGCCTGCTGCAAAGAACGCGCACTATGCAGATCACAGGACAGTAGTTTATGTGCAGTGCTCAGTAGGATACTGCTTTTGCCACAGAGATCCTTTTCTTACTGTGCAGTTCATAGGTTGTAATCATAATCTACCACAGTGAGCTGTGAACTGCCATCAAAGAGCTGCATGGTACAGGTTAGAAATGTATGCTTTTCCCCAGCCTTTGATTTTCCTAATTTTGCTAAAAAGGGTGTGTTTGGGTAGAAATAAATTGTTATTAGTAAATGCAACCTTAACCACTGTGTTATGCTCCGAATCCTCACTTTATGCTTCCCCAGACCAAGCACTCGTAAAAAATGCCACCAGTATGGATGACATGTGAATCCTACGCCTTGTAGTCCCCTTTGTCTTACATGACATTTTTCTATATGCTGATTTACACATGTATGATTCATTGTCTCTGCATGTGTGTGATGTAAAGTCTTCCACACCATACGCAGGTAAGAGAGGCGCTATAAGACAAAAGACATACATGTGAGAGAGCGGCTATGAAGAAATGGGAGGTGCTGTTAGACGGTGAAGGTGATAGAATCATTAAGAAGCCCCAATAAAGATTGCCTTATCCTGGTGCACACAATTGAATACATAATGAAAAATGTGTTTGTAGAATGCACTGTTTTTGCCATTTTTCCCAGCTTCACGTTGGGAGACCCCCAGACCCTTTTGTAGTGATCAGGCTCGCTCACTATGCAACCGAGGGGCTGGTCTGAGAAACTTTGCCAGGGCTGCTTTGGGTTCCCAGTATGGCCCTGCAACAATGTCTCAAGATTAGACTCTCTCTACAGCTCTTCTAAGGGCTTTGACGACATGGGCCTGGTTCAGGTCTCCTGACTCTAAATAGAGCAGACAGAACATCTGTTTGGTGGAAAGGATACTCTGCCAAATTTGTACGGAGTACCCTGCCTGCCAATCTCTAAGAAGGGCCCTTTGTTTTTTCATTAGTAACACGCTGGCTGTTTTGTATGGTTTAGATGCAATGCTATCAGTGAGTTAACATTAGCCTTTGTCGCGCCTGCGTGATCCGTATACAGGATGCAGCAGGGCTGGGGCACTGCAGGAAAAAAGCCGCTCTCGCACAGCAAGATACCGCTTGGCGTTCTAGTGACGCGTCTGCAGTTTCCTGCCGTCGGGCTCACTTTCCTTTCCATTTCCAGGTCACAGCACTACCTGTTCGGCATTGTCTGTGATCCTTTGTTGGCTTTCCTCCTGTTTCTTGGATCCTGGGATTTTGTGGTTTTCAGCCGCTCCAGTTAATCTCCCGAATTTAACCCTGTAAAGAAAAGAAAGGACAAAAAGGAATTTAAAGCATCGTACCCTTTAAGTACACAGCGGTAACGAGCGCTGCGCTTGCTTGGTTAATTGACTACATATTACTTATCTGATATCGGCGTCCTGAATCTGGGATCTTCAATATTTTTGGAGCCTGGAAATTATTTACCCTGTGAGAATTAAAAAGGACATATTTTGTACTAGAGCTGTACTTTTATTGACAAAGGGTACTAAGAACTCTATAAAAGGCTACATAGTTTTTCTGTTTTGTTTTGAGTTATTATTACTGCTCTGAACTGAAAGCTGTAAAGTATGCTTAACCTTCTCATGAGTATAGGAGGAGGCTGGGTTCCTGAAGTCTCTTGCTATATAAACACACTATGTTATATTCTTTTAGATTACACGTTCTACCTTATACCACCAATTGTCTAACATAACGGAAGAGGGGTTTCACTCAGGTATTGTAACTGTATATGTTATCTGTTCAAATACTACACACGCTGTACTGCATCTATCTACTAGGTTGTTTACTGATTCCTCCTGTTCTTTCTGTTTCACTCAGGAAGGCGTACAGGGCTCAACTCGGTACACACTCGCTTCTGCACCGACTCCGTGGGACCTGTGTTTTCTCTCTTTTCCATCCCCTTTCCCCCACTCAACCTTGACTGGCTTTGGCTTGTGTTGGCCTGACTCAGTGGTGAGTGAAGTTGGGAGCTTACATCACGAACTTCCTTTCGCTCCTGCAGAATCTAAGGTGAGATCTGATAGCCTTATTCAGCAAGCAAATCTGATGGATACAGAGAGAAACTATTCTGCCACCTGTAACATTCTTCCTCAGCGTTTTTCTTTACATTTCAATTTTATTTTACATTTTTTTCTTTTCTGTATGGCACTTACAAACTCATAAATGTCACTTTAAATTAATTTTGTGAATCTTGCACACTTTGCATATGCGTATATCATTACTTTTATGTGGAGGTCTACTTTACGTAAGTAAAAAGTATTTGTGTATTGGCTCAAAGTTTACATTAAGAGATAGGTAAGGCTTTTGTTTTTTTATGCACATTGTTCATTTACTCCTTACATTTTTAGCTGCACCTGATCTTCGTTGTCTCTTTCATCTGCATGAGTCTTCCTTCATCTCTTCTACCCTTTTCTATGTTTTACTTTCTGTTACTTGACCACTGTCTCTCCTTCTCTGCATTTGTATTACATTTCATCTCCACCCCCAAACTGCGGTATGAAACTTCTGAGCACGTGTATTTCTAATTTTCTTGAATTTTTCAAAGACCACTTAAATCACTATGGGGGTCATTACGACCTTGGTGGGCGGCGGTAACCGCTGTGCGGCCGTCAATGCGGTCGCACTCTCGCGGCCCCCATTACACATCCCCACTGGGCGCAAACCAAGTTTGCGCCCGCCGCCCAGCGGGGATGAGGCTGCAAACATGGGAGCCGGCTCCTAATGGAGCCGGCGGTGTTGCGGCCGTGCGACGGGTGCAGTAGAACCTGTCGCGCTTTTCACTGTCTGCTATGCAGACAGTGAAAAGCTGGCTGGGGCCCTGTTAGGGGGTCCCTGCACTGCCCATGCCAGTGGCATGGGCAGTGCAGGGGCCCCCAGGGGCCCCAGGACCCCCCTTGCTGCCAGCCTCTTCCTGGCCGTGCAAACCGCCAGAAACAGGCTGGCGGTAGGGGTGTCATAATCCACAGGGCAGCGCTGCTTGCAGCGCTGGCCTGGCGGATTATCACAGCCGGGGCTAAAACGGCGGGAAACCGCCGGCCCCAGCGGTGCGACCGCGGCGGTCGCCGCGGTCATAATAAGGGCCTCCTTACCGCCAGCCTGTTGGCGGTACGGACGCTACATTACCCCTGGCGGTCGTAATGACCCCCATAATCTTGTTATGACGTACTGCCTAGAAACCTTTTGTCTGTCTTTTATTTCAGCTTGGTAGAACTGTTTATATGCATGCACTATTGTATACTGTGTACAATGTGTTGGGAAATCCATAAAGAAATATGACAATAAACAAAGAAATAGTCCAATAAAGAAAGTAAATTAATTAGTCATTTTTGTCTATAAAAAGAAGATATGTAAGATTTGTAACTTTATGACATATGCATAACTACATAAATAAATACATAAAAATAACAACTGATAAAATAAATACATATTAGCTATTTTCTTCTATAGAAAGAAAAAATGTATTCTAGATCTACAGATAATGATTTCTTGTCATTTTGACCCTCAAAATGTCCGAGAGACAATGGGTGTAGTTGCAGGTCGAAGTGAATGGCAGAAATCTGGGTTTAGACAAAGGCAGAAGTCCAGGGCATCAATTCACTAAAATTCCAGGGGTAGCGGAAGCGTCACCACATAGCCGCCCTTTGACCCATTAACATTACAGGAAGTGACATCATATGATCTTTGAGACAGAATGCTCCGGTGAAGTGAGGTCACATCACCTTAATCACAATAACTAACATTGCTGAAGCTAATAAACTTTTACAGTTTCATAATAACACAAGTTACTAACACAAATAATATGTCTATTTTATATACCACCTACATTTTGAATAACATCATACCATTGATTGGAACATTGCACATTTCTCTTTTTTATTGCATACAAATATTTGTTTGAGTGTAGAAGAATCTAGAGCTACAAACAACACAAAACAACACAGTGAAGCCAAATTGTCTATACTTCAACCTGTCACCATTTAGTAATTTCCCTAATACACACCTCAATCATAAAATGTGTTGGGAAATTCCCTAAAGACACACAAAACGATTTAAATAAACATTAGTAGTTTTTCCACCAGTATTTCTTCATGTAGAACAATGTGACCGATGCTATTGACATAAATCGCTCCTTAGCAGTTCACTACACTTTGGTCAGTGTCACTTGTTAGGTATCACCACCCCCTACAGCACAAATGTAAGTTTTTTATTCAAACAAAGAATTTTCCATGTGTTCACAATAACACAAATTGGCAACATCTTGTTTGCAAATGCATTTTTATTTATTTCATTGTGATTATCCAGGAGACTGTACATTGTCCTCATATATTTATTTCTTTAACAGTGATCAACACTGGATGTCACAGTTCCCAGCCTTGCACATCACAACACTGTTTACCTTCTGGTCTTGGCATTGCCTTTGGTACCTCTGAGGCCGCTGGTCACAGAGGCAATGCCAGGGGTTACAGGCAGCTGCGACCCCCGCAGACCCCTAAATGACCGCTATGGAAGAAGGTACAGGTTTGCAGTTGACCCAAAGACATGTTATGAATCTAACACACCTCCTTAGCACTGTGGGAGGAAAGAGCTTTGTGCTCAGGTTACATTTAAAGGCTTTCAAAACCACTTCATGTTCCTTGCATATTGTATGGAACCTTCCCTCCTGCAGAGTGTCCAGAGTGTTAAGTCTCTGCTTTCAGCGTGTTTAAGATTCTTGTATGAGCCATAAATAGAAGTATACCCGAGGTCCCCAGAAATTGGTGATGAGTAATTTGAGGCTACCTCCTGAGTTGGCTCAGTGTAGATTCCAGGAAGATTCAGGTAGATCCCAGCACTCCATACAGGATGGAATAACCATGTGGACTTCCACTGGTCGGTGGGTGCTGACTTGGGAGCGGTTGCCATTTCTTCATACTGTCCTTGAAGACCACACTCCTGTCCTAAACGATTCCTACTGAACCCTGTCCTACAGGTAACCCTACGGCTAAAAGTAAAGTACATCATTGATACAGTGCTTTATCATGCATCTTCTCCGGATCACAGTGACACAACACTCAGGATGGACCCTCAGAGCAGGGGGTGCACTATGTATGGCACTGGGTCTGAGAGTTAAGGTCATACAAGAAATAGATACTGTAGAAACAACACAATGATGTGCATTTTGAATTACAAAGTTAATACAGCAGTTACTGTGTTACATGTTTTAGGTACTTCTATGCAAGCATGTCTGATGGTTCATTCGTCAGTCTCATTCCAGTTTTTCAATTATGTTCCCCAACAAGAGAGATGTCTTGTAAGCCAGTAGCAACACAGCACATGTTATCATAAGTATGAATGAATGCAGTAGAATTGTCTTTAGCTGTAAATTACCGCACAGGATTTACGCTGAGAAGAATGAACAAGCTTTGACAAAACCAATAGGTCTAATGCATATACTTATTAATGCCAGACAAATGTAAGACACGGACAGCTGCATATAGTGAAGATTCTCGTGCCTTCGGTGTAGGCCTGGTTTTATTTCAATGTCACGTAAAGGTCAGACGACAAAGGGACCTTCACTACATTCCTTCTTTAGTCTCTATAATGTAGAAAGAAAGGGGTCAAATTGTAGCTCCTTTCTTTCCAGGCTTTCATTTGACATTAAAAACAAAACATAGAAATATACTCAGGGAAAGGATCCTTCACTACTGACAACATCTCGTTTCTAGGAAGCAAAAAAGAAAGACAAAAAGTACTAGAAAAACTGTGAGCACTAATGAGAAGAGCTGGGCGGGAAGAAGAATGACCATCAGGCGGGGGTGAGGGGGGCAGGAGAATGAGGGGGCTAGGAGTGAATAACAAGAGAGGGTGACGGACATAGAAAGGAAGTGCGATCTCAGCTATAAAGTGGGGGGATAAGGAGGCAGCTTGAGCTGGCACAGAGACCCGCACTTTAAAGTAGTCCCCAGTGCAGTTGAATCGAAGCACTTTACTGGGGGAGGAAAGGTGCAGCCCAGCAACCAACCGCATTATGTGAGAGAGCCAAGATATGATTGACAAAGTCTCAGGCCAATGCATGAAGAAGATGGTAAAAGGCCAGTGGTTGAAGGGGGCCCAAGGTCTCCTCTGCATATACTGTAAACAAAGGGTTTGTTTGGCAGCTGTGTTGTCAACCCAGACCTCAAAACTCCTGTTGAAGTTTTAACTGTACAATCATTGCAACAACTGTCTTAGTGGAGTACAATACCAGCAGTAGGGTGGTACACAAGGGATGACAAAAGAATCAATGGTTTCTACATGGCCGTGAAATAACAATTGAATGCTGCTGTGTATCTGATATGAAGGCCCCCCTCTCGCCTTCACACTGTTTTTCTAAAAAGTAGTCGAAATCAAATGTGATGTGCCAGTGGTCTGAAAATTGTGTAGTCTACTCAAGGCTTGCTGAAACATGTAGACCTGGTGTAGAGATGGGTGAGTACTGATAATCTCCATAAGCATCCCACTGTGATTGTAGGTGTGCCTAGAGACCCCTTAAAATGCTGATGATATACAAGGGAGTTGCCTTCAGACACTTTTAAGTGAATCGTGAGGATTCATTAACAATGATATTGAAGAGCACTTTCAAAGAGTGTTTTTCAGCAAGCCCATATGATTTTATATGCAGGTGAGGACTAAATGATGAAGCATGACACAGAATTTCTGTGGATGAGAGTCCTTTTGAAAGACTTAGGGCCAATTTACAAGGCACTAGCAACCCCAGAGTGTCACAAAAAGTGACGCTCCAGTGGCACTGTGCAGTGCGCCACATTTACAAGGCGGCGCTAAGCCACTTTTTGTGGCTTTACGCCTCCTTGTAAATATGGGCCCCTCCGATGCAGTTTTCTGCATAAGAGGGGTGTGTAAAGGGTGTTGCTGTCGGCGTTCCACTGCAACACCCATTGTTTTTTATGCTGCTCAGATTTACAAGAAGGAGTAAATCAGTGCCAAAAACTAACGTCATCCCAGGGTGACATCAGCAAGGCACAACGAGGAGGAACTCTTTTATTCCTCATTGTTTTTGCTTTTTCCAGGTGTGCTGCATCTTGCAGCACACCTGGAAAAAGCAAAAAGCCATGAATTATTGTTTATGTGCAGGTAGGTGTCCCTTCCCGAACATAAACAATATTTCAAAAATTATGATTTGGTACTTCTATGTGTGCTGCATTCTGCAGAAGTGACAAATCACCGTTGTAGATTGTTTATGTGCAGGAAAGAACACCTTCCTGCACATAAACAATCAATCCGCCTTGTGCAACAGTCTTTTTTGGCGCCTCTCCCACCACCCCATGACCACCTCCTCCGATTCCCTCATTAACACCAGGCAAATGTGCCCCTCATCTCTCCATTGTCACCTTTCACATACGTTCATTTGTTTTAAGGCACTTGTAAAGGCTGGCTTTGCTAATCCACTCAGCTATCCATATAAAATATAGTTCAGTTATTTGCAGCAGGCATGTTAACCCTCTATGCTACTTTATGGCGAGTCAAAGCTGCCTTTAGACAAAACTCCCATCTCTCTCCCCAGCAGGAACATTAATCACAAAAGGTATCCTGATATTTTAATTGCTTCCTGAAGGCTGGACGCACAAGGAACTTTTCAGCAGGTGCTTTTAAATGGCAAGTTTCATACATTATTGCTAAACACAGCACCCCTCCTGCGGTCAGCGCCCCCCAATCCAGGTCAGTACCCAGTGTGGCTGCACCGCTCACACCACTCTAAAGCCGGCCCTGGTGCTAAATCACCGGCACAGGGGGAAACACAAGGATGCTCCGTATTTGAGTAAATATGGCGCATTCCTGCGTTTCTAAAGTGACCGACTGTGGTGCTGCGAATTTTGGCGCAGGACCGCGCTGCGCCACTTTTTAGTAAATCTGGCCCATTCATATCTTTCTCATAAAGGTATAGGGACTTGAACGCTGAGATAAGTGGACAACTTCTTTGTTTGAATGAATATCCACAACCTTAGACAACTAGGGTGTTCATTCTTTAGCAAGGTTTGATAATAAACACTAGCCAGTGAACATAGCTTTCGAGAAGTCCTAAGGTTTGTTGGTGCAGTGGCACTGAAAGGCCAGTTCCTTATCTTTATTCCTTCGGCCTGGTGACGTTTAGTACCACAGGTCTTCCGGGCACCGAGGGCACCGAGAGATGCTGCATCCTAGATGTGGGCCAGGTAGCACTGGAACCAATCTACAGTCGTATGGTCACAACGGATGTTTCTAGGATTGCAGTGGAAGGCACCCTTATGTCCACCATGGCACTGGTGATGAAGTTGCTCAGATTCAAAGTTAATCAAAGTACATCATGAAGTAGTGTTAATTATTTGCAGTTTAGATGCAATATCTTCAGTTATTTATGTTCCCAATTTCTTTGTCTTCCAGATATCAAGACATTCCTCTTCATGTCATGACTGACAGGTCATATTTTGCGCGTGCACGTCATCTTCTGTGATGTGGAAACTCCCTGATTTCTATTTGTCATGGGACGCTAAAACTTTGTTGATTTATCTTTTCAGTAGCTTCTGGAAAGCCACACCAAAATATTGTCCTCGTTGGCACTTCTTGTCTCCCAATGGAAATTTCCCGTTGGAGATAATCTGTGTCAGACATGTAGGCTATTTGTAGGCAATAAATGGAGGTTCTATGAACATTCGAGAATAGATCTCTCCCACTGTCCACTTAGAGACATTTTAATGGTTGCTGTCATATCCCACTATCTTACATTTGTCATCATATGTCAAACCTATTTCAGGGACTCTTACACATATCCTATAAACCCTTCATGTACCGGTCCTTTTATAGATATTTCTACTGCTCACATAGTGATTTCATAGTCTTTTTCCAAGAAATCCATAGTAACTCACAATAAACGTATAAGATCAAGCGGAGTAGTCCATGAAGGTTTACTTCTGTGACATAAAGATTGGAGGCATGTTTCTTCAAGTCATTGTGATGCATGCATCTTCTTTCTGATCATGAGCATAAAAAAACATTTTCTGTATTTCATATTCCACATCCCATGATTCTGTGTCATCTCAAAGAGTGCTTACCTTTTCTTATGGTCATGTGTTCTGGGCACAGAAGTCTGTTCTCTAACAAGAAGGACTTGTATTGGAGTTCTTGAAGTTCATCTCATCAATAGCAGATTTAATAATTTAATTTAAAAGGCAGGTGTTGACGCAGGACGTGTAAAATAATTCTTTGGTTTGCTGTGGCCTGTATGATTATTAGGGCAGGGCTTTCCTTTGTGTGTTTTCCCTTTTTGTGGCTTCGGCCTGTTCTTTTCTGTCTGTGACAATGGCTCGTGAAACACGTTGCATGTACCAACTCTGTGGCATGCGAGGGCAGGCACTGGTGTAGCATATCACTCAATAAAAGCATGCACTTTGATCTCAGTGCATCAGGTATGAGTCATAGTCTATAGCATCAACTTCATCATATGAGGAATCAGGCACAACATTGGTTAGATTCAGACTGATACACATCCTCAAAGATACAGTAAATCTGGATTTTGGGGTGAAGTGGCCAAAATGGTCGTTAGGTAACATCAGCACCATGGTGCACTATCAGCATGTTCTGGCTTTAAACAATTCAATTTCCTACCCTCACAATCCACCATCAGCTCTGCTTAGAGATGACGCAGGAGGTGCAGCCCAGCTGATGAGATCTGCGATTGAAGACTAAGAGATCGCAGAGTGATGACAATATTTGCGGAGATATTGTAGCCTGCTTAGAGGTAACTGCAGAAACTCAGTGCGGATTATGGAGGGACTGGCCAGTGGAGCAGAGCGTAGCATTCGCTAGAGGGAGCTCTGTCTAGTTCAGCCTGCTGCCAATGACCAGCCATACAAGTGTATTTCACATTCTCTGCATGTACCTGTGCTTGTTAGAAGCTGAAGTCTACAGCAGCAGCCATATTGGATTGGACCTGATGTAGCGTATTCTCGGCTAGTCTTAGTGGCAATCCCCTTGTGATGCAGAACAAATCAAGAGACAGAGTGGCATATTTGAGAGCCTCACGTGCCACCTGAGCGCCACCATAGCGTCATTTTTATGATGCTAAGGTGGCACTAAAGTGGCTTTTTCCACATGCCATATTTACAAAGTGATTGCGCCACTTTCTAAAGCCTAGCGCCACATTATTCCTGCACCAGGCATGATGTAGGCAAGGCGTTCCGGTGCTAGGAGGCCCGCAAAAGTGGCGCAGTGAAATTTAACAGATTTCAATGCGCCATTTTTGGCGTAATTTTTAATGCCTGCTCAGAGCGGGCATTAAAATGACGCTCCCATAGAAACCTATGGGCCTCCTTGCACTTTGCTCCACTAGCGTCAACATTTTTGAAGCTAGTGTAACAAAGCACCACAATAGCATCAAAAATGTTGACGCTATTGTGCTAACAATCGCCATGGTGCGCAGTATTATAAATACGGCACAGCCATGGCGTCGTTAGGTGCCAATACGGGGGGCACAAAACAATGCACCACTTTTCTCTTAAATATGTGTCTTAATCCCTGCAAGAGGCAGCAAGAGAAGGAGGAGAAAATCAGCTTTTCAGTCTTAACAATCCGTCTGTCAATGTAGAAAGAGACGGACGTAAACACAAATAAAAACAATTTTGAAAAACAATTAGACTCTTGCCCTCACAGTTGTAAGATTGCTGAGGTACTACAGAGGATTGATCTGACTGCGTTCCTCAAAAACTCTAAGGCCCAGATTTAAGAGGGCCTATCGCCACTGTAGTGCCGCCTTAGTGCCATTTCCCTGACGCTAAGGCGGCACTAAGGTGGCCTTTTCCCCGCGCCATATTTTTTTACAAAGTAGCGCAATGGATGCATTGCGCCACTTTGTAACCCTTTGCGGTACATTATGCCTGCGCCAGACATAATGTATGCAAAGGGGGCGTTCCCCCACTAGGGGGACCAAAAAAATGGTGCAAAGAAATCTAAGAGATTTCTATGCCTCATTTTTTCCAGCACTTTTATCGCTTACTCAGAGCAGGCATTAAAAGGGGGCACACCACTGTTTACAATGGGCCCCTATGTACTGTTCAGAAAGTCTGCCGCTATTGCCCCCTACCCTGTGCCATGGTGCAACATATCTTACATACAGCATACATATGGTGGCTGTAGGGGGCGCTAAGGAGTGGAAGGAAAGTGGCGCTGCACTGGGTGCACTGGGTGCAGCACCACTTTACTTAAATCTTCCCCTAAAGTTCTTGCATGGACTGGATCTGTCAAGGAGCTGAGAGGTGAAGTTACACAACCAGAGAGGTATTTTCGGTCTCTCCCTGGCAAGAGAAAATTAGATCCAGAAGTAAATTGAAGATCTGCAAGAGAGCCTTGAAGCAATTCTGGGATGCAAAGATGTTGGACAGATGCCAAGATGTTTTGGAAAATGTTTTGAGTGAGACAAACCTCTGAGTTTTATGGATCCCAAGTGCAGTAGAAGGGTCTGACCTGCACATATTCATGTAATTTGGATGATGGACGGACTGGCATGTAAGCACGATGGGATGTTTTCAACTCAAACCATCTTGTCAACAGACCACATGCAGAGGCGCAAAATGTGATGATTACTATGAGGGATGAAGAAGCAAAGGACTGGGGATAGGAGGCTGTGCAACATGAGGGTAAGATGTAGATCACAAACAGATCAGTCTATTGCTATGCAGCTACCATACAGATAACAGTAAAGTGAAGGAAAGGTTTCATAAAACCAAGCAAGGAAAATATAGTATACCCTGCAACGTTTACAGAGCCCTGCAGGCTAGTAGGCTGGTAGGAGGTGAATATAATGGCGAATAGACATTTATTTCAGAGCTGACGTGACTATTAGGTGGTGACCATGGCAGGACTCTGGCTACTGTTAGATCTGCATTCTCACCCAGGGGTCTTACAGGTTGATATGCCGTGTGTTGTTGTTTTGCCCCATCTCCTCCTACATGCTCTGGTTCTCCCCTTCCTCCCCTGCCTGTTTGTTTCCCTGTCTTCCCTTTTCATCTGTCCATCCATATAATTTCCCTCCTATCCTACTTTAGGACACTTATCTAAATTATTCAACCCAACTCTCACGACCAGGAGCCTCATTGTACATAGTGTACTCGCTCCCGCTTTCTCCACCTCCAGGGCACTTTGGTATTACAGAAGGGGCTGCAGACTTGAGGAGCCCATTCTGCCATAGGCCACTGTTTAATGTGCACATGCTGAAGAAGTTGTTTCCTTACTTGGCTTCTTTGTTCTTGCACCCTCACTGTGTAACATGCACAGGTGCAAAGGTAAACAACACTAATTGTATACCACATAAGAGGTAGCACACAGTTATTGAATCCCTCAAGGGTTCCCCTGGGCCCAGATACGCTCGCAAGTGGGTGGAGTCACTCATTGCACTCACCTGAGGGCGGTCCCTGCCACCTCTTCGAATTGTAGCCTCATCCGTTGGCAGTGAAAGACAACACTGCAATTTCTATTTAAATTTAAGTGGACCTCAGAAAAGTCCTGAGAAACCGGAAGCTCAATCTCTTCTGGCAAGCCTTTGGCCTGAAGTGACTATGCCATGTTTGCTGTCTACTCTTTCCTCTGCCCTTTTTCTGTTCATTGATCGATACACAATAGAAATAATTAGCAAAAACATCGAAACCCACCAATCAAAAACCTTGACTATGGTACTTAAGTAAGTCTCATGAACTATTCTTGGTGGATCTTGTCAATGGTCCATGTGATTACTGGTACACTGACCTTGCTTCCCACTCACTGTATATCCCAAGTTTGCAGACAACAGTGTGTATTCCACTTGTCCACCAATTGGACTGATTTTGGGCAGTTCCTGATAATTTACGTACTGTCCCCAAGACTACTCAAGCCACAGACTTTGTCCTCTAGTGTCAGCAGGAAAGGGTGGTGGGGCATGGAATGCAGTGTAAGAGAAACCCAGAACAATATCACAAAAAATGAGAGAGAGGCTTTCGCACTCTGATATGCCTCAGTCCGTTTGCCGTAATACCTCTGGGGAAAGAATGTAGTAGGAAAGGGTCCTTTCACAGAAACCAGGTCCAGTCCAAATGACCTAAGGACTGTTTCTTTTACATCCTTTTCTGACATGGTCTCTCCATCCTCCATTTTATGTACCACTCATGCACAGGCTATTGAAAATGTTTTCTTTTACCCACATAGTAAAGCACTGTGAATGCAGTGCATGTTTACCATAACACACATGCAACATGTAAAGTGCACACACTCCTGTCACCTGTAACCAACAAAGACCCCATTAACCTACCTGACTATGGATAGCTGACCTTATATGACAAGTGTGGAGACTCCACATGCAGAGGTCTCTGTAGTATGAGTAAATGTGGGAGGGGCAAGGAGCAGTGGTAAGTAAATGAGTGTTAGAAATGGGGTCTCTAGTTGGCAGAGGTATTCACCGTTGTCCAAATAGGGATCACAATCCTAGTCAGGGTAAGTCACACACAATCCAAATTATCCTGTACCCACCCTCTGGTAGCTTGGCACTGAGCAGTCAGGCTTAACTTAGACGGCAATGTTTAAAGTATCTGTGCAATAAATCATACAGTAAAAATACCACAAAAATACACCACACAGGTTTAGAAAAATATATTTATCTGATTAAATTAAGGTCAAAACGATAAAGACTCAAGAAGCACAAGTTGAGATATCACTTTTGGTAGATTAAAAAGAGTCTTAAATCTTAAAAAACAACAGTTGTCTCTTTGTTTCACAAAGTTCCTGGTTTGCGTCAAAATTAACACGCATGAGACCGCAGAGGAGGCGATACGTGGAAAAATAGGGTGTGCATTGGAATTTCCAGTGCGGCACAGACATTGCGTTGTTTCTTTCTATGCTGCAAGGGGCTTTGCACAGTCTTGGTTCCTTACTGCGATGCAGGGATCTTTTTGACGCCCAGGGATGATGCGTGGAAATCCTGGGTGTGCAGGACGAAGTCACAGGCGTTGCGTCGATCTGGTCGATTCTTCAATTGGGAAGTTGGGCTTCCCCAGATGGATTTTAAGTGCAGAGAAAAGCTCACTTTCTAAAAGTGGCATTTCTAAAACAGTTATATAAAATCCAACCTCACCAATAAGCAGGATTTTCTATTACCATTCTAGCCATACTAAATATGACCTGGTTACCCCTTTCTGATCGGAATCTACTACTCAAACAGTATATGAGGGTAGCACTAATGCTATCCTATGACAGGAGCAAGCCTCATAGTAGTGGAAAATGAATTCAGGAGTTTTCCACTACCAGGACATATAAAACACACCTTTACATGTCCTGCTTTTATCTACATAGCACCCTGCCCTATGGGTTACCTAGGGCCTAGCTTAAAGGTGAGGTATGTAGGAGGCTGGCCTGGCTTGTAGTGGGTACCAAGGGGTACTTACACTCTGTACCAGGTCCAGTTATCCCTTATTAGTGTAGAAGAGGTGTCTAGCAGCTTAGGCTGATAGAAAAGGTAGCTAGCAGAGCAGCTTAGGCTGAACTAGGAGACATGCAAAGCTCCTACTATACCACTGGTGTCATATGCACAATATCATAACAAAACACAATACACAGATATACTAAAAATAAAGGTACTTTATTTTTATGACACTATACCAAAAGTATCTCAGTGAGTACCCTCAGTATGAGGATGCCAAATATACATAAGATATATGTACACAATACCAAAAATATGCAGTAATAGCAAAAGGAAGTAATGCAAGCAGTGTAAAGTTACAATAGATTGCAATAGGAGCACATAGGTACAGGGGCAACACAAACCATATACTCCAAAAGTGGAATGCGAATAACGTATGGACCCCAAACCTATGTGAGCTTGTAGAGGGTCGCTGGGACTGTAAGAAAACAGTGAGGGTTAGAAAAATAGCCCACCCCAAGACCCTGAAAAGTAGGTGTAAAGTGCACCTATATTCCCCAGAGAGCACAGAAGTCGTGATAGGGGAATTCTGCAAGAAGGAACAAGACCAGCAATGCAACCAAAGTGGATTTCTGGACGAGAGTACCTGTGGAACAAGGGGACCAAGCCCAAGAGTCGCGACAAAGTCGAGATTGGGCAGATGCCCAGGAAATGCCAGCTGAGGGTGCAAAGAAGCTGCCACCGGATGGTAGAAGCTGTGGATTCTGCAAGAACGAAGAGGGCTAGAAACTTCCCCTTTGGAGGATGGATGTCCCACGTCGTGTAGACGCTTACAGAGGTGTTCCCACGCAGAAAGACCGCCAACAAGCCTTGCTAGCTGCAAGGGTCGCGGTTAGGGTTTTTGGATGCTGCTGTGGCCCAGGAGGGACCAGGATGTCGCCAATTGCGTGAGGAGACAGAGGGGGCACCCAGCAAGACAGGGAGCCCTCACAGAAGCAGGCAGCACCCGCAGAAGTGCTGGAACAGGCACCACGAAGAGGAGTGAACCGGAGCTCACCCAAAGTCACAAAAGGAGATCCTACGACGCCGGAGGACAACTCAGGAGGTTGTGCACTGCAGGTTAGAGTGTCGGGGACCCAGGCTTGGCTGTGCACAAAGGAAATCCTGGAAGAGTGCACAGGAGCCGGAGCAGCTGCAAATCACGCGGTACCCAGCAATGCAGTCTAGCGTGGGGAGGCAAGGGCTTATCTCCACCAAACTTGGACTGAAGAGTCACTGGACTATGGGAGTCACTTGGACAGAGTTGCTGAGTTCCAGGGACCACGCTCGTCGTGCTGAGAGGGGATCCAGAGGACCGGTGATGCAGTCTTTTGTTGCCTGCGATTGCAGGGGGAAGATTCCGTCGACCCACGGGAGATTTCTTCGGAGCTTCTAGTGCAGAGAGGAGGCAGACTACCCCCACAGCATGCACCACCAGGAAAACAGTCAAGAAGGCGGCAGGATCAGCGATACAAGGTTGCAGTAGTCGTCTTTGCTACTTTGTTGCGGTTTTGCAGGAGTCCTGAGCAGTCAGCGGTCGATTCCATGGCAGAAGGTGAAGAGAGAGATGCAGAGGAACTCTGATGAGCTCTTGCATTCGTTATCTAAAGAATTCCCCAAAGCAGAGACCCTAAATAGCCAGAAAAGGAGGTTTGGCTACTTAGGAAGGAGGATAGGCTAGCAACACAGGTAAAAGCCTATCAGGAGAAGTCTCTGACGTCACCTGCTGGCACTGGCCACTCAGAGCAGTCCAGTGTGCCAGCAGCACCTCTGTTTCCAAGATGGCAGAGGTCTGGAGCACACTGGAGGAGCTCTGGGCACCTCCCCTGGGAGGTACAGGTCAGGGGAGTGGTCACTCCCCTTTCCTTTGTCCAGTTTCGCGCCAGAGCAAGGCTGGGGGATCCCTGAACCGGTGTAGACTGGCTTATGCAGAGATGGGCACCATCTGTGCCCATCAAAGCATTTCCAGAGGCTGGGGGAGGCTACTCCTCCCCAGCCCTGACACCTTTTTCCAAAGGGAGAGGGTGTAACACCCTCTCTCTGAGGAAGTCCTTTGTTCTGCCTTCCTGGGCCAAGCCTGGCTGGACCCCAGGAGGGCAGAAACCTGTCTGAGGGGTTGGCAGCAGCTGCAGTGAAACCCCGGGAAAGGTAGTTTGGCAGTACCCGGGTCTGTGCTAGAGACCCGGGGGATCATGGAATTGTCTCCCCAATGCCAGGATGGCATTGGGGAGACAATTCCATGATCTTAGACATGTTACATGGCCATGTTCGGAGTTACCATTGTGACGCTATACATAGGTAGTGACCTATGTATAGTGCACGCGTGTAATGGTGTCCCCGCACTCACAAAGTCCGGAGAATTTGCCCTGAACGATGTGGGGGCACCTTGGCTAGTGCCAGGGTGCCCACACACTAAGTAACTTAGCACCCAACCTTTACCAGGTAAAGGTTAGACATATAGGTGACTTATAAGTTACTTAAGTGCAGTGTAAAATGGCTGTGAAATAATGTGGGCATTATTTCACTCAGGCTGCAGTGGCAGGCCTGTGTAAGAATTGTCAGAGCTCCCTATGGGTGGCAAAAGAAATGCTGCAGCCCATAGGGATCTCCTGGAACCCCAATACCCTGGGTACCTCAGTACCATATACTAGGGAATTATAAGGGTGTTCCAGTATGCCAATGTGAATTGGTGAAATTGGTCACTAGCCTGTTAGTGACAATTTAGAAAGCAGAGAAAGCATAACCACTGAGGTTCTGGTTAGCAGAGCCTCAGTGAGACAGTTAGTCATCACACAGGGAATACATACAGTGCACACTTATGAGCACTGGGGCCCTGGCTGGCAGGGTCCCAGTGACACATACACTAAAACAACATATATACAGTGAAATATGGGGGTAACATGCCAGGCAAGATGGTACTTTCCTACACAACCCCCCCCCAAACGAAGGACAATAAGACTAGCCATGACCTGATGAGTCTTCATTGTCTAAGTGGAAATATCTGGAGAGTCCATCTGCATTGGAGTGGGTACTCCCAGGTCTATGTTCCACTGTATAGTCCATTCCCTGTAGAGATATGGACCACCTCAACAATTTAGGGTTTTCACCTTTCATTTGTTTTAGCCAAAGTAGAGGTTTGTGGTCTGTCTGAACAATGAAGTGAGTGCCAAACAGGTATGGCCTCAACTTCTTCAGTGCCCAGACCACAGCAAAGGTCTCCCTCTCTATGGCAGACCAACGCTTTTCTCTAGGGGTCAACCTCCTGCTGATAAAAGCAACAGGTTGATCCTGGCCCTCAGAATTGAGTTGTGATAAGACTGCCCCTACCCCTAATTCAGATGCATCAGTTTGAACAATGAATTTCTTGGAGTAACATGGGCTTTTTAGGACAGGTGCAGTGCACATGGCCTGTTTCAGCTCCTCAAAAGCTTTCTGACAGCTAGCTGTCCACAATACCTTTTTAGGCATTTTCTTAGAAGTGAGGTCATTAAGAGGGGCTGCTATGGAGCCATAGTTCTTCATGAACCTCCTGTAGTACCCAGTGAGGCCTAAGAAGGCTCTCACCTGGGTCTGAGTTGTAGGGGGAACCCAATCTATGATAGTTTGGATTTTCCCCTGAAGTGGTACAATCTGTTCCCCACCCACTTTCCCCTGCCCTATCTGGCACTTTGAAGCCTTGATAGTGAGGCCTGCCTTTTGCAGGGCCTCCAAAACTTTCCATAGGTGGACCAGGTGATCATCCCAGGTGGAGCTAAAGACAGCTATATCATCTAGATATGCTGCACTAAAAGCCTCCAACCCTTGCAGGACTGTATTCACCAACCTTTGAAAAGTGGCAGGTGCATTTTTCAAACCAAAGGGCATTACTGTGAATTGGTAGTGCCCTCCAATAGTCGAAAATACAGTTTTTGCTTTAGCATCCTCTGATAACTTGATCTGCCAATACCCTGCAGTCAAATCAAAGGTGCTTAGATACTTGGCAGATGCCAGTGTATCTATGAGCTCATCTGCCCTGGGTATAGGGTGAGCATCAGTTTTAGTTACCTGGTTGAGACCTCTGTAATCTACACAAAACCTCATTTCCTTTTTCCCATCTTTAGAGTGAGATTTTGGTACAAGTACCACAGGAGAGGCCCATGGACTTTCAGAGTGCTCAACCACTCCCAGTTCAAGCATTTTCTGAACCTCTTGTTTTATGCAGTCTCTGACATGGTCAGGCTGCCTACAGATCTTACTTTTGACAGGCATGCTGTCTCCAGTATCTATAGTGTGCTCGCACGAAGAAGTGGTGCCTGGCACAGTAGAGAAGAGTTCAGAAAACTGACCCAGGAGATTTATGCAGTGGTATTTCTGCTCAGCAGTAAGACAATCTGCCAAAACTACACCTTCCACTAGAGCATCTTGTTCTGTGGAAGAGAAGAGATCAGGGAGAGGGTCACTCTCTTCTTCCTGTCCTTCATCTGTTGCCATGAGCAGGGTGAGATCAGCCCTGTCATAGTAGGGCTTTAGGCGATTGACATGGAGCACCCTAAGGGGACTCCTGGCAGTGCCCAAGTCAACCAAGTAGGTGACTTCTCCCTTCTTTTCAACAATTATGTGGGGTCCACTCCATTTGTCTTGGAGTGCTCTTGGGGCCACAGGCTCCAAGACCCACACCTTCTGTCCTGGTTGATACTGAATCAGAACAGCCTTCTGGTCACGCCATTGCTTTTGGAGCTCTTGGCTGGCCTGAAGGTTTTTGCTGGCCTTTTTCATATACTCATCCATTCTGGATCTTAGGACAAGTACATAGTCCACTATGTCTTGCTTAGGAGCTTTTAAAGGTTGTTCCCAACCCTCCTTTACAAGTGTTAGAGGACCTCTTACAGGGTGCCCAAATAGGAGTTCAAAGGGGCTGAAGCCCACTCTTTTCTGGGGTACCTCCCTGTAAGCAAAAAGGAGGCAAGGTAACAGGACATCCCATCTCCTCCTGAGTTTTTCAGGGAGTCCCATTATCATTCCTTTGAGAGTTTTGTTAAACCTCTCAACCAGTCCATTTGTTTGTGGATGATAAGGTGTGGTGAATTTGTATGTTACACCACATTCCTTCCACATGGCCTTCAAGTATGCAGACATAAAGTTGCTACCCCTGTCTGATACCACCTCTTTTGAGAAACCCACCCTGGAAAAGATTCCCAGGAGGGCCTTTGCCACTGCAGGTGCTATAGTGGTCCTAAGAGGAATTGCTTCAGGATATCTTGTGGCATGGTCCACTACCACCAAGATAAACCTATTGCCTGAAGCAGTAGGAGGGTCAAGGGGGCCAACTATGTCAACCCCTACCCTTTCAAAGGGAGCCCCAACCACAGGCAGTGGAATAAGGGGAGCCTTTGGGTGCCACCAGACTTGCCACTGGCTTGACAGGTGACACAGGACTTACAAAAATCTTTTGTGTCCTCTGACATCTCAGGCCAATGAAACAGGGGGACAAGCCTTTCCCATGTTTTAATTTGCCCAAGATGTCCAGCCAAGGGAATGTCGTGGGCTAGAGTTAGGAGTAACTCTCTGTATTGCAGGGGAATGACCAATCTCCTGGCTGCTCCAGGTTTAGGGTCCTTTGCCTCTGTATACAAGAGGTTGTCCTCCCAGTAAACTCTATGTGAGTCACTGACATCCTCATTTTGCTGTTTGACAGCTTGCTGTCTTAGACCCTCTAATGTGGGACAGGTTTGCTGTGCCACCCTCAGCTCCTCCCTGGCAGGCCCCCTCCACCCAAAAGCTCAGCAGTGTCTGCTTCCAGCTCCTCTGGTGAAGGTTCTGCACATGGGGGAAATTCTTCTTCCTCAGAAGTTGAATCATCTGTAGAGGGAGGGATAGTAGGTAGGGATTTACCTTTACTAACCCTAGCTTTAGGGAGCACTTGGTCCATTGTTCCAGGATCCAAGTCACCCTGTCCTTTTTGCTTTTTGGCCTGAGCCCTGGTTAAAGCAAAAATATGCCCAGGAATGCCCAGCATTGCTGCATGAGCCTCCACTTATGCCCAAGCTGATGTCTCTAAATCGTTCCCTAGTAGACAGTCTACAGGTAAATTTGAGGCAACCACAACTTTCTTTGGACAAGTAAACCACCCCCCCCCCCCAGTTGAGATTCACAACAGCCATGGGGTGGCTAAGAGTGTTGTTATGAGCATCAGTCACTTGGTACTGGTGACCAAGTAGGTGTTGTTCAGGGTGTACCAGTTTCTCTATTACCATGGTAACACTGGCACCTGTGTCCCTGTAGGCCTGAACCCCAACACCATTGATTAGGGGAAGTTGCTTGTACTTATCCATATTAAGGGGACAAGCAACCAAGGTGGCCAAATCAATGGCACCTTCAGAGACTAGCACAGCCTCTGTGGTCTCCCTAACAAGACCAACCCCAACTAAATTACCAAGAGTGAGCCAAGCTACTCCCTTGGATTGGCTATTAGTAGGTTTGCTCCCACCACCACTGCTATTACTAGGGGCACTAGGTGTAGCAGTAGGGGTTGTGGTAGTGGGAGGCTTGGTGCTTTTCTTTGGACAACTGGCATCAGTTGTCCAATGGCCTTTTACTTTACATAAATAGCACCATGGTTTCTTTACTTGATTAGAAGAGGATTTGCCCCCCCACCCCTCCCCACCAGAGTGTTTTTGTGGGCCTGATGAAGACTCATTTTTAGATTTGTCCCCACCCTTGTCTGAAGACTTACCATCCTTCTTTTTGCCATCCTTGTCACCCCCTGTATGAACTTTTCTGTTCACTCTTGTTCTGACCCATTTGTCTACCTTCTTTCCCAATTCTTGGGGTGAGGTCAGATCTGAGTCCACTAGATATTGGTGTAACAAATCAGACACACAGTTATTCAGAATATGCTCTCTCAAGATTAGATTGTACAGGCTTTCATAGTCAGAAACTTTACTGCCGTGTAACCACCTCTCCAAGGCCTTCACTGAATAGTCAACAAAGTCTACCCAGTCTTGTGAGAACTCTTTTCTGGTTTCTCTGAACTTAATCCTGTATTGTTCAGTGGTTAAGCCAAATCCATCCAAGAGTGCATTCTTCAAAACTGTAAAATTATTGGCATCACTTTCCTTCACAGTAAGGAGCCTATCCCTACCCTTTCCACTGAAAGATAGCCATAGAATAGCAGCCCACTGCCTTTGAGGGACCCCCTGTACAACACAGGCCCTCTCAAGTGCAGCAAACCACTTGTTAATGTCATCCCCCTCCTTGTAAGGGGGAACTATTTTAGGCAGATTCATAGAATCATGCTCTTTCACAGGATTACTATCTGTAATACTGCTGCTGCCACCATGGGGTCCTAACCCCAACCTCTGTCTTTCTTTTTCTAAGTCTAAAGATTCCCTGTCTAGAGCCAGCTGTTGCTGTTTAAGCTTCAGCCTGGTCTCTTCCACTCTCAATCTATTGAGCTCCCTTTCTAACATTCTGTCATCAGGGTGGGTGGGTTGGGCATGCTTTGACACAGAAGAATGATGTGAAATAACAGAAGGGGACCTGTCCCTAACAGTTGGCACCCTAACAACCTGGCCTAAAGGAATGACATCCCTACTGTGATGAGAGCTCACATTAGTACCAGTTATGCTAGGTGGTCTGCTAAGGGCCAAGTTGGGAAGGATACCATCTAACACTCTCCCTAGGGGTGCCCCAGAGTCAGAGTGTGAACCATCTCCTATCTTCTCAACAGATGTGCCAGCTAGGGCCTTATCATTTTCAATGAGCATGTTAATCAACAATTCTCTAGAGGGATTCTTCCCTACCCCTAAACCTCTATCAATGCAGAGACTCCTCAAACTTTTCCAGCTAAGGTTATCATAAGCAGTGCTGGCCAGATCAAGAGTAGGACCTGTACCAGACATGATAGGAAAAGGTTTAAGGGACAGAAAAAGAAAGAAAAAGTTTCAGAACTTTTTAAGGAAACAGAAAAAAAAACTTTTTCAACTTTTTAGAACTTTTGGAAAGTTTAGAGGTACTTTTCAGCACTTAGCAAATAGAGTAAGAGGATAAAAGCAAAACTTTTTGGTTAGGTGTACATACACTGAACTTGTTTTGTATATTTTTCTCTTATGAAAAGTACAATATGACAAAGTGGTAAGCAGTTACAATGTACTTATCCCACCACTGCACCACCAATGTAGGAGGCTGGCCTGGCTTGTAGTGGGTACCAAGGGGTACTTACACTCTGTACCAGGTCCAGTTATCCCTTATTGGTGTAGAAGAGGTGTCTAGCAGCTTAGGCTGATAGAAAAGGTAGCTAGCAGAGCAGCTTAGGCTGAACTAGGAGACATGCAAAGCTCCTACTATACCACTGGTGTCATATGCACAATATCATAAGAAAACACAATACACAGATATACTAAAAATAAAGGTACTTTATTTTTATGACAATATGCCAAAAGTATCTCAGTGAGTACCCTCAGTATGAGGATGCCAAATATACACAAGATATATGTACACAATACCAAAAATATGCAGTAATAGCAAAAGGAAGTAATGCAAGCAGTGTAAAGTTACAATAGATTGCAATAGGTACAGGGGCAACACAAACCATATACTCCAAAAGTGGAATGCGAATAACGTATGGACCCCAAACCTATGTGAGCTTGTAGAGGGTCGCTGGGACTGTAAGAAAACAGTGAGGGTTAGAAAAATAGCCCACCCCAAGACCCTGAAAAGTAGGTGTAAAGTGCACCTATATTCCCCAGAGAGCACAGAAGTCGTGATAGGGGAATTCTGCAAGAAAGAACAAGACCAGCAATGCAACCAAAGTGGATTTCTGGACGAGAGTACCTGTGGAACAAGGGGACCAAGTCCAAGAGTCGCAACAAAGTCGAGATTGGGCAGATGCCCAGGAAATGCCAGCTGAGGGTGCAAAGAAGCTGCCACCGGATGGTAGAAGCTGTGGATTCTGCAAGAACGAAGAGGGCTAGAAACTTCCCCTTTGGAGGATGGATGTCCCACGTCGTGTAGAAGCTTGCAGAGGTGTTCCCACGCAGAAAGACCACCAACAAGCCTTGCTAGCTGCAAGGGTCTCGGTTAGGGTTTTTGAATGCTGCTGTGGCCCAGGAGGGACCAGGATGCTAATTGCGTGAGGAGACAGAGGGGGCGCCCAGCAAGACAGGGAGCCCTCACAGAAGCAGGCAGTGCCGGAACAGGCCCCACGAAGAGGAGTGAACCGGAGCTCACCCGAAGTCAGAAAAGGAGACCCCACGACGCCAGAGGACAACTCAGGAGGCTGTGCACTGCAGGTTAGAGTGTCGGGGACCCAGGCTTGGCTGTGCACAAAGGAAATCCTGGAAGAGTGCACAGGAGCCAGAGCAGCTGCAAATCACGCGGTACCCAGCAATGCAGTCTAGCGTGGGGAGGCAAGGACTTACCTCCACCAAACTTGGACCGAAGAGTCACTGGACTGTGGGAGTCACTTGGACAGAGTTGATGAGTTCCAGGGACCACGCTCGTTGTGCTGAGAGGGGACCCAGAGGACCGGTGATGCTGTCTTTTGTTGCCTGCGGTTGCAGGGGGAAGATTCCGTCGACCCACGGGAGATTTATTCGGAGCTTCTAGTGCAGAGAGGAGGCAGACTACCCCCACAACATGCACCACCAGGAAAACAGTTGAGAAGGCGGCAGGATCAGCGATACAAGGTTGCAGTAGTCGTCTTTGCTACTTTGTTGCGGTTTTGCAGGAGTCCTGAGCAGTCAGCGGTCGATTCCTTGGCAGAAGGTGAAGAGAGAGATGCAGAGGAACTCTGATGAGCTCTTGCATTCGTTATCTAAAGAATTCCCCAAAGCAGAGACCCTAAATAGCCAGAAAAGGAGGCTTGGCTACTTAGGAAGGAGGATAGGCTAGCAACACAGGTAACAGCCTATCAGGAGGAGTCTCTGACGTCACCTGCTGGCACTGGCCACTCAGAACAGCACCTCTGTTTCCAAGATGGCAGAGGTCTGGAGCACACTGGAGGAGCTCTGGGCACCTCCCCTGGGAGGTACAGGTCAGGGGAGTGGTCACTCCCCTTTCCTTTGTCCAGTTTCGCGCCAGAGCAAGGCTGGGGGATCCCTGAACCGGTGTAGACTGGCTTATGCAGAGATGGGCACCATCTGTGCCCATCAAAGCATTTCCAGAGGCTGGGGGAGGCTACTCCTCCCCAGCCCTGACACCTTTTTCCAAAGGGAGAGGGTGTAACACCCTCTCTCTGAGGAAGTCCTTTGTTCTGCCTTCCTGGGCCAAGCCTGGCTGGACCCCAGGAGGGCAGAAACCTGTCTGAGGGGTTGGCAGCAGCAGCAGCTGCAGTGAAACCCCGGGAAAGGTAGTTTGGCAGTTCCCGGGTCTGTGCTAGAGACCCGGGGGATCATGGAATTGTCTCCCCAATGCCAGGATGGCATTGGGGTGACAATTCCATGATCTTAGACATGTTACATGGCCATGTTCGGAGTTACCATTGTGACGCTATACATAGGTAGTGACCTATGTATAGTGCACGCGTGTAATGGTGTCCCCGCACTCACAAAGTCGGGGGAATTTGCCCTGAACGATGTGGGGGCACCTTGGCTAGTGCCAGGGTGCCCACACACTAAGTAACTTAGCACCCAACCTTTACCAGGTAAAGGTTAGACATATAGGTGACTTATAAGTTACTTAAGTGCAGTGTAAAATGGTTGTGAAATAATGTGGGCATTGTTTCACTCAGGCTGCAGTGGCAGGCCTGTGTAAGAATTGTCAGAGCTCCCTACGGGTGGCAAAAGAAATGCTGCAGCCCATAGGGATCTCCTGGAACCCCAATACCCTGGGTACCTCAGTACCATATACTAGGGAATTATATACTATAGTATACCTAGTATATTCCCTATACTAGAGAATTATAAGGGTGTTCCAGTATGCCAATGTGAATTGGTGAAATTGGTCACTAGCCTGTTAGTGACAATTTAGAAAGCAGAGAGAGCATAACCACTGAGGTTCTGGTTAGCAGAGCCTCAGTGAGATAGTTAGTCATCACACAGGGAACACATACAGGGCACACTTATGAGCACTGGGGCCCTGGCTGGCAGGGTCCCAGTGACACATACACTAAAACAACATATATACAATGAAATATGGGGGTAACATGCCAGGCAAGATGGTACTTTCCTACAAGGTATATGTAGAAAAAGGGGAGTTTCAGGCTTGGCAAGTACTTTTAAATGCCAAGTCGAAGTGGCAGTGAAACTGCACACACAGGCCTTGCAATGACAGGCCTGAAACATGGTTAAAGGACTACTTATGTGGGTGGCACAACCAGTGCTACAGGCCCACTAGTAGCATTCAATTTACAGGCCCTGGGCACATGTAATGCACTTTACTAGGGACTTACAAGTAAATCAAATATGCCTATTGGAAATAAACCAACATTACCATGTTTAAGGTAGAGAGAATATGCACTTTAGCTCTGTTTAGCAGTGGTGACGTGTGCAGAGTCCTAAAACCAGCAAAACAGTGTTATAAAAGTGGAGGGAGGCCGGCAAAAAGTTGGGGGATGACCACCCTAAGGCCTAACAATGAGGAATACCTACTACTACTAATGAGAAAAGGGGTGCACATGCAAATATTAAAACACACCCACAAACAGTAAGGCATTTTATATTCACCAAAGTTTCATCCACTTCTACTACAATAGTGCTTCTGATAATTCCGCATCAAATCGACTCATCTAAGCCTTGGAGGAGGGTACAAAACACATAGGCAGTCACTGGTACTATAATGATTTCACATGAAAATCTCTGGAAGCGGGAAATAACACGTACACTACATCGGGAAAAAATAGAAGAATAAAACAAAACATTTTTTATGGAAATAAATGTATTACATTCTTTATTATTTTAAAAAGTGCAATGCAAAATTAATATATCCACAAGTAATAGGAAACATATTGCAACAAGACTTCATTCACATTTAAGTCACCTGCTACTGGAAGGGGGTAGTGAACAGTCTGGTCTCCACCACACTCATCAACAGATGAAACTCTCTACATCAGCCCATCGCAGCCTGCCCATATAAAAGCAACAGACCAAAAAACATTTTCCCCGTGTCAGTAAATCATTTTTCTTTTGCCTTGCTGCATTGCTAGACACCGATTCTCACCTGATGTGATCCTTGACATTGTTGCGGACTGGTAAATGGAGTTTAATTCACCTCCAGCCTACTCCCAGACTACCTGTCCACATATCAAAATAATGACTCCACTCCATTTCCTGGCCACTGGGTCTTTCCAAAGGGTCTGCTGTGAAACCCTCGGCATCTCACAGGCAAGTCAGTCACTATGCTGGTGAAAAATATCCAGATACATCACTAGCTGAGTGCCCAGTTTATCACAGTGCCTCCAGTACTCCTCAGAAACTGTGAGGAACAGAAACTGTGAGAAACATTACTGTATTCTGTTGTATGTTGAACAACATTGTCTTATCACAGGCCATACCTTACCCATTAACTATGACAGCCCCCTGAGGTTCCGGGGGGGGCAAAGAACAGAGGTCAGTGTCTGTAGGTGTGTGATGGACTAGTGGCCTCATTTTTCACGTTTGGTTGCCACATCATAGTGGCTAGATAGTGTGAAGTCAGTGGAGAACTGAGCACTCTCACCTTCCCCTGATAGGAGTCTGAGACACTGCCACTGCACTACTATGATGTCACATCCGCACCTCAAGGCTCAGTATATTATGCATACACTAACAAATCACTCAATCTCTCATTCATTCATAGTTTACCTGTTGGCCTAGACCCTTCATCTACACATACAAACAATTACAATTCACACCCTAACACCACCGCCCATCTAGTGTATGAACAAAAACACATAACACATGTAGGACCAAGGTTACACTTCTTCCTAAGCAAATGCATGTACTTCTAAATGCAATGAAATCACTAAATAATGGAGATGAAGAACTCCACAGTCTACTGCGAACAACAGGTCATGACACACAGGAACAGGAAATAGGCCTTACTTGAGCTATCTCAGGACAACCGCAGAGTCCTCCATCATCCTACTGCTCTGTTGACCCCAGAAATCCTCCAAATGGGAGAGCATCATGATGAACGTTTCTCTCGGGATTGGAGACCATCAGTAAGGGTCCTCCAGAAATATCCTCAGCTATGGAGAACCTGCAACTGATGGCACTGGATGCAGTGGGGGCTTCCTACTCCTCCCACACATGATACCCCAGACTTTCTAGCATTATGTATCATATATATTTTGTTTATGTCTGTATTATAGTTGATGTTATTGACAAAAAAGTGCATGTGAATGGTTATTGTGTATATATCTACTTTTAAAAATGCACATTTTGTTTCACATATTATTTTCATTTTTAGTTTTATAGTATATTATATTGGTACAAACAATCCTATTGTGTGGAATTAACAACATTTTAATGTTATAAAAAGTTTAGCTCACCATTGACGTATGTCCCTATTTTTGTAGTGACTGATATTAAATTTACGCACTACATATAATCTAGGTGATGTTTTTGAAGTCCTACATACATCTTAGATCCATTTTAACATTTTTTCAAAGTAACACATGTGAAATGTTCATTCGTATGTAATCTACATAAAATGTACTATTACAAGTACGAACCATCATATATCTACAAAATAGATGTGCTTGCTCTACCAATCAATGATCCACATGCTTTTGTTCCTTTTTCCCATCCAATGTTAATGATAAGTAGGTATTCAACCTGTAAATTCCTAATAGATGCTTACTATTATATTCAGCCTGCCCTCTCAATATTCCTAAGGCGCGAGATTGTTTGCTTACCAGTTGACAATTACAAAAACTTCTCTTCCACTTTACTTTATAAGTTAATCTAATTTGCTCACCTTCTGGAAGCAGTTAAAATTTGGCTGGTCTCCCGCACAATTTCTTTGCTTCACAGCAGTTTGTTGAGAGCCAGGATACCCCCTGGTAATCAAGTGCTAAACGAATACGAATAAATACATTAAATAAATGTTATTGTGACCATGTTGAAGCATGTCTAGACATCCCATGTGCTTAGTTTGTATTTCTGTCTCTATTTCAAACCTGAAATAGCTTTTCTTTTTATAAATGTGAAGGAATAAGTGCTTGATTTATATCTTTAGAAATCACCGTCAGCAAGTAAGAAGTAGCATATTGAATTTCGAAGCAAAGTGGCAAAGGTAATTGAGTTGGCATTATTTTTTTTGTCAATGGTAAGAGTCTCAAATTTGTAGTTGTTTTCTAAGTTGAATGAAGGATTGTACGTATGCGCTCATTAATGTTTTTTCATATTTCCTTATAGCGAGCACGCAAAGACAAAGCGGGGTGTGACCGGACGAAAGACGAAGGAAGAGAACAACTTCAGCCGCTAGGTAGACATGTGAGAAACTGACCAGCACCAACGCAGATTAGATGGAAGCATACACCCACAGTGCATCCACATCCCCCAGAGAATCACTTGTTTGCAAACCAAGGGACTTCGGATGGAGGCTAGTGAGACCAAGGAGGGGCTGGTTCAACAGGGCGCCATATGTCAGGAGAAGAAAGATGATGGGGCTTCGCCTGGCCAACAAGACCTAACATCTGCGGTGTCTCAGGAACAGGTCCCTCCATCATCGGGGTACAAAGCTGCCCCTGCAGCAGTCAAGTGGCCCCAACAACAGCAAGCATCAAGCTGCAACACTTGATGCCCTTTCCACTACCACACGTGTCCTCTGGGAAAATTAACAGCCAGGGATTAAATCCGCCCCCAGCACACCTTAGCCCTGATGTAGTGTTCTACCCCGTCACCCTGAGTATGCATTCATGGCACCTTTATAGCAAATGGATCAGCTGATTGCTGGTCAGGAGGTCCTCTCCTAGGGCCTTTAGGAGGTGGTAGCAATGGCGAAGGCATACCAAGAAGTACACCCCACCAGCACAGAGAGCCCTGCTGTCCTATGACCTCCTGTACTGAATGCAATTTCACCTTTTTTATCTCCCACCCCCTCCTACTGTGTTTTACCCCTCTGCCCATAAACCTACTTGAGTGTGAGTTGATTCACAGATCATGCCCAATCCTATCCTGGGCTTGAGATGAACTTTAGGTGGTCCTTGTCTCTGAAGAGAAAGGCACAGCTCTGTTTCTCAGTCAACCCTGGGACCTCTCCCTGGTGCCTTCTGATGTTTCAGAAGGTCTCCCCCATTTGCAACTATCCCCAATCATTGTTCATCCGAGATTTGGGCATGCCATCCTGCTCATGCATGGCTTGTCTATCAATGCCAGCAGGTTGCCCAATAAGCAAAGGGTTGCCTTCTGGGAGGTCATGGAAGGGAGATTGCTGAATGGAAGATAACCGGGATTTCCTATCCCTTTGAATATTGAACAAAGACTGCAGTTGCACCTGCTTTGGAAAGTGGAGATGGGGAATCAACTGGGGTACCTGTAAACTGGGGGGTGCTTTCATGAGAGTCCTTTGTAGCTGGCATGAATATCTGTGGCTTTGTAGCCTGGAGACTCACAATCCATGTGAGTTGACTAAGAAGAGTGAGACTGCTGGCCGGCCTTGAGTTTTTTTGGAGAGGCTTTCCTGGGCAGCCCCAGCAGTCTCCTCCTCCTCCGCAGAGGTGGCTTACACATGCATGGCGGCGTAGAGGAGGGTAGGGTATTCTCCTGACACTGCGCACCATCCTCTGCTGCTGAATGGCAAGGCTCCATTGTTAAGGTCTTGATCCCCAGCAGCTGAATGAAAAGAGTAATATAATTTTTATTTCTGACATTAGAGGTCGTGCATATGTCTTAAATAGTTTGTGAATTAGTTGAAAACAGAATGTAATACCATACAATGTTACTTATTGGTTAATATATGTAATACCTGCTCTTGCCACGTTGCATTCCTGGAGGATTCCTAGAGGACAGTTACTGAACTTTTGTCATGGATTAAGGTGATGGTCATGCCTCCTTGATCCATTATTTGGTAAAAAAGGAAAGGAAATATTCATTTTGGTGACAGTGGTACCGAGAATAAGTGTAAAAGTGAACACAAATCATCAAGGTGCAACAAATTAAATCTATATACAACATTTTAAAATCAGAGGCAGGTATTAGTCAGGGGATATACATTTCTAAGAAATGATAAAGGGTGAAAGCAAGTTATATGGTACATGTATTGATCTCACAGACTGACTTGCCTGTCAGATAGCAGAGGGCAGACTTGCCGCTTGTAGTATGTTGTGTGTTGAGTGGGGTTAGGTTTTTAAGTGGGATGAAAAAACTGGGGTTGAGGGATGGTGGTCTCTAAAAGGGGTGTGGCAAACCTGTTACAGGGGCACGGCCAACACAATTAGGGCCATGGCCTACATCATGAAGACCAGAATCCTGTACTTAAGAAAATCATAGAGTCACATTCAGCAAGGGAAAATAAAATAACACAAAGGTACATTTATTTACCATGAGCAAATTAAAACAACAAACATCTTAGAAAACATAATCATGTGATTTACATTACTTAGAAATCTATTGCAAGATTTCCCAAAACAATTGAAGATATTCAGTGCCTTGAGACCCTCACGGGTGAGTAGTGCGCTTTACAAATCCCTGATAGATTGATTGCGTCTAAATGCTCGGGTTTCCCACAACATTTTTCTCTGGGAGACCTTCTACCTTTTGCCAGCCAACTCTTTGCATACAGCTTTGAGTCAAATGTTTCGAGCTGAGGGCCATTGAGTTTTACTCCTCAGAAGAGAGGCCCTTGTTGGAAAAAACAATCAAGTTCATTGCACTCAAACCTTTCTCGAATTCTGCATTACCTGGTGACAGGGTTTCCATCCAAGCAACTAATTGTTTTAATGCTTCAGGTGTTTTCTTTCCACCAAGATCTTTGAACAGTCTGAAAGCTTAGATAGTCTCTCTTGGTTGCAGCTGAAACTCTGGCCACAGCTCTGGATTTCTCTTTCGCCATAAGGATTATATTCATCGTCAGCAGGCAAGTGTCCTGCATCTAACATGCTGAAGGTAGCTATAAGTTCTTTCTCAGAATCTGTGGCACATTGTTTATTGATATTTAGACAGACAGACATTGGTAAAACTGCCTTTGACAAGTGCAAGTTACCTCTTCCCTGGAAAAGAGGAACATTCTTGAGTCTGCCCTCATCAACTGCTCTCTGAACCACAGAAGCAAACTTGGAAAGCTGAGTCGATCATTCCTGTAAATATACGTACTTCACTAACCAAAAGTCTGTGGGCATTTCTGATTGCAATGCGCCTCCTTTGTAAAGTTGGTAATAAGTCTTTGAGGTCCTGGAGTGCATCAAACATTAACCTCAAATCTCTAAAAAAGAAAACAGTTTGTAAGCCTCATGAAAAGATCTTTATATCTACTTCAGTCTCTTATGGATGTGGATGTGTCTTTGGAAGCATCCTCAAAATGTTTACACAAGGCAGGGAAGCAGCGTGAAACAGTTTGTAACTGGATGCTAACCATCAACTAGCAAGCATTTTCCCAATCTTCTAAAGCTGTACTCACAGCTCGCTGGATCGCCTGGTTTAACTCCATCTGTTTCTTTTGGTGACTTGCTGTATGTAGAATACAATGAGTCCTTGAAACTCTTGAATTGATTGACCCTATGCAAACTCATCAACTGTATCTGCAACAGCAACTTTTAGGGCCTCATTATGAGTTTGGCGGGCTCACCGTGGGATCGCCTAACTCGTGGGGAGGATGCCACCACCATGGCGGTGACGTCCCCCCGAGCATATTACAATGTTCCTGCTGCCCTGACCGGCTGGAACATTGTCATATGCTGTTGCCGTCAGGCTGCCCAGTGGGAACAGTGCTACAATATTGGCCTCGGCTCCCTTCAATATCATAGCACCACAGCACCCTCGGAATGCACACGCAGACAGTGCACATTCCGACGGTGCTGGGATGGGGGCTGCACTGCCCATGCCATGGGCAGCGCAGGGGCCCTCCTCTGGCCCCTGTGTAGGAGAGTAGCCTTGTTCTATCTTGGTTACCCCCACTTTTGGCCTGTTTTTCAGTGTGTTTGACTGTGTCTACTGGGATTCTGCTAATCAGGACCTCAGTAGTTATGCTCTCTCTCTTAAATGTGTTTAGTACATACTGTTAACACAGTATTTCACCCACAATTGGCATACTGGTGCCCCCTTATAAGTCCCTAGTATATGGTGCCTAGGTAACCAGGGCATTGGGGCTCCAGGGGATCCATATGGGCTGCAGCATATATTTTGCCACCCATAGGGAGCCCATGCAAAGGGTTCTGTAGGACTGCCAACGCAGCCTGCGTGAAACGGTGCAAGTACCCTTTGACTGCCATTTACAGTGCACCAGGTCACTTATCAGTCACCTCTATAGCAGGTCCTCCAGCCCTGACGGCAGGGTGCAAAGTACCTGTGTGTGAGGGCACCCCTGCAGTAGCAGAGGTGCCCCCACGACCTCCAGGACCATTTTCCCAGACCTCGTGAGTGCAAGGACGCTATTTTACACGTGTACGGGACATAGGTCACTACCTATGTCCAGCTACATAATGGTAACTCTAAATATAGGCATGTTTGGTATCAAACATGTTGGAATCATACCCCAAGGCTTTTGCAAGCATTGGTTGTATGATTCCATGCACTCTGGGGGCTCCTTAGAGGACCCCAAGTATTGCCATTTCAGCCTTCTGAGGTTTTCCAGGCAGCCCAAGCTGCTGCCACCTCCCAGACAGGTTTCTGCCCTCCTGTTGCTCAAGCAGCTTGAGCCCAGGAAGGCACAACAAAGCATTTCCTTTAGGAGAGGGGTGTTACACCCTCTCCCTTTGGAAATAGGTGTTACAGGCTGGGGAGGGGTAGCCTCCCCAAGCCACTGGCAATGCTTTGAATGGCACATCTTGTGCCCTCCTTGCATAAACCATTCTACACCGGTTCAGGGACCCCCAGTTCCTGCTCTGGTGCGAAACTGGACAAAGGAAAGGGGAGTGACCATTCCCCTGTCCATCACCCCCCAGGGGTGGTGCTCAGAGCTCCTCCAGAGGGTCCCTGGATTTTGCCATCTTGGATTCAAGGTTGGCTGTGAGCTCTGGGTGCATCTGAGTGGCCAGTGCCAGCAGGCGATGTCAGAGCCCTCCCCTGATGCTTACCTGGTTAACTGGCCAGTCCCCCTTTCAGGGCTATTTAGGGTCTCTCTTTTGGGTGGTTCTTCAGATTCGGATTGCAAGACTCCAGCAGGAATCCTCTGCATCCTCCACTTCGACTTCTCACTGAAGAAACTGCATCTGGACCCTGCAGGAACTCTACAAACTGCAACAAAGAAGCAAGGCGCCTTCTGCAACATTGTATCTTCAGCTCCTGCCAGCAACTGCAACTGTATCCCGGTCGTGCATCCTCTGAGGACAGCCCGTCTTCAGCCTGCACTAGAAGGGCGAAGAAATTTCCCTTGGGGTGAAGGAGTCACTCCCCTGCTTCTGCTGGCACCAACTGTGACGACGACTGGCTCCATGGATCCCTTCTCCTGCAGAGCTGTGTGGATCCTGCACCACGGACGGTATACTGAAGTGGTCCAGATGGTCCTTTCTTCCAGCTGTCTCACTTTGATGGAGGTAAGACCTTGCCTCCACATGTAAGACAGTACCCCCATGCACCGTGTCATTTGCAGCTGCTAAGGCTTGTTGGCATCCTTGCACAAAGTTCTTCATGCATCTTGCAGCTCCGGCCCCCAGCACTCTATCCTGTGATGCACAGCTTACCTGAGTGGTGCCCCGGCAACGTGGGAGCCTTTGTCGTATTGCTGCATGGGCCTCTTTTGCACCTTTCTTTCTGTGGGACTCCTGTGTGTGCTGACTGGTCTTCTGTGGGCTCTCTGAGTTGCTGAGAGCCCCCTTCGACTCCTCTTTCTTAGAAGAGTCCACCTGGTCCTTCCTGGTCCCGGGCAGCGCCATTTTCCACTAACCGCAAGCTTTGCGGGTGCCAAATCTTGTTGGCAGACTCCAGCGACGCAAACCAGACTGCAATCCTCTATCCGGCATGGGACTTCATTTGCACCAACCAGGAACCCGAATCTCTCTTCTTAGGTGCAGTACTGACTGTCCATCCTCACCGGTGGTTCTTCTTTTGCACCTTCATCCGGGTTAGCAGGGGCTCCTGTTTCCCTGGACTCTTCTGTGCTGCTTGGACTTGGCCCCCTTGTTCCACAGGTCCACCAGTCCAGGAATCCACTGTTAGTGTCTTGCAGTCTCTTCTGGTTCTTGCATAATCTTTCTCGTGTTTCTGTGTGTTCTGGGAAAGTTACTGTGCTTTACTCCTGATTTCCTGGGCTCTGTGGTGGGTTTTAGTACTTACCTTTGGGGTTTTCTAGTACTCCCAGCGCCCCTCTACAGACTACACTTGCCTAGCTAGGAAACTGACATTCATGTTCCACTTTCTTAATATTTGGTTTGTGTTCCCCCAGGCCCATCTCTAACTATTGTGATTTTCACTAATTGCACTGTTTTCTCACTGTTTGTATGCCTATTTCTGCATGCTAGTGTATATAATTTGTGTATTACTTACCTCCTAAGGGAGTATAGTTTCTATGGTATTTTTGGTATTTGTGTCACCTAAATAAAGTATCTTTATTTTTGTAACACTGAGTAATTTATTTCATGTGTGTGAGTACTGTGTGACTACAGTGGTATTGCATGAGCTTTTCACGTCTCCTAGATAAGCCTTGGCTGCTCACCCGCAGCTACCGCTAAAAATGCTGACTTCTAGACACTGCCTACATTTCACTAATAAGGGATAACTGGACCTTGTATGAGGTGTAAGTACCATAGGTACCCACTACAAACCAGGCCAGCCTCCTACACCCTGGCACTGGCTTTCCACCAGCCTTTCCATGTTGGGGTCCCTCCCATGCAAGGGCTGGTGGAAAGCTGAGTTGTAATCAGCCAGGCAGAGCTGAGTTCAGCGCTGCCGTAGCTCAGTACAACTCAGTCCGCCATCGCCATGCCGGGAAGCATGCACCTGGTGGAGACGGCGATCTTTAGGCGGGTAGCGAAAGGCAGCAAGTGTTGCCAGTATTTAGGATCTGCTGATTACATCAACAAACACAAACTTATTTTAGCTGTTTAGTGTGGGCAGTGTATACCTGGAAGTGTTTGCACAATTTTATCAAAAGCCCATTTTCTTTCCATAATATTAGTAATTAAGCTCCAAGGACCAAACAGAGCACATGAGTTTGAAATATTTCAGAAAGAGGGAGCATTATTCACCTTTGCAAAAAATAATTGCAGGAATCGTCTTTAACTTTGAAGATAAAAATCAAATGAAGAGCGCCCAAGAACATTTTTTCACCAATCTGCCTATTGTGTTATCATCTTTGCCAGATAGGGATCCTGGTGTAAAATGTCACAGTGTAGTAAAGTATTCCCCCCTTAGGAATTCAGTCAATGTTTTGCCCACGCATTTTGGAGTGTTGCTATTGCTCAAGTTGTTAGTTTATTAGGTGAGATATGAGCCATCAGTTTAATGGTTTATGGAAAATCTGTCTGACCAGACAGTGAAATTCCAGTAATGTACTGATATCCCAGGACAGAGGACACTGAGATCCAGGCACCAAAGGAAAGGGAATGCTGAAGCTTCATTTGTTTCGTTTTAGGCCGAGGATCTCCAGGCAGCTTGGGCTTTTGGATATTTTTGAGACTAAATTTCCAAAAGTTTATTATAATTTAATATTGTTTGGCATCATGAGGGCTTAAAGTAGCTGAAATTGGCTGTAAACTTTTCCTGATCAGGAGGCCCCAAACATGTCTTGCCAAGAGCTTCAAAAGTCCTTAGGATGGCAACGGGACACGTCACCAGACGTGCCACACAACGGCACCCGGAACACATGGACATGTATAGTGTTGTATCTGCCTTTGTGTAGTGCTTCACACACCCGTGTAAGACATTGAAGACGTTACACAAATAAGGCTGAAAATATAGCCATGGCACAGGAATTGGAACTCTGAAAACGTGGTCATGGCAGACATACGGCACTTTGTAAATAAAGGCAGGGTAGCGCTGTTTTAATTGTGTGGTGCAAACATGAGCATTACTGAGCCTTTTGTCCTTGTGAGTCTGATGGATGGAAGACAGATGAGATGAGTAAAGGCAGCTGTTATCATGTAAGCATCCAGTGGTGTAGCAAAGGGCTAGGGATGCTTGTTTAAGTGTGTGGAATGGGACCCCTTATCACTGGGTGGTAGCAAAACAGGGGCTCCATCCAACTCTGACTTGTGTGAAAGGAAATGTAAACAAATGGTAGAATTTGTTTGTGGAGAGCTGGCAACACAGCACAGAGCAAACAGCAAAGGGAAAACTTCACAGCCATTTAAGTACTCATGAACCCCATCAGATGCTTGAACACGGATCCTCCGAGGTGAGGTGGCAAGGCTTGTGTGGCTGGTGATCCAGGCAGTGGGGGCTGGGTCCTGGCTTGTTGGGGGAGTTAGGGCTGAGGCAGGGTCTGTGACTGGCCCCTGCTGGTCCTCTGTGGGCTTTGACTCCAGTGGGCAGAGCTGGGCCGCGCTGGTTCATTTGCTGGTGGCTGCGACGTGGACCTGTTGTCCCCCAATGACTGCATGATGACATTTTTGCTGCACAACAGAAAGAGAAGGGAAATACAGAGAGAAAAGGCCTGTCTTCCCTTCCAGCTACAATGCTCACCTGGAGTGATGTTACGGTGTATTTTATCCCATAGCAAAAAGTGAGTCAGAAAGGAGTGTGCACACACCTGTTTCACATTAGTGTGCATGTTTCTCCAGACACTACTATGCCTGGCATGGGCCTGCCTGCTCCAGGTCATAAAAACAGAGCCTGCGAGGGACTCGTTTCAATGCCCCCTTTCAAACATGCCAGTGCTCAGCACTGGCGGGACCCGGCCCACTTAAAGCCCTAGCGGGGGTGTAATGTGGGCCCCGGGGGCCAGTGCATGACTGGATCTAAGAGAGACTCTTACGGAGTAAGTAAATACGTCTAGACAAATAACATCTGTGTATAGTAACATGTCAATGATACTCGTGGTATAAACCAACACCCTGAACTCTCCAGGTTACTTGCAGGTAGGTACTGAGATCTGGTGAGAGACTTGGGAGCACAGGGTGGGAGATAGGGGACCTATACATAAAATAAAGCAGGAGTGACATAAGGATAGTGAAATCAAACACTTAAGTTCAGCCATTAGAAATGTAATTTCACTTTAGAAGCTGTGATGTATACTATTTAATGGGATCATCTGTTACATCTCCTGACACTTATACAGAGAGAAATACGGTAATACAGAATGTAATTGATGTCCCTGAAGACATAATAGGCTCTGCCATCCCTCAGGCGTGTGTGTCATGTCACTCCATTGGTTGGGGAAGAAGAGGAGGAGGTGGTAGTGGCAATTTGCAGATTGGGTGGAAATAATAGGACCTTTGCGGTAAATTGTGAGATGATGTGTCTGGTACGAGATGCCCATGACATGACAATGTAAGTATGTGTTGAGTACATTCTAACTCAATATATAAAACAGGTGATCATGAGCTTCATTGTTGAGGTCTGGTAATCAAACACATATGTTCAGTGTATGAGTGCCGCTGCTCTCAGTGTTGGATACATGTGCGAGTGGTGGGGGTGCGTGTCACCAAGACGCGGTAGAGGCCACTCTTGCACCCGCTGATGCTACCAAGGCAGTTGGCATGGATACCGTATAGCGGAAGGATGGAGTGCAATATGGTTACTATAATGTCCTCTATAAGGGTGGAGCAGAATGGAGTGGGCGAGAGGTGTGACATGTGTGCCTGACATAGGCGAGGAGGACCAAGGGACATGAGTGGAAGCAGCACCGCTGTGGAGGGTCGGAGGGCCACGGAGCAGGTCAGGGTGCATGGTGGGGAAGATAGGTCCATCGGAGGAGGAGGGGGACCAGCATGTGATCCAGGTTCAGGTCCAGGAAGAACCTTTGCCATCTCAAAACATTCTCCTTCAGCCATCTCCTCTCATCTTGCCATCCTTTAGGTCCCTCACAACGCGTACTTTCACCCCAATGCACTGCCAACGCCTGTTACCTCCTGTCACACGGCCACATTCTCCCCCCACTGAGAGTGCGTGGAGGCACACCGTGTACCTGCCTATATTATTCTACAGCAGGGTCTGTCCCCTCAGTGAAATGCCTCCGGAAGGCTGTAGCGGGTCCCAGGGCCCATGTCAGCAAGCAATTGAAGCAGGGGCATAGATCCTGAGGGGTGTTCTGGGTGCTACACCCCCCTAATAAATGTGTTTTGTGATAAATAGTTGGGTGCAGGTGCTCAGTCGGGTATGGTGACACATGCAGACAAAAACGCACACATACACTCTCCCTCTCTCTGTTTGGAAAAACTTCAAAAACATTGATTATTTCACAAAATAATGTGCTTTCTCCTACTTAGGGCCCCTAACAATCCACATTCCCCTCTGTTTCCGCTGCCCCTTAAGCTCCCCCTCTGCGCCCTACTCGTTGTATAATGTATTTTAACATCATTATGTGCCAGTGTGATTGTTGGGAAATCCCAACCTATAGACATAATTCAAAAATTATAATAGTAGTGCATTTGTGATCATATATACATTCTAAGAGCCTACATACAGGGTTGGCTTTAGGGCAGTGCGACCGGTGCAGCTGCACCGCTGACTTTAGTGAGAAGTGCTGCGTTTAAAAATAACTTGATTTAAAAGCACATGAACTTCCTTTTGGGTCCAGCAGTTTTCAGGCAACAATAAAAATGTCAGGATAACTCTGTGATTAATGTTCCTACTGGTGAGAGATGGTAATTTTGTCTAGTGGCAGTTCTGACTCACCATGAAGTAGCGCAGAGTGTTAGTGTGCCTGCTGAAAAGAAAGTATACCATGCAGATCACATATCTGAGTGTGAGTGAACTATGAGTAGCGCTATAAAAAAAGAAGTATGGCCCATATTTATACTTTTTTAGCGCCGCATTTGCCTAATTTTTTTAAGCAAAAGCGCCGCAAACTTACCAAATACAATTGTATTTTGTAAGTTTGCACTGCTTTTGCGCCAAAAAACTGTGCAAATCCGGCGCTAAAAAGGTATAAATATGGGCCTATATATCAGAGAGGACCTATGAAGATATGAGATGCACTGCTGGGGAGTGGGTTGTGTTGGTGAGAGACACCAAAAAAGACTGCTGCACATACACGGGGGCCACCCCAATCAGGGGTTCCCTACTTATGGCAGTGGCGCAGATCCGGGATGGGGGCGTGGGGAGTGAAAAGCCGGGGTTGTGCACAAAGATGACGTCACACAGCCGCCCTTATAAGGTGGTTGCGGTTGGCGAGCGCGTCTTTCTCGCGCTCGCCTATCGGACTTGGGGGCCCCAGTGGCCGCAACAAGAAATCGATTCGTTCGGGCTACTTTTTTCTTCGCTTGGGCTACTGTTTTCTTTCTTTTTGCAGGTTTTGACATTATTTAATTTCGTTCTGTGTTCCATTTTGCAGGTTGCTTTCTGCAGCATTTAAGGGAAGAAGAGGATGGCGCGAGTGGCCTAGCAAGTCTCACGGGGAGCCGTACGGGTTTGAGCTTAGCTCACCTGACCCGAGTTACTCTCAGTGGTAGCTCCTGTGGGGTTCATGGGCTACTGGGTGAGCGGCCCTGTTTTCTTGGTAGATAGGGGGGGGGGGCCTAAAAGTGTGGTGGAGTGTAGGGGAGGTGCCCTTTGACATATCTGTAGGGGGTTTATTTCGTGTTCTATGGAAAAGGGGGCCCTTACATTAGATGCTTTCTTGGCAAGGGGAGTCCCATAGGGGTCAGAGAGCGATTTCCTGTTTTGGGGTGTTTCCTTGTAGGGGCCCATTTATTGGTTTACCTGATCTAGTGTCCGTGCGTGGGTCATGGCTGAGAAACGGTTGTGAACAGAAGAACTCCTTGAGGCCCTGATGCTTAGGATGGACGCTATGGACCAGGCCATAGCATCCTTGAAGGTGCAGATTTCTTCTTCAGGGGAGGGTGCATCCTCTAACGAGGATGGGTCCTGGCGGGTGGGAATACCATCTAGCAAAGCATTCCCCCCAGCTCCAAAGAGGGTGCGGGGGCAGAAGAAGGGTAAGGGCACTGGGGGGAGGCGGACGGAGGCCATCCCTGCGAAGTTTGGGGACAGTGTCAATCTAGCTTCAACGCGGCCTCAGGTTAGTGCGTCCCCGGTAGTGGGTGCAAGGCAAGCTGGAAGTGGGGGCCAGAGTCAGGCAGCAGTGCAAACCAGGAACCAGGGGAGTTCAAACTGATTCACAATCCGTCCGCTCCAAAAGGTAAGTTGTGAATGAGGCCAATGATGGGGCATTGTGTTCGGTTAGGTATGCTTCTTTGGATCAGGCAATTCAAATGCTGCAGGAGCTGGGGCCTGGGGCTTTGATGGCGAAATTGGATGAAGAATCTGCATTTCGATTGTTGCCAGTGCATCCCGAGGACTTCCATCTGTTGGGTTTCCAGTGGGAAGGAAAGTATTACTTGGATAGGTGTATGCCTATGGGCTGCTCTGTGTCATGTTCCTATTTTGAAAAGTTTAGTACCTTTTTGGAGTGGGTAAATAGGGACAGGACTCAGCATAGGTGGGTTTTACACTACTCGGATGATTTTCTTTTCCTGGGGCCCGCTGGATCTAATCAATGTGCTGGTGCGTTGGACGTATTTAAAAAACTCATGAGGGAATTTGGGGTTCCACTTGCGGAAGGAAGGAGGGCCCCTGTTCCATGATTGAATACCTAGGGATAGAGTTGGATTCAGTGGCAGGTGTGTCTAGATTGCCTTGGGAGAAGGTGGTATCTTTCTCACGTGTTGCGGTCTTGCCTGAGGGTGCAGAAGGTGACACTTCATCAGTTGCGGTGCTTGGTCGGGCAGCTCAACTGTGCGCTGCGAATCATACCCATGTGGCGCCCCTTTTTTCGGTCAATTGCCGAAGCCATGTCATGGTTAAAAGTCAAGCATCATCACACCAGGCTTTCCAATGAAGTCAAACAAAATATGGGGATTTGGGAAACCTTTCTACATGACTTTAATGGGAGGGTAGCGTGCCCCAGTCCGCCGAGGTCCAATGAGGAATTGGTACTTTTTATTGATGCAGCTGGCAGCGAAGGCTTTGGGGCTATATTTGGTACAGCATGGTGCGCTCAGCCATGGCCCTTATTCTGGGTCCAGGAGGGCTTAGTGGCTAAAATTGGTTTCTTGAAGCTATTCTCAATTTTAGTGGATTTGTCTATTTGGTCAGAGGAATTTTGGAATCAGTCTGTGATTTTCTGGTCAGATAATATGTCAGTGGTTGAGTGCATTAATCAGCAAGCAGCTAAGTGCAAGATGATCCTAAAGCTGCTGAAAGAGATAGTATTACTGTGTTTAAGGTTGAATGTGACCTTCAGAGCTAAGCACGTACCTGTAGTGTTGAATAACGCTGCTGACACACTCTCCTGTTTTAAGATGCAGGATTTTAGGTCTCACCTCCCTGGAGTGGAGGAGTTCCCAACGACCTTTCCAGAACATCTGTGGCAAATTGGTGCCTAGGAATACCGGACCTCGTGGCAGCCAGCTTAGCACCCAAAATGCTGAAGGCTTACCAGGGAGCATTTGCAGCATATGTTGATTTCAGGGGTGGGGCGGTATCATCAACTTGTTTTGATCCGGCTTCAATCTTGGCATTTTTTAGAAGTTTTGAGGGCTGAGGGGAAGTCAATTGCGGGCACCAGGCGTTACTCTGCTGCTATTTCTTTCTTTGCGCAATTGTGGGGGCTGCCCTATGGTACAAAATCATTTTTGGTAAGAAGGGCCCTTAGGGGATGGCAGCGCATTTAGGGCTCTAAGCCGGACGCTAGGCGGGCCGTTGATGTGGCAAAGTTGTGTGCCTTGCTATTCACGTTGGATTGTGTTTGTACTTCTCCTTGGGAGGTCACCTTATTTAAGTCAGCCTTTACCCTTGACTTTTATGGTGCTTTTAGACTGGGTGAACTGGTCGCGCGCAATTAAAAGGGACACCTCGGGGGGTCTGCAGTTGGTGAATATTCATAGGCCAGAGGGGACTGGGTGTCTGGTGATTAACGTTCCCTGCTCTAAGGCAGATCAGGATGGAAAGGGGGACCATATTCTATTACTTAGAGGTCTTCCTAGTGCAGGGCGCTCCAGGGGAGATGGGTGCGGTTTTGGTGCATGCGGACGGCCCGCCACTTACTAGGTACAAATTCTCACAGGTACTCAAGCGCTCCCTTCTAGCGGCGGGTTTGGATGCCTCAGATTTTGGCACTCACTCCTTTAGGACAGGGGCAGTCACAGCGGCTGTGGCAATGGGATTCCCAGGAGCAGCAGTTAAGAGAATTAGAAGGTGGTCATCGGATTGCTAAAAGCGATATGTGAGACTGCATATGTTATGAGTTCATGTCCTTCACACCTCGCTTTCTTTGTATTCTTTGTAGACACCCGCTGCAAGTGTTTGACGGTTGCGAAGACTCCGGTGCACGTAGGAGTTGCTGGTATCATCAAGGTGTGGGTAATCGGACATTCCCATGTCCGACGTACAGATGAACTATTTACAAGGACTGCCTTTGCGTCACACGCATCGGAGGCTGGTTTCTGTATCTCTTTCTTTGGCTGAGACGGGCTGCGGCTCACTCAATTAAGGACAATCCTGGATTCAATGCCCCCCTTGGACTACTCGTCACTGGACATCATTGTGCTGCGCCTTGGGGGTAATGATCTGGTCGCTCTAGGGCGCCGGCGGCTGTTTGAGCTGGTAATATCGGAAATTGGTTGGTTGGCCAAAAAAGTCCCTCAGGCTGTCCTTGCTTGGTCAAACATGATTCCTCATTCTCTCTGGAGGGGCGAGCTCTCAGTGAAGAGAGGGGGTGAGGGCGCGGGGGTGAGTGGTGTTTGGTGGTAAGAGGCCTTGGCGATACCCGGCCATATAGCACCACCACTGCTAAAGCCGGCCCTGTCTACACACCCCGTAAACCGTACTGCTGGAGGGGCGCGCTCTCAGTGAAAGCCCTCAATGACTCAGTGAATAGAATCAATAGCAAATTGGCCAAGTTGTTTCGGACTCCAAGGTTGGCTGTGATCTCGCATGGCTGCATTAAAGGCGACAGGTATTTTCTGCAGGACGGATCTTTCGGATCTTTCGAGAGTTGGCTATGAAATGTTTTTAGAGAATTTACTCGCGTGGCTCTCAGCATACGTGACCTCTTCCTGTAGGGGGGAGGCCACATCGTTGCGCAACGATGTGGGCCTGTGGCGAGGTGAGATCATGACTAAGAATATAAACGGGTACCTTTTTTATTACAAAATTGGGTGACAAGCTAATTGGACCTTCCAAGGGGTGCTGGCTGGGAAGTGTGGATGACATACAGGGGCACGGGGGGTTGGGAGCGGTCGCTGGCGTCTGGCCTCTAGGGCCAACCACCCGTGCATGCACAGAAGGTCTGCAGTGAACACTGGCCCTTGGGAGAGGGATGGAGTCTGAGGGTGGCGGGGGCACCCGAGATAGGTATTCTAGCAGTCAGCCGGGCCCCGTCCACAGCAATCCAGTTTGGAAGGTATGAGAACACCCTTATGGTGATCCTATCCCTGGCATTTGTAGCGTAAGGAGGGGCGGGTTTCGGGGCAATAGAAAAACAGTCATGATCTCATTCACAGCCACCAACATTGGGTACGCAGGAACAAACGGTTTTAGTAGGTGACAGGAATGTGTATTTATTAGCGTACTCTGTTAAGGCTAGGCATCCCTTGAACTCTGTAAATACTTTGTGAATATGATTGTGGTTACTGTGTATAATTTTGATTATGACTAACAATATTTTGTCAATAAAAATATGGCCAGGGGTTTACGACCCCTAATCCCAAAGCGAAGTGCATCTAAGGTTTTAATTCAAGTTTGCACGGGGGTGAGTGGTGTTTGGTGGTAAGAGGCCTTGGCGATACCCGGCCATATAGCACCACCACTGCTAAAGCCGGACCTGTCTACACACCCCGTAAACCGTACTGCTGAGTGGATTTCCCACCTGGAGACGGTGAATAGCGCCGAGGTGCAGACTTATCTCCTGGCATTGATGGCAATCCACCTGTGTAGTTTTACCCTTTGTAAATCAGTCCCAAAAAGAGCAGCTTATTTTGTAGAGTAAAATGCCTTCTTTTTCTGCAAAGCACAACAAACCCTGTGACATTTACGCTCGCAATGTTAAAACACCTGCGCCGGTCGAAATTAGTCATCAGCGCAAATGAAGCACATATTCATTCAACGCTAACCTCGACAGGTTTCTGCGGCATTGTCTGCGGCATTTAGCATCCTGCTGGGAGAACAGAGAGTGCAGCCAGAGGGAGGTAATCAAAGGGAGAATTATTCCTTAATGCCATCCTGGCAGGCACAATCTCACTTTTAAATTATTTCTACAAGAAAACTAAATGAAAACTAATTTGCCGTAATGACTTTTGTTACAGCTTAAGAGCAGGGTCTGGTTTACATACTTCAGCAGCGTCATCATCCTGCCGGCTCCCTTCTTAATTATCCCTGCTGCATTATTGTAATTGCAGAGCCCCAGTTGGTCCCTAAATCTCTGTCAACCCTCCAAAAGAACCTTCCTGGAGCAGCAGTGCCATCTGTGCTGTAATACTGGAAGGTCCTGGATACAGGACACCCTCTGATGCTCATGACATCTCATGTCCTGTCTGAGATTGCACACAGATGAAGTTTTTTTCTTTCTAACTTCCCATAATACTTCCAAACAGTACACATACTACCAGTATGTTTCAAGTCTCTACACATGTGAATTTACACATATCAGAGATTTTTCACCACTTTTAAGTTGCAACGAGGGAATAAAAGTCACCAACATCCAGCCAGTGTCAAAGTTGGGAGGAAAACTGTTTTGAAGTCAGCTCACTAGTGAAGGCCCATCCAGTTTCAGAGCTAAGACTCAGTGGTTAACATTATAGGAAAAATACTCCACGCCATAGAAGTGGAACAGTTTGTGTAGGAGGCCGATCCAAGCTTTGTGGGAGATGTATGAGAAAGCACCTCCTGCTCTTTCTTTGTGTATCCGGGGTGTGTGTTTGTAGTGAGATTCCAGCAGACGGAGATTTCTGGAGAGTTGGTAGAAGTGTATGCAGCTGTTGAGGTAGGCAGAGCCTTTGTAGTATGGTGCTTTGTGTGTGTGTGTGTTTGTGTGTGTGTTTGTGTGTGTGTGAGATAATAGTTTATGTGGGGGGGCAGTGGAGTTTACTTAGGTGTAGAGTAATGTGGCTGAGGTGTGGTAACTTGAGGATGGGTTTGCCCAATGTACTGTGCAGAGAATCAAGTCTGTTCAGGAGTTGTTTGGTGACTCCAGCATATAAAGTGCTATCATAGTCTAGTCTGCTGGTTATGAGAGTCTGTGTGACTGTTTTCGTGGTGTTGTGTGGTAGCTACTTGAAGATTTTTTACTTCATCCTCAGGATATTGAATCAGGTTGTGGCGATGGAGTTGACCCAAGATGATTCATCGGTTTTTTTGCTTAGATAGTGGTTGTGGGTCCTAGGTCTGTCAACCACCAGGCTGAGTCCCATGGCCAGAACTTCTTTCCACATACTGCTACTTCGTCACACTTACCTGAGTTGAGGTTGCCACTGCAGACATATAGATGGAGAAATTGATTCTTATCCTTGGTATTTTGTCTGTGACGTCTACAACGGTGCGTAGTTGGACGTTGTGGGTTCTAATGATGTTGGCCACTGGCGTCATGTACATGTTGAAAAGGGTCAAGGTTATTGAAGATCCTTGTGGGACTGCACAGATGAGGTTCCAGACTTCTGAAGTGTCAGGTGGCAGGTGGCATGTGGACTTTCTAGGTTCTTACGGGTCGAATGGAGCAGATCAGGTAAGGGCAAGTCCTTGGATGACGGTCTTGTGCAGCCTTCTGAGCAGGGTAGAGTGGGAGACCAGATTGAAAGCTATTGAAAGTTTGAGCTGGATGAGGGCTGCTGTTTCACCTCAGTCGAGGAACATCCTGATGTCTGTTGCTGCAATGAGGGCTGTTACACATGCTGTGGTGGGTCTGAAGACTGAGGTGTCTAGAAGCTGATGTTTGTCAAGGTAGTCCATGAGTTGCTTGTTAATGTTTTTTTCCTTGTCCTTGGCTGGGTACTGTGAGATACGATAAATCAATTAACATTAATTAAAATGTATTTAAAAAGCACTATCCAACCAATACCCCATGACCTGAAATTACCATATAATGCACAATTTAAAAAATATTGAACAATTAAAAAATAGCAGTACGTATAACATAATTATCACGTTAACCAACTAACACGAAGTATAATGTTATTAGAAAACCAATCTCCACCCAATTGCCCAATAAATTAAACAACCCAAAATTAAATTTAATATAAAATGTAAAAATGTAATAAACATTTAAATACATAAGATTTAAGGTGTATCTATTTGAAAAATAATAATTATTAATTAATATATTTATTTTAAAAAACACATTAACTATCCAATCCACCAATGAAACCATCAAACAAAAAATACTTTTCAATAATTTTTATAAAAAATAAGCAATCACTTTAAAAATAAGTATAGAACAAAACACCATAATTAAAAAACAATATTAAAGGAAAATATATTTTGAACTTCAATAATATAGCATAAAACTTAGAAAATTATCTCCTTACAATCCAAATTTTAGTCCACAATATTTCTGTAATCACAATATTTTGGCCACCATATTATAGAATATCTGGATTCAATATTTTGGTGGATACCATTTACTAAATAGTCGGAATTGAAATGTGAATATACTTTATGTACTTATCCATTTAATGTATGTTCTGAGTAACTGTATGCCTGCTTATAAAACTTAATTAGTGTGCAGGTGCAAACAGCTGTTTGCTGAAAGAGCGAATAAGGGTCTTGCATGTAAATGTGAAATTACCTGTTGCAATCTGGAGCGCAGTCTTCTAATTTAAATTAATGACTAGGAGGTTTGCCATTGTAATTGGTTAACAGCTGCATTTTATCTTTATTTATTCTTTATGAGAAGACAAACTGCATGTGTAGCAAAGTCATTGTTATGTCCTGTTCACCCCCATTTGTTTGTTGCTGACTGATGCTGATGATAACTGACTCTGGCTGTGCTTTGGGCTCTGCTAGCCAGACCCAGGTCAGTGCTATGTTAACACACACACATGTAGTAGAGTACACTAGGTATTAGAGTACCCTTCCAATTGGGCTGACAGACGTTGTAAGTCCCTAGTATGTAGTAGGGCAAGGGGGTACAATCTGCCTATAAGACCCTAGTATATAATAGGGCATGGAGATTAGATGCCCAGCAACATTTCTGCACTTGCTTGTGTGCACTGCTGTGTGCTTTCTGCCCTTTTAAATACAGGCCTGCCTTGCAGCCTGTCTTTAAAAGTTAAATTCATACCATTTGCATGGCAGCCCCTACAAGTCCCCTATAAGGCAAAGGGGTGTCAACTACCTATAAGACATTACATAATAGGGCACGGAGGTAGAGGCCCAGCAGAATTGCTTCTCTTTGCATAAAGAGCACTGCTGGAGGTTTTCTGTCATTTCTAAATGCAGCCTGGCTCTACAAACTGCATTTAAATTTAAATTGGGTCCCAATTCGACTTTGGTGCTATGGGAACTTTAAATGTGATGATCTACCTTATTTGCACATATTAGGTACCCCCAGGATCTCCCCTAGGTGTCTCAGGGGTGGAGGGTCATGTAACTACAAGCAGCAAGGGCCTTATAAAAGATTCCCTGCTGGAATCTGGATCTGCACCCCTGGCCTACTCTAATGAGTTAACTGCGCCTGCTGCAAAATCTGGTACTACAGCCCTGGGATGGTGCCTTGCTTCAAGAAGGACTCAGGAGTGGACTCTCTACAGCTACAGGTTAACAGAGCGTCACCTGCATCGTCCCCAGCAAGACTCCCCAGCCTGGAGGGCATCCAGTGGACATTTAAGGATTTGGCCAGGTGCATTGTGGGAATTGTGGCTCAACTTTCCAAGGACCATCCAGGAGATTCCAGACCCTTAGGTTTGTGATATGGACCCTTTGTACCTGCAAGGAGGACTTCAGGAAACACCTCCTGAAGTTTGGAGAAGTTTGGAGACATTTGGTAAAGTTGGCGCTTTGAGTTTCTAAGCACAAGAAAGTGTTTAAAAATTCATATTTCCGGTTCCCTCCATTGGATTTTCGTAATGTTGGTGTCTATTTACTCTTAGCATATAGCCGGTTTTTATAAATCAGTGTGGGATTTTGTGTATTGTGTCTCACTTATTTACTGTATTGTTGTTTTTATATGCTTTACAATCATGTCTCCTAAGTTAGGCCTGCCTGCTCAGTTACAGCTACCAAGGGGCTAATTTACTGAGACCTTTACTGAACCTGTTTGGTTAGTGGCCTTATTGCCAGTGGTAGGTTCATACTTACCACTACCAATAACCCACTTTCCAACAACCACTTTCCAACAGCATTTTAACAAGATGTCCATTAATTAGAGCACCAATAGTGTTTGAGGGCAGTGCCTGGGTAAAGGCCAGGTCCTGTACTCAGAAATCAAAGGGCTCAACGGAAGGCAATATCAGCAGGCTCCGTCTGATGAAATGCTGAGTGGTAGATCTCAGCAAAGGTGAGGTCCTCTACCCAGGATGTCCAGGTTCAGCCTAAGATCAAGCCCAGTGGTGTCTGGGGAAGGAGCCTTTTTTCGATATGAATGATGCTCTCAGTGGTGATGTGATAGTGATATACAGTGATGTCATATTTAATGACATCTGTAAGCATATCTGTGATATCATATATGCAATCATAAACGGTGCAATGTGGAGGGGGTGGTAGCTTGCAAAGCTAATGATAAGTGGGACATTTCTGGATGTATTCAATTTAGGTTGCAACTATAACATCCTTTCTGCAGAGGTTTCATAGTGGAATTTTGCATTGTGTTTGATAAGATACTTTGGCCCTCATTACGAGCCTGGCGGTCTGTGACCGCCAGGCTCGCGGTTGGCGGGAGCACCGCCGACAGCCTGGCGGTGCCCCTTAGGGCATTCTGACCGCGGCACTTTGGCCGCGGTCAGTGCAGGAAAACCGGCGGTCTCCCGCCGGTTTTCCGCTGCCCGTCAGAATCCTCCAAGGCGGCGCAGCATGCTGCGCCGCCTTGGGGATTCTGACACCCCCTACCGCCATCCTGTTCCTGGCGGTTCGCCCGCCAGGAACAGGATGGCGGTAGGGGGTGTCGCGGGGCCCCTGGGGGCCCCTGCAGTGCCCATGCCAATGGCATGGGCACTGCAGGGGCCCCCGTAAGAGGGCCCCGCTAGTATTTCACTGTCTGCATAGCAGACAGTGAAATACGCGACCGGTGCAGTAGCACCCGTCGCACCTTCCCACCTCCGCCGGCTCGATTACGAGCCGGCTTCATGGTGGGAAGGTCGTTTTCCCCTGGGCTGGCGGGCGGCCTTTTGAAGGCCGCCCGCCAGCCCAGGGGAAAACTCAAAATACCCGCCGCGGTCTTGCGACCGCGGTACGGTATTTTGGCGGCTCCCGCCAGGCGCGCGGTCACCGCGTCCGGCGGGAGTCGTAATGACCCCCTTTATTTTGTGTTCCATGTAAAGAACCAGATCTTCCAATAAACTGACTGGTTCTCACTGATTTGGTTTGGTTTGGATATGCTAAATGTAGGCCCCAGCCCAAGATTTCCACTGGGTATTACCTTCAGTCAGCATTTATGCCCATTCCCCCTGCACTGAAAATCCTGCTACATCTGGCCCATTACAGCAAGGTAAGATGCAGCCCAAAATGTAGTAAGCCCACTGCCAAAGGTGGGGCATATATTTTCAACATTTCAACCACCACTTTTAATACCAGTCCCAACATCCTTTTCCGATGCACGATTGTTCACAGTTGTCCAGGATAGACCAGCAAACATTGCCTCTTGATCTGAACAGTCGTTGCTATAGCTATATAAGTATAAATGGTGTCCAAATATTAGTTTGAACTCTGATATGAATATTTATATCTGTGTGTGTGTGTGTGTAATGTGCATTCCTAAACACACACACACACACACATATATAAAGATTCCCTGAGAAGATCAAAGATTAAAGTGGAGTCATAGTTAGGTATGGCAATAAAACCTCAGCCTACATTAAACAGACAGTAATTTACTTAAAAAAACAATGGTTAAAGTAACATTATAGTCAGGTTTTAAAATTAGATTATAACATATGAAAACACAAAAACTCTGAATTCTGAAAGTTATAGTTTAGTTTAGTGAACTAACTGTAAATTGTGCCCCCTCCTGCAATGCTTATAACCTCACACATTGCATCACTCATGATGTAATAAATGACATAATTGATGACATCACTGCTGACATTTCAAATAACACCATTGATGACATCACTGATGACATCAACTAGAAATTTAGGTCAGCGTCCTATAGGGTTTGTGGACTTTCAGTAATTCAACAAACTACACCTGTGCCTATTTTTCTTAAATCCCAATTAGGAAACCATTGCAGGGATCAGGCAGTGTTCCTATGGACCATGGCCCTCTCCGCCGAGGCTGGCCGACATGGTTCCCCCGAGGCAGGCTGTCTAACGAGGACAGTTTCCACTTTGTGAATCTGTTACCATATACTTTGACTAGTTGGCGACATTTCAACGTTTGGCAACCACAAATGCAGCTGCAAACCATTGATACAGCTGACTGAAATTTGGCCAATAGGTGAGGATGCCCCATTTATGCCCCCCCCCAATCTTTAATGTAGAATGAGTCATTAAACCATTTTGCAAATCAGAAATGCTTTACCAAACCAAACTGTGAAATTGTTTTGCTACCTGGAAAAACACTATTTTGCAGTCAAAAACCCTGTCATTATTGAAACACAGGGTTTGTGACGACAAAATGGTGTCATACATATGGGCAAATGTGATTGTGGTCTTGTCATAATAAAACATTATTATTTTTGTGCAGCTGTGGTTTGTGATCCCCCTCAATGGCAAGGTATAAACACAGATGGTTTCAGAAGTGTGTAATATTTACAATAGGGGCATGAATTTGAGCATTGAGGATTCACAATCTTTTTACATACAGGGAGTGCAGAATTATTAGGCAAGTTGTATTTTTGAGGATTAATTTTATTATTGAACAACAACCATGTTCTCAATGAACCCAAAAAACTCATTAATATCAAAGCTGAATATTTTTGGAAGTAGTTTTTAGTTTGTTTTTAGTTTTAGCTATGTTAGGGGGATATCTGTGTGTGCAGGTGACTATTACTGTGCATAATTATTAGGCAACTTAACAAAAAAAAATATATACCCATTTCAATTATTTATTATTACCAGTGAAAGCAATTTAACATCTCAACATTCACAAATATACATTTCTGACATTCAAAAACAAAACAAAAACAAATCAGTGACCAATATAGCCACCTTTCTTTGCAAGGACACTCAAAAGCCTGCCATCCATGGATTCTGTCAGTGTTTTGATCTGTTCACCATCAACAATGCGTGCAGCAGCAACCACAGCCTCCCAGACACTGTTCAGAGAGGTGTACTGTTTTCCCTCCTTGTAAATCTCACATTTGATGATGGACCACAGGTTCTCAATGGGGTTCAGATCAGGTGAACAAGGAGGCCATGTCATTAGATTTCCTTCTTTTATACCCTTTCTTGCCAGCCACGCTGTGGAGTACTTGGACGCGTGTGATGGAGCATTGTCCTGAATGAAAATCATGTTTTTCTTGAAGGATGCAGACTTCTTCCTGTACCACTGCTTGAAGAAGGTGTCTTCCAGGAACTGGCAGTAGGACTGGGAGTTGAGCTTGACTCCATCCTCAACCCGAAAAGGCCCCACAAGCTCATCTTTGATGATACCAGCCCAAACCAGTACTCCACCTCCACCTTGCTGGCGTCTGAGTCGGACTGGAGCTCTCTGCCCTTTACCAATCCAGCCACGGGCCCATCCATCTGGCCCATCAAGACTCACTCTCATTTCATCAGTCCATAAAACCTTAGAAAAATCAGTCTTGAGATATTTCTTGGCCCAGTCTTGACGTTTCAGCTTGTGTGTCTTGTTCAGTGGTGGTCGTCTTTCAGCCTTTCTTACCTTGGCCATGTCTCTGAGTATTGCACACCTTGTGCTTTTGGGCACTCCAGTGATGTTGCAGCTCTGAAATATGGCCAAACTGGTGGCAAGTGGCATCGTGGCAGCTGCACGCTTGACTTTTCTCAGTTCATGGGCAGTTATTTTGCGCCTTGGTTTTTCCACACGCTTCTTGCGACCCTGTTGACTATTTTGAATGAAACGCTTGATTGTTCGATGATCACGCTTCAGAAGCTTTGCAATTTTAAGAGTGCTGCATCCCTCTGCAAGATATCTCACTATTTTTGACTTTTCTGAGCCTGTCAAGTCCTTCTTTTGACCCATTTTGCCAAAGGAAAGGAAGTTGCCTAATAATTATGCACACCTGATATAGGGTGTTGATGTCATTAGACCACACCCCTTCTCATTACAGAGATGCACATCACCTAATATGCTTAATTGGTAGTAGCTTGGAGTAAGACAACATGCATAAAGAGGATGATGTGGTCAAAATACTCATTTGCCTAATAATTCTGCACTCCCTGTATAAGGAGCTTAGGGCAACAAATTGCATAGGTTATTCAAAATGTATTTCAGGCTCTTCACGCTGAAGCAAATTGTTCGTTTTGAGTCATAAGTCTGGAGGCCAGAGAGAGTTAAGTCTATAAGCTTTCTATCTTGTCTTCTGTCTCTCTGGTTTTAGCCTATGTATCTCCCAAACCTCTTTGATTGGTGTATATGTTTCATCCATCATGTGGGACTAGGTATACTGAGGGGTTTTCGTCAGGATGGACTGGTCCCTTTTACGCATGTGTACTTTTGTGGGTGGTACAACAGGGCTCAGGGGTCTTGTGAGCAAAAAGTGACCAATAGGTGGTCTTCCAATGTATGGTTCAGGGTGGCAGAATTATAGGTACTTCGGAAATGAAGGATGGCCAAATTATCTGGGTCAGTGAGTGCACAGGTTAGAGATAGCGAATGATAGGGATTTATAGGAACAAACCATTATAGCAGAGAATATGCCCACGGAAAATTGGTGCAGACCAAAGATGTTTAAAAAGAGGGCCAGTTCTGTGAAAGTGTGGACAATTCAGAGTTGTGCACTGGGCCCCATTCAGTAGCACCCACTCTGCTCAAAGTATTTGTGGCTTTTATACGTGTTCAATTCTGCTAGATGAGTAGTTGCAAACCTTTAGGGGTTATACAGAGAGAACCAAAAAGTGTCTTTATGCCACTGATTAGTGGCAGGCAGGATATAAAAACCAAGCTTTTTGGATCTGGTAAGCATACTGTTGTCAAAGACCTATTGTCTCCAATATAATAGACATAGGGCCTTATTATGCCCTTGACAGAGTTGTTTCCTCCATCACAAATGTGACGGATATCCCATCCGCCATATTGCAATCTCCATAGAATATAATGGGATCATAATATGGCAGAGGGGATATCTATCACATTTGTGATGGAGGAAACCCCTCCGTCAAGGCCGATATAAGGGCCATAGAGTGGGTTTCGGAGCAGCCCTTTGCTCATTACTAGATGGATTTATTTCTTCTCAGTTGCATGCTTCTAAGTCAATGGATTTCTTCCCTTTTGTATTGTGTTGCACCCCTGAATCCTGTCCGTTTTCCAACCTTTGCATGTTTGACATGTATCCCTCCATGGCTGACATCAAGGGACATTTTTTTCATTTTCTTATATTTTAATATTCCACAGAAATGCAGATCTTTCATTGCTGTTCTGCAGTCTCTGCCCACTTGTTCCTCCTCACATCCATGCTTCTACCTCCCACCTTTGCGTCTCTGTTGCTCTCCCACCCATCCCCACCCCCTCTTTTTTAATATCCCTTTTTTCTTTACAGCATTTAACAAATGTGTGTCTTTCATTGCCCTCCTCTGCCTGCTTGATTCACCTCATCCCCACTCCTCCTTCCCACATCCGTTTGTCTGTTGCTCCTCTCCCATCACTGCTCTAGTTCTAATTTTCTTTTGAAGAATACATACATACATATATATATATATATATATATATATATATATATATATATATATATTTAATTTTTTTTTAATTTGTTTTTTTTTTTCAATCTCATGGATCAGCATACTAACATCTTTTCTTCACTGTGACACACCATTTTTGTTATTTAATTTGCAAGTCAACAAGGACTGTCAGATATTTTCAAACTATCAATTATACTTAAAAAAAGCAAAAATGCCCATGGGTGCAGAACTATGCATGTGAATGCATCACAAAATCACATCTATACTCAGTGGGGTTTGGACTTTCTGATGATCAGATCCAGCTCCTTATTTCTTCCTTATCAGAAGCTTGTCATAGGTCAAGGGATAGCCTGGGTTCCCGCTATTCCCCTTCTTCTCCTATGTCTTGTCTTCATTAGATGTGTCATCGCCTCCCTCCACTTCTTCTTGGCCTTCTCCTCCCTGTGAGGACCATGAGACTCAGGTTTCTGTGGCTGCTCCCAAATCTATGTTTATTCAGGAACAGGACCTTTTATTTATTTTCAGACATCTTGGATTAATCTGAATATTCCTATGGAGGCAAGTACATTCTCATTCCCCTACTTGTTTAGCAGTGAACAAGGAGATTTTAGATCTTCTATTGAGGGAATGGAAGACTCCAGAGAAAGCAGACCTCAAAATGTTATCACGTCTCTATCCTTTGGCAAAGGGGTGTGGAGATTCAGTAATCTATCAAGGTAGACCCCACGCTAGCTAATCTTACGGGCTGTACTGCCATTGTGACTGAATAAGTTCCCATTTCAGATTTTGTGCTTCGTATGGTGGAGGCTTACTTAAAGAGAGGCATTGCAGGGTTAAATTTGACTCTACGCTCAGCCATTTATGCCTGTCAATAAATTGTCACAAGATTTTCAATCACTCACTTCTGTCATTTAGGATGGAGTACAATGTTCAGAATTGTTTGCAAATATGGAAACACGGGCTAAATCTCATGCAGATGTCTCCTGTGAAGGCATATGCTTCTTTTGTTGCTTCCTCCATTTCTGCTCAACGCCATATATCCTTAAGAGACGGGAAGGATGATCATGATCATAAATCCAAATCACTTCATATGCCTTTTACTGGCAATAAACTCCCTGGTGATGACTTGCAAGATTTGCTTCATTAAGCTTCCAAGAACCAGAAACATGCTCAGCTCTTCAGGTTTCAACCAAAAGCAGAGCTGTGTTGTAAGGCACCCAGGAAACAACATCAGCTAGGACCTCCCTTCTGGCATCAGGGTAGAAACAGAGTCCCTAAATCCTTTACCAACAGACAGGTTTTCAAGCCTCAGCCTCCCCCTCATGTGAAGCCCAGGAAGAGCTCCTAACTATATCAACCTCCCAGTGGGGGGACGTTGCTCCTTTTTCCTTCAGAAATGTTAAACAGATGTTTCCGAAGCCTAGGTCTTACATTATATAAAATGAAGATATGTGCTAGATTTCGCAAGCATACCTCCTTGGTCAGGTCCAGCTCACTTGTTCTTTCCATGGAATGCATCCAAAAATGTTCCCATTGCACAGGAAATTGTAGAGCTGATGCAGAAAAATGCAATTTTGCCAGTTCAAGAAGACCAAAAATGGGAAGGCTTCTACTCCACTGTGTTTCTGGTCCAGAGGACATCAGGAAAATTCAGATTAATAATCAACTTGGAAAATCCAAATGTGTTTCTGAACAAGACTCAATTTAAGATGGACACTCTTCAGAAAATAATTCCTCTCATTCGTCTGGGAGAATGGATGGCATCCTTAGATTTGAGGGATGCCTACTTTCACATCCCAATTTATCCCCCTCATCAGCAGTATCTCCGCATCTATGTGGAAGGTGGCATTGACAGTTCAGGGTACATCCTTTCAGTCTATCAACACTGCCAAGAGTTTTGAACAAAGTAATGTTCCCAGCTGTGGCACATCTCCACAAGCTTGTCATATTGATCCCATCTTACCTGAATGACTGGCTTCTCCATTATCTGTCACAGTCCATTCTTCAAACCCAGATAGATCTAGTTTGCCAGATTCTGAAGGAATTTGGTGTTCTCATAAATTGTCAATAATCTCATCCTAAACCCACTCATGGTCTACAGTTCATCAGCATTCATTTCCAGACAGATCTACGAATGGTGAGTCTCCCACAGCCCTGGTTACAGGCCTTAAGGAATTTATTGCTTTCACTGGTACAGAAAACAGTGGCACCGGCAAGAGATTGGTTACTCCTGCAGGGTCGCTTGGTATGAAAGCTCCTTTCAGTATCTAGCTACATATGTGACTGACTTGTTGCTTGCCTGCTTCTCATTTCCCACTTTTCCTTCTCTTGCAGGCTTTCTTCGTGGTTCCCTGGGCTCGTCTACACCTGCGTCTGCTGGTTCAGCACCTCCTATCACATTAGATGCCAGGAGCTCAGCCCCAGGAACACGGAATGCCTGTTTCAACTGACATTAGGCAGTTGATGGTGGTTGGATCCCTTGAATCTGACTGGAGGTTCCACTAGCCCTCCCCTCTCCCCTGGCTACAGATGCAAGCAAAGTGGGGTGGGGTGCCGCTTTGGGCAATCTCTCAGTTCAGGGGATGTCGTTGCCAGAGGAGAGAGCTAACTGCAGTTCATTCGGCTGTGCTCCACTTCTCTCCTTTGTTTTGCAATCAGGCTGTGTTGGTAAGAACGGACAACACGGCTACAAAATCTTATATAAACAAACAATCTGGGACAGGATCCCGGTCTCTAGCCACCCTCCCCTTTCAGACAGTCAGTTGGGCAGAGGCTCATCTTCTCTCTCTTTACAACTTACATTTGAGGGAAGGTCAATGCTCTGGCAGACAGAAGAAGCAGAGTCTGTCCTTCCCACAACTTTTGTCTGGTTCCCCATATTTTCAACCGGTTGTGTCAAAGTATTGGGACTCCCCAGAAATATCTTTTTACCACCAGAGAATACTCTTCTGCCAATGTTTCTATCCAGGTCCCCCAACCAGGGTTGCTGGCGAGTAGATGCTCTCACCCACCCTTGGCCTCACCCTCGATTGTATGCCTTTCCTCCATGCCCCCTGATAGCCAAGCTCTTAGCCAGATTCAGAAGGGAGGAGACATCCCTCATTCTGGTAGGCCCCTTTTGGCCCTGAATGGGCTGCCCCCCTTGCTGATGTGGGTAGCACAAGAATGGATACTGTCAACCAACAAAGTGGGTGGCAAAGGCACAGGAATGGATCAGCCAATGAACCCCGTCCCCTCAGGTCTCCACTTCTTCTCCCCGCACACACGCAGGAATCTGTGTCTGGCGGTATGGCTATTCAAAGGAAGTGTTTGATGCTGAAGTGTCTTTCTACTTTGGTGGTGGATTCAATACAGCGTTCTAGGAGACTATCCCCTAAGAAATCTTAGGATCACCACTGGTCACCCTTTTTTAACTGGTGTTCAGACAGGTCTCTGAACCCCACTACTTGTCACTCCTTTACGGTACTACAGTTTTTACAGGATGGCTTTCGGAAAGGCTTGGTCATCTCTACTTTAAAAGTACAGTGGGCAGCAATTAAAGCAGTTACTGCCCGTTGGGGTTTTCAGGAGTTGAATTGCTTGGGTAATCGACTTCTACAGGGGTTTTCACTGATACCAACTATCAGACCTACCACTCCTACCTGGGATCTGCTACTAGTTCTCAAGGCTTTGCAATCTCCTCATTTTGAGCCATTAGTAAGTGTAAGTTTGAAGCATATGTCTTTAAAGGTGTTTTTCATGATAGCTATTACATCAACTTGTTGACTTGGGGAGTTAGGGTCACTTTCTGTTAGGTCTCCAAATTTACGAATATTCACTGATAGACTGGTTCATAAGCTGGGGCCTGAGTTTCTCCCCAAGATTGTATCCCCCTTTCACCAGCAACAATAAATAACGTTCCCCTCTTTTTTCCCCGCTCCCTTTATGCCTGAGGAAGAAGCATGGCACACCTTGGAGGTGTTGAGGCTTTGAGAATCTATTTTTCCAGAACAAAGGGTTTCAGGCAGTGCAAGAATTTGTTTACACATTTTGATATTTCATGTCATGGCCAGAAGGTGTCTACAGCTACTTTAAGTAGATGGATTAGGTCACTGAGTTTTAACACCTATGACTCACCATATATAGATGCCGGCTGGGGTTCATGGAAGATCCACTTGAGGAACGTCAGCTTCCTGGGCTGAGGTTGGTGGCGCTTCAGTTTTGGACATTTGTGCGTGTTGGACCTAGCCCTTACTGCAGGGTCATCCCCAAACGTTTTGCCTTACTCCATCCCTTTTTGCTGACAACGTTGGCTTATCCACAAACAGCATACTTAATTTACATATATGTCCCTAGTAAAGTGCACTACCTGTGCCGAGGGCCTAAAAATTAAGGCCCGTATTTATACTTTTTTAGCGCCGCATTTGCGCCGCTTTTTGACGCAAAAACGGCGCAAACTTACAAAATACAATTGGATTTTGCAAGTTTGCGCCGCTTTGGCGTCAAAAAGTGACGCAAATGAGGCGCTAAAAAAGTATAAATTTGGGCCTAAATGCTACTAGTGGGCCTGCAGCACTGATTGTGTCACCCACTTCAATAGCTCTTCAAAGATGTCTCAGGCCTACCATTGCAGAGCAGAGCCTGTGTGTGCAGGTTAAAACTGCCATGTCGGCCTGGCAAGTTAACCTTCTTGCCAGGCCCAAACCCTCATTTTTAATACATATGTCACCCCTAAGGTAGGCCCTAGGCATCCCAAGGGCAGGGCACAGTGTATTTAAAAAGTAGGACATGCACTTTTGAGTTTTGCATGTCCTAGCAGTAATAAACTCTTACATTTATTTTTTACTACTGCAAGGCACATCTCTCCCATCGTATAACATTGGGATTGTCTTATTACATGTTATAAATGTAGTTCCAAATTAGGAAGAGATGGGACCCTTGAGTTTGGTGTCTCTGGAATCACAATTTAAAATCACAACTTATGGTGAAGTCGGATTTTAAGTTGTAATTCTGTAAATGCCACTTTTAGAAAGTTGGCATTTTCTCACTTTAGCCATTTGGTGCCTTCTGCTTATCACCAATACACATCTGGGTGGTTGACAGCTGAACTCTTGTGGATTCCCTCCAGACAGACACACACAAAGGCAGCTTAGGTATGACTGACGGGCCATCAACAGCCTGATGGGCCATGCTGGACAGGGTGGGAAAAGGAGTTGACACACCTGATTGGGCTGTTTGCATAGACCAAGAGTTTGACTGGCTTATTGGGATTCAGGTTGTTCTTACACAGCTTTGGTATACTCTCTTAATCGTAAGTATTGGTAAGAGAAAAGGGGTTGAGGAGGTAATTATTCACTTACTTACCGGTAATCTTCATTACTCTGAATACCCTTTTTTTGTACCAATAATTACGATCCTCCATCCCAATACCCAGTACACAACCCAATTCCTCCTCTTAAGTTGGGGGTACATAGGAAGTGTTTTGGGTTCCGACCCTCTATATCACCAGTTTGGTGGGAGGAGCTGGGATGCAAAGGAGGAGGACAGATTTTGCTCTGAACCTTCTGATTGGTTCTAGGTAGGTCATGTGGTGCCTGGGTAGCGGTTGGATACCTCATAATATTAAGAATTGGTACAAAAAAAGGTTATTCAGAGTAATGAAGATTACTGGTAAGTAATTGAATCATTATAGACAAGCACTGACAAATCCTAAAGCCTGGCTTTGTCAAAGCTTGTTTAATGTTAGACGTGAATTCAGGTGTTCAGTACCAGTGACTCACCCTCTGAATACAAGGAATGGCAGAGCTTGAAGAAAAGAGAGAAGCAAAATGCATCATACGGAGAAAAACTTAAAGAAGACAAGTTATATGAGGCTCTAAAAGGCAAACTGGTACATTCTTGTGTCCGGGTATGATCAATGACGTGGAGTACATTAGATAGTTTATTACTACTTTTATTAATGGAGATAGGGGAAAAGACCAACCAAAGGACACACAACCACCTATACAACCACCACAATCACAAGGTCAGGTCAATAAGGTAAGGGCTGCTATATCCCCCCAATGCACATCACGCAGGGTAGAGAATAGAGCATCTCACCCAGCCCCTCCCCTCACTGATGGGCACAGAGCATCTCACCCAGCCCCTCCCCTCCCTGCAAAAGGGCACATAGCATCTCACCCAGCCCCTCACTTACCTGCTAAAGGGCACAGAGCATCTCACCCAGCCCCTCCCCTCACTGCAAAAGGGCACAGAGCATCTCACACAGCCCCTCCCCTCACTGCTAAAGGGCACAGAGCATCTCACCCAGCCCCTCCCCTCACTGCAAAAGGGCACAGAGCATCTCACACAGCCCCTCCCCTCACTGCAAAGGGCACAGAGCATCTCACCCAGCCCCTCCCCTCACTGCAAAAGGGCACAGAGCATCTCACACAGCCTCTCCCCTCACTGCTAAAGGGCACATAGCATCTCACCCAGCCCCTCCCCTCACTGCAAAAGGGCACAGAGCATCTCACACAGCCCCTCCCCTCACTGCTAAAGGGCACAGAGCATCTCACCAAGCCCCTCCCCTCACTGCAAAAGGGCACAGAGCATCTCACCCAGCCCCTCCCCTCACTGCTAAAGGGCAAAGAGCATCTCACCCAGCCCCTCCCCTCACTGCAAAAGGGCACAGAGCATCTCACACAGCCCCTCCCCTCACTGCTAAATGGCACATGGCATCTCACACAGCCCCTCCCCTCACTGCAAAAGGGCACAGAGCATCTCACCCCTCCCCTCACTGCTAAGGAGCACAGAGCATCTCACCCAGCCCCTCCCCTCACTGCAAAAGGGCACAGAGCATCTCACCCAGCCCCTCCCCTCACTGCTAAAGGGCACGTAGCATCTCACCCAGCCCCTCCCCTCACTGCTAAATGGCACGTAGCATCTCACCCAGCCCCTCCCCTCACTGCAAAAGGGCACAGAGCATCTCACCCAGCCCCTCCCCTCACTGCTAAAGGGCACATAGCATCTCACCCAGCCCCTCCCCTCACTGCAAAAGGGCAAAGAGCATCTCACCCAGCCCCTCCCCTCACTGCTAAAGGGCACATAGCATCTCACCCAGCCCCTCCCCTCACTGCTAAAGGGCACATAGCATCTCACCCAGCCCCTCCCCTCACTGCAATAGGGCACAGAGCATCTCACTCCTCCGTCACCGCCAAAGGCAGACTTGGGAATGAATGTAGCACGGGGTGAAAACAAGGAAACAAGTGCTGACAGTACTGGAAAGTGCCAAGGCCTGGAACTTGGGGTAAGGCAGGTGCTGCGGCACCCCCAGACTTGTAGGCACATCAGAAAGATAATGGAAAACAATGAGGCTTTTCATGCCAGCTTCATTGCGAGTAACTTAGCTGTTTGTTCCAATGTAACCAAAGGTCACCTTCAACAAAGCACTGCAGGTTGCTCGCCAGGTGGATCTAAGTTTGAGTTATGTGGCTTCAAAGAGATGGCATTTGCTAATTAAGTATCGACTCACCTGTGAACTGGTCTTGTGGAGACTGCATGCATGATGTACCTGAAAATGACCAATGTTAAAAGTAGCATGTTTAATGTTTAAAAATACATTAAACATTAGGATTGTTTTCGTTTTTGGCCTTTTAATTTTGTGATCGGGTTCCGAAAATGTTTCAACCCCGGAGTGTGAAATGTTTGTAACTCCTAACATGGGTACTCCATTGTCCCAAAACGTATAAATCACAAAGGGATCAGTGGATCAAGTGGATGCAATCCCAGTTAGTACATTTGCAATTTCTGACAGAAATGGGAACTTCCATATAGCCTGGAATCACCTGAAATCTGTTTTATAAAAGTGATGGATTAAACAAAAACTAAAAACATGGATTCTCAAATACACGAGACTGCGCGTGCTTCGCAAAGGTGCAGTGCACACATGGAAGGGCCAGATGAATGTAAAAGGCTGTGTACATCGTCCGACAGGGTATGTAATGTACACCCTCAAAGCAGCCTAAGTTTGGGTATTCACAAACATCTTCTAAAGCCTTCCAAAGTTATCTCAGCTCTGCTAGGGTGCGACAGTCACACAAACCCTCCCGCAGAGGCATGGGGTGCAAGGGGGCACCGGAGGCTTTCACGGGCCGCCATTCATGTTTGTGACCCTGGGTCATCAGGTGCCTTTGCTAGGCCGCGCCGCGAGGCTCATCACTGGCGCCGCCGCATTTGACACAAATGTCGCTGAAGTTTTCTATCTCTCGCTTGCAGCTGCAGGGACCGGGCCCGGGCAGCAGCTCTGCCTCCCGGCCGCCATTATCAGCCTTCCACTTTCCATCTCGGCCGAGTTTACAGCCTCCAAGTGCCTGCCTTTTGTCTAGCAACCTCCGACCCCTGCGCCTTCTCTCCCACTTCAGCTTGAAGCGCCTCTGGCGCTCTTTCCCTTTGTTTTCCACTTGCTTTTGACAGTTTTCAAGAAGAAATGAAGTTGCTACGAGTTTCACAATCTCTTCTCCTGTATCTGTTCGTTTCTGTCTCCTCGGATTTATTCCTTCCATTCTTCTATACCCACCCCCAGCAAGGCTGCAGCCTCCCCTTGTGACTCCCAGACAATACCCTGTCACTCTCCCTCCCTCCCATCCTTTTCTGAACTGCACCTCGGCTACTTCCGGGTTTTTTCCTACACGCATAGCATTAACACTTCAGGGGCAGAGGGCGGCTTTTGGACATTGACTTCCTACTTTTGAACATCTTTTATTTATAAACTCAACTTTTTAAACTTCTGTGAAGTTGTGGTATTATGTTGACTGCATATTAGTATATTTATTTAAAACAATTATGACTAAATCAAAAGGTGGAAATGTTTGTTGTAAGGCATCAATTCTCATGGTGGGTTTTTGAAAAGTCTGTTTTCTTTAACCTTTTGAAATGTTGGGATAACTTTAAAAAAAAGATACGCACATCTAGTTGTGTACACACATTGAGTGATGTGGGCTTATTTATTTAAAATATTTTGGAGGGTAAGAAGGTTGGAATATTAATTCAATATTTATGAAAGTTGACGGAAAGGAGGCAGAGCCAACTTAATAGTGAGGTAAGTGTCCGAACACTTATAGATCCAACAGCAAAGGCGTACAATGGAGAAAGGGGCAACCCAAGGAAAGACTCGCAACGCCAGCTGCCCTTACTGCAAACATGTTATATTGCACCCGCTAACCCAAGGCACACTGGTGTTTGTCCTATTCAGGTGTAGTTGCAATACTCAAAAATGTTGCCAACTTCATATTATTGTGCACAGCAATATTTAGGCAAAATAACCATAATGCTTGCAGTTCTTGTGTGAACTATGGCCCTAATTATGAGTCTGGTGGTCTGACCGTTGGACCGCCACTATGACAGTTGTGAGGCAGCCGCCAAGCCGATGGACTCTTGACTGCTGTATGATGAGTTCCCCGCGGGGGCGGCTGGCACTGGCAGTGCAGCGGCAGTGACTTCAGCTCTCAGGGAGTGCCGAGGCCAATGCTGCGGCACTGTCGGTGCCGGCAGCACACTCGTAATGCGAACTGTCTGCTGTGCTAGAGAGTGCACATTCCGAGTGTGGTGACGGGGGGCCCTGCACTGCCCACAACATGGGCAGTGCAGGACCCCAGTGGATCCTTTCCTGCCTTTCCGCCAGCCTTTTAATGGCGGCGACCCAGCCAAGAAAAGGCTGGCGGAAAGCTTGTACCGCCGCCAACCCGCAGGATCCATGGTCCTGGCGGTGGCAGCGGTCTCCTGGTAGTCCGACCGGCAACAGCGCAGTCTGGTGGTCGCACCGCCAAGATTGCGGCAGTCAGACAGCCACCGCGAGTACGGCGGTCTTAGGATCGCCATTCTCGCAATTAGGCCCTATATGCACTCTGCGTAAATAAAAGTACGTCTTCGCACAGCACCAACTTGAGGTAGTTATTTTCCCAATAAGGCAAAGTTTTGATGACCATACATCTAAGATACTCAGTTTGTGTACGTTTTAGTTTTGGGAATCAAATACCATGCTACCCTCTATCAGAGGGGTAGTCACTAGGTGCACCCTTCAATGATGGAAATCACAATGGTCGAAGTAAACCATGTTGGCAATCTCCTAACATTAATTCAGTTGTTCACAGTACTGTTTGTAACTTTTATTGTTGATATTTACGGGGTAATATCAACTCCCACTGACACTTTTAGGTTGTTATCTTGTACAGTTTGATCTTGCATAATTAGCATAATGTCAACATTTTATACATGAATCATGAGTTTCATCCAACAAGCTTATTTCATCCACAATGCATTTCATAAGGGTATGTCCTTCATCTGGGGATACGCTTCATGTTAGTTTACAAAAACTGCAAATAGAAATGAAACACGTCAAAACACCTGATGAAAATGTATTGCAAGATCGATGCTGCATAATGCAACTTACGCATAGCACCGATAATATCCCTTCTCCAACCAGCAAGATCATAGATAGTTCACAATATAAACCAAGTCTAAGCCAACATATTACCGCAAAGCACTGAAATCACCAATTGTTGCTGAACTCGAAGCTAAAAACAATGCTTCAAGGAATCAGCGCATGGATTCCTAGTGCAAACATGCACCCCCGCTGTGCGTATGAAGAAAATAGTTCACTGCTACAGTAAATGAGTCACATTTATTCGTGAAAAATAATAGGGTCAGGAGTATATGAAATCAATTTTAAGATGAAATGAGATGGTGGTTCTGATCATAGATATGAGTCTGGGAAATTTGCCCCTCTGTAGAAGTAATACATAACAGATGAGCAAATTACTGCTGTGTGAAATATCTACCAAATATTGAGAGGCACAATTACTGCCACTTACCCCAGGTTGGAAAACTATGCAGAGGAACTGTCAACTCTAGAAGAGCGCTATTGCTTAAAAAAGCAAAAAAGGCTCACTCACTCACATTCGAACTTCTGTACAAAAAAAGAGAATAGAAGGATCACCTGTAAAATAGTGCAAGGAGACCACTGGTTGGTTGTATTCTCACGAGGACTGTTTTGCATGACCCGACAGGTGAGTGATGGTATTATTCCATTCTACTGTGGTGCCATGTTGAAGTTACTTGAGGAACTGGAGAAAAAAGTGTGAAAGCAACTACTAGGAGAAAGCAACAAGATAATGCGAAAGAAAACGAAAACCATAATGGGGGGATGGAAATGAAACTCTGGAATCACAATGTCTGCATTGTGAATGCAAATGTGCTCTACCTTTGTGTGGACACATCTCCTGTATAGAATATGTCATACAGCAGATGCATTATGCAGACATTTATCAGAATAACAAACTGACTATAAATAGTGTTTAGCGTTACAAAAAAGATGACATCTCAACTCTGTAATTTAAGCCCCCTTATTTCTATTGTGTCCCACAGTCTCATCCAAACAATTTCCCTTTGAGGCAGACATTTTCTAATGTCTGTACTTTGGTAAGGAGAGACAATTTCTAACACTTGCAATTCAAGTTGACTAATGTCTTTTTTCCTTGAGGTGTACAGCCACACTAGACTTGACATTCTTTATACGAACATTGCTTTTGTGTTGTGATATTTTGATCTTCAATCAGCGGAGGCTGCTGCATATGTCAAGGGAGCCGGGGGGGTGAAGGGGGATGTTGGGGGAAACAACGTTTTTTAAAAAGAAAACACTTACCGTTTCCGTTGCGCCGCCCGTCTCCCGTCACCTCCAGCTGCCTCACTCCTCTTGTGGTGTCCCAGCATAGCATGAAAGCAGCGTCAGGATTAGTCTGAGTGGCTCAGACTGCCGGTCAGACACAAGCCTGGGGTCTGTGCTGTTTCTCCAGCCTGGTTGTCTATACAGCCCGGTTGGAGAAAGCTAAGTGCGCATGTGTGTTTGGCTGGCCTCAGACAGCCGGCCAAACACACATGCGCACTTAGTGCACTCTCCCCTCCTCGCCCTCCCACCTCTGGTGGCACACCCCCACCCCTCCCTGTACACTCTGCTGGCTGAACCAGCAGATGAAAAATGATGACAAATAAAACGATAGCAGGCCATCGTTTTATTTTTCATCTGTTGGCTCAGCCAGGGGGGCGACGCCCCTCCGCCACTGCGGAGGAGCCGCCCTTGTTTTCAATTTGCATTCACTCCGGCCCATGTACAAACAATTCACGTGGACATTTAAAGAACTAGATACAGTTGCTACTGTCATGGTGTCCGAGTACAACTTTATTACAATTATATGGGTTGGGACACCATTGCCCGTGATGAGTTCTCTCAATTTCGAAGATGTTTATTTCTTTTGGCTATTTCTTTAATGTTCACTGAATGCTGGAATGCAAAAAATTGGCTGCTCTTTGCAAAACTCTGAAAAATTCCCAGCTTGTACATTTTCCCATCTTTTTTAATGATTTTCCTACTAGCCATGCTACTTGTGGAATATTTAGAAACAAAGGTAGATCGCGTTTTCGTTCTTGATTCATATTTTAGCATCTAATCATGCCTGTGAATGCATTCTGTGGTTTCTGTGATTATTTATTGAGGGTAGACTTTCTGGTAATATACTCGTTTTTCAATTCTCTAAAGTCTTGACTTTTAGAGGTAATTCTTTTCAAACTTGTAAATTGTGAATATACAAGGTGTTTATTAAGGAATTCAGGTGAAAAGCGTGAACATTCAACTATTTATTCTTGTCCATTGGTTAAGGAAACACACTTGTATGGATAGTACCGTACTGATGTTTATTCAAAACATCCAAAAAGGCACTCTCTGTGGAATCAAGTTTGTGGCTGGATTTCATGTTAAATTTTTTTCAATTTAAATTGAGGATATTTTCTAACAAAGTCTCACTACTGTATAAAAATGTCATCTATGTACCTCAAATGGAATATCAAACTGTCTGTCCATTTAGTATCTCTGTAGATGTATTCTTCCTCGCATTTTGCTATAAAGTTGTTGGCATAACTTGGGGCACTGGAACAACCCATTGAAGTTGCTTTCTTTTGTAGAAAAAAAACCTTCATTCTAGCTAATTAGCTGCGGGAGAGAGCAAAATGCAGCAATTCAATCAGAAATATTAAATGTGATCTATTTTGTTGATCATGCCCCTTCTACACCCTCTATTACCTCTGAAGGGGGGACAAGGAGGTGCAGAGTTCAAGTTAATTATTCTATTGTGAAAATGTGTAGAATCCTTGGTGCATGACCTCATGTTTTGAACAGCGGGTTGTACAAATTAATGTAAATATTTAGCTAGTGGTTCATGGATTGAACTGCATCCTGACACAATAGGATGAAATTTCAGAAATGACAAGTTTCATAGCAGAACAAGGCAAGTTGGTTACAAAGAGATACAACAAAGGTATATCCTGTCCCTGTCCAGTCGGATTGAGGACTTTCGCAGCAAGTTAATATTATACCGCTCATTGCCTTTGATTTTCACTTCGATCTGCAGGCATCAATGCCCAGCAGAAGTGACGAGTGAGAGTAGTTCGGTCCTGTGACTTGGTTTTCTCTATTTTATTATTTGTTTCCCATTTCTACTACTAGGCCTCATATTATTGTTGTCTTTGGTTTTTGATGGAGGCGGTGATTGACGAAAAAGGGCATCACTCCCGTTGCAGCTAGACTACAAAGTTGGTGCTTTCTAACAGGCAGTGCCAGGCACACCAAAGGGTAAGCCATGGGTTGCAGCCGTGGCCCTGGCTACCACTAATTGACGCCATGCAGTGTGGTATTCTAACGCATTACATTTTGGAACAAATTGGGGTAGTTTTGGTGAGGTTAATATAGTTTTGGATTAAAAATATACATAATTTGTGTCAAAATAAAGCACAGGGCAGTCTTTCTTTATATGATCTATGACTGATTATATGTCCCATGTTATGGTCACAGTTGCTCTTGGGGAGGGCTTGAGACTTTTGGTGAAGGGAATGGAACTTATTGTCCAATACAAAGAATGTATTTTTGTAAATTTTCATATCCACATGAAAAAAACATTTCTTGCCACCTTTGACAATGTATTAAAAGTGTCTCTGTATCAGATGTCGTTCATTAAACAAATAAATACATTAAGGAATAATCACAAATTGTTGCACTGTTTACACAGAAAATCTGCTTACATATCCAGGATTAGAATAAACGCGAAACCCATCTCTCACATCTCAGCTTAATCTTTTAGTTGCTCCCAGCCTTTGGTATGCAGCTTAGTCACATAATACCTTAGCAAAGTATTCACAAATTAAATGCAGCAAGTTAATCAGGGCCATTTGGTCAATTGTAGCTTAAAGGCTTTCATTAGTTTTCTGGTATGTTTTGCATTCTCCTTGTAATTTCATATACACTTGTAATTAGATTGTTTGATACAATTGCTCTACTGAAGTCACCCACTCTTCAAGAATTTATTGGTCAACTGAAACAAGGAGGCCTGAGCAAGTGTCCCATGCATAGACTTGTCTTTCTTACTCCGTTTGACATTTGACGACTCTGCATCTCTCTGACATTGTATTATAGTTTATTCTGCTATTCTTTGTGTCATATCTGTTGGACCTGGCCTTTTTACAGGGTCATCCCCAAACTTTTTGCCTCCTCCCTCCTATTTTTTCTGACCTGTTGTTGTTGGCTTTTGTACTCTGGGCACTTTACCACTGCTAACCAGTGCTAAAGTGCATATGCTCTCTGTGTAAATTGTACTGTTGATTGGTTTATCCATGATTGGCTATTTGATTTACTTGTGACACCCTAGTAGAGTGCACTATATGCGCCTAGGGCCTGTAGATTAAATGCTACTAGTGGGCCTGCAGCACTGATAGTGCCACCCACTTAAGTAGCCCCTTAACCTTGTCTCAGGCCTGCTGTTGCAAGGCCTGTGTGTGCAGTTTCACTGCCACTTCGACTTGGCATTTAAAAGTACTTGCCAAGCCTAAAACTCCCCTTTTTCTACATATAAGTCACCCCTAACGTGTGCCCTAGGTAATCCCTAGAGCAGGGTGCTGTGTGGGTAAAAGGCAGGACATGTACCTGTGTAGTTTATATGTCCTGGTAGTGTAAAACTCCTAAATTTGTTTTTACACTACTGTGAGGCCTGATCCCTTCATAGGCTAATATTGGGGCTGCCCTCATACATTGTTGAAGTGGTAGCTGCTGATCTGAAAGGAGTAGGAAGGTCATATTTAGTATGGCCAGAAAGGTAATACAAAATCCTGCTGACTGGTGAAGTTGGATTTAATATTACTATTCTAGAAATGCCACTTTTAGAAAGTGAACATTTCTTTGCGCTTAAATCTTTCTGTGCCTTACAATCCACGTCTGGCTAGGTTTAGTTGACAGGTCCTTGTGCATTCACTCAGACACACCCCAAACACAGGGTACTCAGCCTCATTTGCATACATCTGCATTTTGAATGGGTCTTCCTGGGCTGGGAGGGTGGAGGGCCTGCTCTCACACAAAGGACTGCCACACCCCCTACTGGGACCCTGGCAGACAGGATTGCACTGAAAGGGGACCTGGTGCACTTCTAGGCCACTCTTTGAAGTCTCCCCCACTTCAAAGGCACATTTTAGTATAAAACAGGGCCTCTGCCCTACCACCTCAGACACTTGCTGGAGAAGAAACCTGAACCAGAACCTGCACCCTGCCAAGAAGAACTGCCTGGCTGCCCAAAGGACTCACCTGACTGCTTTCTACAAAGGACGCCTGCCTTGCTGTTGGCCTGCTGCCTTGCTGAACTCTTGCCTTGCTGCAGAAGTGCCCTCCAAGGGCTTGGATAGAGCTTGCCTCCTGTTCCCTGAAGTCTCAGGACCAAAAAGACTTCTTTCTATGAACTGGACTCCTTGTGTGGCGGAAAAATTCGACGCACAGCTTGCTCCGCAGTGAAAAATTCACTGCACGCCGACCCGGAAAGACTCCGCTCGACACCGCGAGGAAAAGATCGACGCGACGCCTGCAGTACGACCGGAACTTCGACGCACGACCTGCCTGGACAACGCCGCCCGACTTCCAGAGAGGAGATCAACGCGGCGCCTGCCGTGAGGGAGAAAATTCCACGCACAGCCCACCGGAACGACACGCAGCCGGACAACAAGCCCAGGATTCCACGCACAGACCACGGGGTGTCTGAAAACCCTGCGACCCACAGAGGAGACCTGTTCGCGCGCCGGAAATCGACGCACATCTTCTCCGCGTGAAAAATAACGACGCAAGTCCATGTGTGAAGGGGCGAAACTGACGCACACACCATTTTTCCACGCATCTCCTCCTCTGCGGCCCTTTGCAGAAATGTTTCACTCCAAACCACGTACTTTGTGCTTGAAAGAGACTTTGTTTGCTTTTTAAAGACTTAAGACACTTCATATCACTTTTCAGTGATATCTCTACAATTTCTTATTGCATCTTTTATCGTTTTGACCTGCAAATATCCAGATAAATATTATATATTTTTCTAAACACTGTGTGGTTTATTTTTGTGGTGCTATATTGGGTTATTGTATGATTTATTGCACAAATACTTTACACATTGCCTTCTAAGTTAAGCCTGACTGCTGAGTGCCAAGCTACCAGAGGGTGGGCACAGGATAATTTGGATTGTGTGTGACTTACCCTGACTAGAGTGAGGGTCCTTGCTTGGACAGGGGGTAACCTGACTGCCAACCAAAGACCCCATTTCTAACATATATCCATAACCACTGACAGATGTTTCACTTACCACATGTATAACTCAGGCACATTTTGTTAATGCTATTTATGATCAACTAGGAGTTTTATTAGAATATGCAGGCAAGTAAGGACATCTATAGTGTGTGAATCTAGGAACAGAGCACTGAACATTGGCAAGTGCAGTTCAGGGTCATTTACTGTGAAGCAAAATTACATGGTGCCGGGACTTAGCAAAGCATTCCCTTTCATTTCAAAATATGTGTTATTACACTTCAATTTTACCAGTATGTTAAAAGATTATCCGTATAATTCAAAGGCATGATTCTGGAAAGGAGCGCAAAATAATTGAAGATTTATATTTGCCCTGCCTTCATCCTAAGGTCTACTTTTACCAGCAGTGGCTCCCACTAGAGGGCGCCAGGGCACCGCCCACCTCGATTTTCAGATTAGGTAGAAGGTAATTGCCAAGAGCAATTACCATTCACAAAGGTTGTTTTTGTATATTATATGAGGACTCTAAGCCAGTGCCAGGTGTTGCCTCAGTGCCGTTCTGCCTTTCGCCCTTACTGTGATGAGAGTCAGGCTGCCTGGCACTTTAGAAAGAGACGTATGCTGTAGTGCGCATGCGTCCCACATAATTTTTCTTTAAAAAAAAATCCCTAAGCAGGCTAAGGGCTGACCTAGCACCAGTCCTTGCCTGCAATTTTCAGGTGTCTGAAGAGACCTCCTGTTCATGACATGCAGCTGCGTCATATTTATGAGCAGTCCCGGGCAGCTGGGGAATAAGCCCCGCAACCTCAATACTGCTTGTCAATCACTATCACAGCCTGCAAGCAATACCCATTCCCAACTCCACCTGTGATGTGTTGGGAAAGGGTGTTGCTTACAGCCTGTGAAGCATTGCAGGCATGTGACCTTGAGCACACAAGCACACTGCCACACATAGAGTACCTGTTCAAAGCTTATATTTGCATGTGAAGCTGAAAGGCACCCTTGGCACTCTCGCGCCTCCTCTCCTGGACTGGAAGAGCTGCACCACACCCTGTTGCAACCCAAAGTGAGTGTTTCAGAGCAGCATTTGCCAGATAAGTGGGACCAGGGAGAAGGCCTTCCCTCGTGCCTGCCAGCCTGCTGTTCAGTTTTACTATTTTTGAAGCAATAAAAACAAGCTGCTGGTTGGCACAGCGGAGTACACATCCTAAACTCACTATTTTAAAGAGCTCCCTTTGCATTGTATTAACATGCAGGAGCTTATCACTTTAGTACATGAGTTTATATCACTATAGTGAGAGGCATTTATCGAAGCTGTTAATAAGTGCCTCACAATTTAGTGATATAAACTGATGTACTAAAGTGATACACTCCCGCATGTTAAAAGCATACAAGCGGCGCCCCACCACTTTCAAATTCCACTCGCCGCTATTTCCTTTCACTTTTCTTCCTCCTGCAAGCATGTTTCATAACACATGCAGGCCATTTTTAATTTTATTATTCTAACATGACAGTCGCCATGTTAGAATGCAGAATTAAAATGAGAAAAGAAAAGAGTGCATTCAAAGTGCCATAAATATAACGAGCAGTCGGCAGCACTTGCATCTAACAAAAAAATAAGAATAAAAAAAAATGCACAGCCAGGGGGATAAGCAGCGGTTTAGGGAGTGGAATGGGGAGCACAACTGGAGCAGGCGAGGGAGTATCTGACAGGGCCACGCGAGGGAGAAGAGAAGACACGGGTGTTTGGCGGGGGAGATAAAGAAGTAAAATGTGAAGTGAGCAAGAAATCACATATGCTTCCAAGGAGCGGGGAACACCAGAGAATTAAAGAGTCCCTTCTTGTATGCCGTGGAAGGATACAGCTCATTGATTCAAAACACTGAGCCTGAAATGCTACTGACAGGACAAACATGGGAATAGGGAGGAAACACACTGAAACTGAGATAGACATCAGCGCCAACCAATCGTGAGCATGGGGCTGACCCAGAACCCATTCTAAATAGATTCAATGTATTTGTAACAAAAGGTATGTCCACAGATCTCTAATTCTGTCTCCAGTTGAAACACTAAAACAAAGGAGCAGAAAGACAATATCTGGATGCGGTATATAAAATGAGGTATACAAATATACTAAAGGAATGATTACACTGCATGATGATAAATAGCCATAAAACTTTTCTCAGAATTATTCATGTAAATATTGAAATGCATGCCAAATTGTATATATTCTAGCTAAGAAAAAGTGTACAATCCTCAGTTATCACTAGGAACAAGAGACACTTATGTTTGTATGAAGTAGATGCTCCAACTTTGCTGATCGCTAATCAGAACTCTATTTATAGAACCAATAACTGACTGCTCGGAGATCAGTAGTTCCTGAGTGAATCACACTTATACCAGGAGGAGACACCCAAAAACTAAGATTCATGGACAGGTGAATAGATACGTCTCCAAAACAAAACAGTATTGAGAAAGGAAATCATAATTCAAAAGAATATTAATAAAATCCTGTTGCAGAGATGGTGGGGCGTGAGCCAAGCTTGTTTGTCTAATTAAGTTCTTACCACCGTGTGAGATTGTTTCCTGCTACCAGAACATCTGTTTTGTCGCCATTAAGTTTTGGACTACTGGCTGACACCCACTGGGTGACTTGAGTAAGACACCCGTTTAGTTGGATAGAGGTTCTGATGGTATCTGCATTGAGCGATATACTAACCTGCGTGTCATCTGCATATGAAACTAGAGTAAATTTGTGGGCTTCCACTATTTCAGCCAAAGGGTGGACATATACATTAAACAACGTTGGACTTAAGGATGAACCTTGAGGCACACCACACTTTACACGAAAAGTGGCCAAACTCATAATTGCTTCCTTGACCTGAAAACGTCTGTTTTCTAGGTAGATTACAAGCAATTTGAGGGCATTTTCAGCAACCCCTACCTCTTCTAATCTTTGCGTTAACATCCTACGGGATACAGTATTGAATGCCGCGCTCAGATCTAAAAGACTCATGGCTGCAGTACCCCCACGATCCAGAATTGCTCTAAGATCTTCTGTAGCCGCAAGCAGCACAGTTTCTGCATCCTGTTCTCAAGCTAGTTTGAGTGTAGGATAAAATGGAATGCTCCTCAAAAAAGAGGAGACGGTTTTGTTTCCATATTTTTCCACTATTTTCCCTTACATGGGGAGATGTGAGATTGGCCGGTAATTCTCCACACAAGTGGGGTCTCCTGAGGGTTTTTCCAAAGGTGCTTTCACCACCGCACGTTTCCATGCTGTTGGAACTGCCCCATTCTGCGAGAATGATTGAGTACATCTGTTTCATCAACATTATACCCCCCTCTTTTTTTAATGTCAGCAGGGACCGGGTCCAATGGGGATCCCGACTTAATGGTATTTAGAATCTCCAGTGTTGTTTCTCTGCTCACTGTAGGAAATGCATTTAATTTAGCTTTCTCTGCTATAGACATTACTCGTGCTTGTATTGAGTACTCATTTTGTGGCAACGTACGCAGAATTTTATTAACTTTTTCTAAGAAAAACTCTGCGAACATATTACATTTCTCCAGAGAGGGGGCGGGCCCATTAGAGTTCCTTACGGGGTTCGTCAGATTGTTTACAATTTTAAACAGCTCCTTAGTGGCGTTGGAACTCTTTTCTGTTTTCGCTGTGAAGTACGCAATTTTAGGTCAGTCGAGTGCATTTGAATTGGTGGGTCTACTGTTACCTCACTACTGTTGGAAAAGTTTGGATCTAAGAGGTGGCGCAGTTGATGCGTGGAGCAATTTACTAATTGGGTCATTTGAATGACATCCAAATCATGCACTCAGTGATTCGAATTCTCAGAATTTCTGTTATCAAAATGAATATTAAGGTCCCCAATACTGTAAAGTTCGACTTTTTTAGACATAGTTCAGCCACCAGCTCCGGGAGCACCTTTCTCAACTCAGTGGCCGATCCTGGGGAGCACTAAATCAAAAGCACGAGAAGGTGAGGGTTACTGAGGAAAACAATGAAAAGGAGAGGAATTCACTCCCCGGGATTACCTTCGAGAGAAAATGATCCTTTTAGTGAGTCTTTGTAAATGATGTCAACTCCACCACCTATCCTGTGTTCCCTATCGCGCCTGCGATACTGTCGCCTCGAGGGAGAGCCATGACAATTGCTGGCATGGTGTCCTCTCACAGCCAGGGTCCTGCAATAAATGCAACATCTAGACTCATTTCACCATGAAGAGGTCAGCATAGTGTTCAGGGAATGATCTACAGTTGAGTAGTAACATTTTACATTTAATATTCTCCAGTTTAGGTGATTTATGAATTATGCTGCTATTAACTGTATTGAGCTTCTCTACGTCACACTTACAAACCGTACAGATAAATTGTGCGCTTTCTGGAGATAACGCAGGCTTACCGCAATGAGTACCTTGGCGCTTAAGTGCATATAGCTGAGATCGCGTCTAAGTAACCTGGGTCAGATTTAATTGGGCAGGGGTTCTGGCCCCTGGGCCTGGTCAGGAGCTGACTAGCGCAGACTGGTTTGCATTTGGTGCGCCTTCTGCGCACCATCGGTGTGCCCACCGCACAGCTACGCTGCGGTCTTCATTAAGTACCAGTGTGAGGCGAAAACCAACAACTAGAGCATCACCCAACATGGAGGCTCAAAACTGGAGCAGGCACTGAACACGGACTGTCTGATAGGGGCTGTCAGCTGAGGAAGCTCCTCGTATTAAAAGTGCTGAACAGTGCATCTGAAAGTTAAAACTGTCCAAGAAGAGCTTCACTGTGCAATTTAAAAGTTAAAATTGAAGGCTAAAGTTTCACACTATTAAAACACACGTTTCTAAAAAGCCTTGTCAGTTACAGTGCGGTGCGAAACTAAAATAGCCCCATCCCCCTTCCCCACGCTAATCCCAGCTCACTTGATTGCAGATGAAACGTGTCAGCCCAACCATATATTAACAAAGTGCTCTGCAGAACTAAAGAGGATCCTTCCTTTATAGGGAAGAGCAAACTATCCAACTGTACATGGTGTGAAATGTGGTAAAAACAGGGAATATGGGGAAAACAGAAAAGAACTGATGAATATATTGAACTGTATTGTGTTAGTGTGCAGTGCACCCTGAATATCGAATCCAGAATTTCGAGGCATGCAATTTTTTTTTTTTATAAATCTGTTTATTGATTTCCCTGTAAAATAACAAAGGTGACCCAACATACAACATTAACAGTACTGCATTAAGCCCAGTCTTGCAATACCCAACTAGCAGAGGGGTGAAAGTATATACTAGAAAAGTCACATTGTAGCAGATAAAGATTTGGAATATGGCAACCATTTGCCCCATATTTTCTGGTGTTTTTCTGTCTCCCCTTGGATTTATAAACATACCTTTCTGCTGCAGCAGCAAAGTCCATCCCCCTTATGCATTCAAGGAAGGGTGGAGCAAGATCAGAACGCCAGTGTCGGGCAATGTCCCCCTTTGCAATGATGAAGCCCACTCCGACGAGCTGTCAAACATTCTGACTCCCTCCCCAAGAGTCCAAAAGGCCCAAGAGAACTATTTTCAGAACTAATGGGACTGATCTGTGTACGATATGGGAAAGAGTAGTTCAAAAGCATAACCAGTATGCATGGATAGTTGAGCACTTCCAGACCATGTGGAAGAAGGTGCCCACTGGATGTTGGCACTGCCAGCAACACAAAGAAAAAGTGCTTCTGTCAGAAATGGGGTCCTTGGTTGGCAGTCAGGTTACCCCCTGTCCAAGCAAGGACCCTCACTCCAGTCAGGGTAAGTCACACACAATCCAAATTATCCTGTGCCCACCCTCTGGTAGCTTGGCACTGTATTTGTAAAGTATTTGTGCAATAAATCATACATTAACACAGTATAACACCACAAAAATACACCACACAGTGTTTAGAAAAATATATAATATTTATCTGGTTAAATGGAGGTCAAAACGATCAAGATTCAATAAGTACACGTTGAAATATCACTTAGAAAATGATATAAAGAGTCTTTAGTTCTTAAAAAGCAACAAATTACCTGGTTTGCATTCAAATTCTCCGCAAGAGACCGCAGAGGAGGAGATGCGTGGAAAACAGGGAGGTGTGCATTGATTTTTCCAGCGCACACAGACGATGCGTTGTTGAGTTTTCACGCAGGGAAGGCTTTGCGCCAATTTCCGACATGCTGATCTGGATCGTCTTCGGGTTGCGGTGTTTTCAGACACCCTGGGGATGATGCGTTGAAATCCTTGGTGTGCAGGACAAAGTCACAGGAGCTCTGTCGATCCGGTGGGCGATGCGTGGAATTTTCTGCCGCACGGCCTGTGCTTGCATCGATTCCTCTCAGGAAGTCGGGCTGCGACATTCTGGCTTGGCTTTGCATCGATTCCGTGGGCTGTGCGTCGAAGTTCCGGTTGCAACGCTGGTGCTGCGTCGATCTCCACTTCGGGGAGCCACGCTGCATGGTTCTGGTTTGGCGTGCATTGATTTTCTCACTCCGATGCATGCTGTGCGTCGTTTCTTGCAGGCCGGGTGTCGAATTTTCACCGCACAAGGAGTTCTTTTGCAGGATGAAGTCTTTTTGGTTCTGAGACTTCAAGGAACAGGAGGCAAGCTCTTTCCAAGCCCTTGGATAGCACTTCTCAGCAGAGCCAGAGGGCAGCAGGGCAGCAGTCCTTTGCAGAAAAGCAGTCAGGTGAGTCCTTTGGGCAGCCAGGCAGTTTCTCTTGGCAGGTTTCAGGTTCTGGTTCAGGGATTCTTCTCCAGTGGTATCTTGTGCAGACGTGCCTGAGTTGGTAGGGTGAGAGACCCTGCTTAAATACCCAAATGTGCCTTTGAAGTGGGGGAGACTTCAAAGAGTGTCTTAGAAGTGCAGAAGGTCCGCTTTCAGTTCCATCCTGTCTGCCAGGGTCCCAGTAGGGGGTGTGGCAGTCCATTGTGTGAAGGCAGGCTACTGTCCTTTGACATGTAAGTGTCAGGCCCTCCACCCTCCCAGCCCAGGAAGACCATTCAATATGCAGATGTGTGCAAGTGTGACTGAGCATCCTGTGTTTGGGGTTGGTCTGAATGAAATGCACTAGGGAGCTGTCAGCTAACCCAGCCAGACGTGAATTGTAAGGCACAGAAAGATTTAAGTGCAGAGAAATGCTCACTTTCTAAAAGTGCCATTTCTAAAATAGTAATATTAAATCCAACTTCACCAGTGAGCAGGATTTTGTAGTACTATTCTGGCCATACTAAATATGACCTTGTTACTCCTTTCAGAATCTACCACTCTATATGAGAGTAGCCCTAATGTTAGCCTACGAAAGGAGCAGGCCTCACAACAGTGTAAAAACGAATTTGGGAGTTTTACACTACCAGGACATATAAACTGCACAGGTACATGTCCTGCCTTTTACCCACACAGCACCCTGCCCTATGGGTTATCTAGGGCCTACCTTAGGGGTGACTTATATGTAGAAAAAGGGGAGTTTAAGGCTTGGCAAGTACTTTTAAATTCCAAGTCGAAGTGGCAGTGAAACTGCACACACAGGCCTGGCAATGGCAGGCATGAGGCATGGTTAAGAGGCTACTTATGTGGGTGGCACAATCAGTGCTGCAGGCCCACTAGTAGCATTTAATCTACAGGCCCTGGGCACATGTAGTGCACTTTACTGGGGTCTTACAAGTAGATTAAATAAGCCAATTGGGTACAAACCAATGTCAACATGTTTTAAGGGTGAGAGTATATGCATTGTAGCACTGGTTAGCAGTGGTAAAGTTCGCAGAGTCCTAAAACCAGCAAAAACAGTGTCTAAAAAGTGGAGGGAGGCAGGCAAAAAGTTAGGGGTGACCACCCTAAGGCTGTCAGGTCTAACAGCCTCCCACAGCATGCAGCCATGGGGCTATAGTAAACATGGTGACGATATTTCAGTTGGATGGTGTTTCAGTTTGCTGAGTTCCGCCGCTATGGCGAGGTACCCACAGTCTACTAAGAGGCAACCAGTAATGGGGAGAAGGTGGCTGTCCCAGTAGTATAAGTGAAGGTCAGAAAACTCGCCATCATAGGGGTGAAACACATATTTGCAGAAGGAGATTCGTAGCTCGCCGCTGGCTCAAATAAAGCATGACACCTCAGATTGTAGTGTATGGAAGAAGAAGGAAGAGATGGGGTAAGGGTTGATTGTGAGATGTAAAGGAATCTCAGTTGCGAGATCTTTTTAAATAGTGCTTCTCTGCCAGCAGTGTTAAGAGGCAGAGTGGCCCAGTGTGCCATGCCCCTCCTGGTACCGGAAACGAGAGGGGTGATGTTAGGGTCCCAAGCTTGCTGCTGGAAGAAGGCGATCTGCATCCCCAAGTATCTGAAGTGATCTGTAGACCATTGAAACAGGGTTATGGCCCTGATGTCTTGAAGGGTGCCCCAGAGAGGCAAGTAGTTATACTTGGAACAGTTCACTGTGAGGCCGAAAGCATCGGTGTAGACCTGCAGCATGTGTAGGAGGTGGGGGACTGAGGTCTTGGGGTCACCCACATAGACACGCAAGTTGTCCACTTAGGCGAGACCCGGTTCCTGCAACCATGAGTCCAACGGAAGCCACAGAGCTGTGTATCCCATTGGACCCATTCTGCCAGTAGTTCCTTGGTGAGTGCAAATAAAGAGGTGAGAGGGCAGCCCTGTCTTGTTCCCCGCTGAATGGGGATAGTTTATGAGGTTACTCCGTTTACACTTTTGCCTAGGGGCCTGAGTAGCGTGTTTAGCCCCCAGTGGTACAGAGAGGACCAAAGTTTATCTGCTTCAGCAAGCGGTACAAGAATTGTAACCAAACCAAGAGAAAGGCTTTCTTGAAATTGCACTGTGCACTTGACGGAGGCAGTGGCGAGTCCTGGCATGAAGCTATTCTGGTCTGTGTGAATGACTGAGGGGATGACATGCATTAGTGGGTTTGCCAGTACCTTTGCCAGGATCTTAGATTTTGTGTTCAAAATGGAAATGGGCCTATATGACCCGAAATCCCACGGGGTTTCCGTGGTTTAAGGATGACACAGATAGTGGCGCCATGAAATCATAAAGGAGTTTGCCCACCTTCAGAAGGGAGGCATATTTCTTGTACATTTCCAGTGGCAAGCTGTTGGGGGCCCGGTGAGTTCCCAGTGACAAGTGACCCTACAGCTGATGTGATTTTGGCCGCCGTGATGGGTTCTTCCAGGTCCTGTCTGTCAGAATCAGATAGGCAAGGAAGAAGTAATTCCTCCACAACAGAGTGGAGGCATTCAGCCTCAATTACTGGGCAATTAGCATAGAGGTGGGTGAAGTAGCGGGCAAATTTGTGTGCAATTGAATGTGGATCCAATTCCTCTCAACCCGTCTTCGTCATGATGAAAGGGATCAGGCGGAGGGATAGTTTCCTGCTTGCCAGCCAATGTAGAAGTTTCCAAGCTTTATCTCCCACCTCGTAGACCTGGCCTTGCAAGACCAGGTCCACTAGAGGTCGCAGCATCAAGCTGTTTCTGGTAAAGTGCGAGCCTTTTAAGATCTGCTGTGCGTTTCATCTGGGCAGTGGGGTTGGCACCATAGGCTTCGTCCATCACATGCCGGTCATCTTCTAGGGGCAAGACCTCCTTAAGTCAATGGGAGTGGATGGCTGTTAGGTAAGAAATTATCTGGCCAAGAAGGGTAGCCTTCAGGGCCTCCCACACTATGGTAGGGGAGTTAACAGAGCGTTCATTGGTGTCAGAGTAGTCAGAGATTTGTGTCTGAAGGAAGTCTGCAAAATCGGCGTCAGTAAGCCACCATGTGCTAAGGCGCCAGTGGTTTAGCTACTGGGGTCTAGAGGATCTGAGGGCCAGGGTGACGGGGGCAAGATCTGTCAGTGCACTTGGGAGGATAAGAGCATTGATCAGTCTTGTAGTGTCTGTGGAGGATATAAAAAGATAATCAAGATAATGAAGCCTAGCAAGGGATTTGTGAGGGCGAGAATAGAAGTTGTATTGCTTATCTTGGGAGTGAAGCAGGCACCATGAGTCAGAGACTAAGGGGGTCATTGTGACCCTGGCGGTCATTGACCGCCAGGGTCAACGACCACGAGAGCACCGCCAACAGGCTGGCGGTGCTCTCAAGGGCATTCTGACCGCGGCGGTTTGGCCGAGGTCAGAAAGGGAAAACCGGCGGTCTCCCGCCGGTTTTCCGCTGCCCTCAGGAATCCGCCATGGGGATTCCGACACCCCATACCGCCATCCTGTTCCTGGCGGTTCGCCCGCCAGGAACAGGATGGCGGTATGGTGTGTCGTGGGGCCCCTGGGGGCCCCTGCAGGGCCCATGCCAACGGCATGGGCACTGCAGGGGCCCCCGTAAGAGGGCCCCACAAAGAATTTCAGTGTCTGCTTAGCAGACACTGAAATTCGCGACGGGTGCAACTGCACCCGTCGCACCTTCCCACTCCGCTGGCTCCATTCGGAGCCGGCTTCCTCGTGGGAAGGGGTTTCCTGCTGGGCTGGCGGGCGGCCTTCTGGCGGTCGCCCGCCAGCCCAGCGGGAAAGCCAGAATGGCCTCCGCGGTCTTTCGACCGCGGAGCGGCCATATGGCGGTTCCCGCCAGGCGGGCGGCGACCGCCGCCCGCCGGCCTCAGAATGAGGCCCTAAGTTGTATGTACAATAGGCAGAGGGATTACTATACTCCAACTGAGGGACTATCATAGAGGGATAGCTCCCTGGAACAGTGTGGCCAGAGAGGGATTCTAGGAGTAAGGGAGTGAGGACCTGCAGTGTAGGGGACATGAGTGTGGGGGTGCGTAAATGGAAGTGATCATCCAGTGGAGACCTCCATGTCACCCTCCACCAGGACAAACAGACAGAGGGTGTTGTAATGCGATCTTGTTACGAGTAGAGGAATGTAAAATTGTACAACACAATGAAAATGACAAAAGTAAAAAAAGCATTATATCTGGCTACAGTACCCACAAATTTACAATAAAATAGGTTAGCATAGCAATCATCTGAGCATAAAGTTTGGCATACATGCCAGAGGCGGTTCAGTCCTTTATCGGTGGACCTCTGGTGGTTGGGTACCACGTGGAATCAACTGTCCTGGAAATCGTGCAATTAGTGCTACATAAAATGAATACACAAACATAATTGTCATATTTCTTTTCATAACACATAAGCCAGAATGGGGTTCACACAAGGGAGAAGGTGATTTTGATAGTGGAAAACAGTGCCATGAAAGAAGGCCATGTTTGGAAGCATCAGATGGCCTCTTAGTTATAACCATAAAAAGTCCGAACTCACCGTGTCTGCTTTATTTTATGACCTCCCAGGTAAACTAGATGAGGATGTAATACACTTGAAACTGGACTTGGGGGCTAATTAGGGTACCCTGTCTGCCAAGCTATCAGTCCAACTGCCTGATCTGGAGAGTAGAGCTGCCACACTGCCCACTCTCCCAAGAGCAAAGAGCGTGATTGTTTTGTGTTCATCACCACCAGGAAAAGCCTGGCAGTGAGGGACTGAAAAAAACAGTAATGCCCCCCCAACACCTCTGGAGGAGAAAACTCTCAGAGTGTGGAGGTCGTTACTTTTTGTAGTTTGGTGAATGGCCATCAAAACCGTGACAGTGGTTCCTTTCAAGGCACAGGGATGAATGCTGGGACGGTGGTCATCTCTAAATTTGATGGATGGAGTACCATTGGGTTGGTGGACTCAATGAACTCTGCCATCCTGGCAAACACAACTCTGTCTATCGCACTCAAAACCAGGACTTTGGTATCATCTTAATATAGTGTGCATTGTACATGAACCAGATACTGTGTGTCCCTGTAATGACACTGTACTCCACATGTTGATTAAAAATAGACCTTTAATGGCCGTCCTGAAATGCATCTGGGGCAGTGTCAGCTAGCAACCGCACAGCAGTGTGTCCTCTGCTGCAAAAAGCCTTCCCCTAGTGAGGGAATAATTAAAGGGCTCGGGAGACCTAAACAGTACGAAAAGACCAGGGTGGAACAAAGTAAACATCAGTTCCTGATGAAAAGCAGGGGTAAGGTCCATTAGGGATGGTCATCAGGAAAGAATGATGAACCATTCCGTGGATGACATCAGGTGACGAGACCATCACTCGCATCATTGGCAACCAGGGAAGAGAGGAAAGCGCTGGACCAATGCGGCCTCTGGAGAGGAATGTCAGAAACATCCAAATGTGTTGTGGACCTCTTCAGCATGCACAGATGTTAAGAATATTAAATCTGTACTTACCTATAGATCCTTACTAATGGTACACTGGTCATCAATACTTTGGCAGTGAATAATGCAAAAAACTATAGTACAGAAAGTTGTTAGATTGAGTGCTTGAAATGATGCAGACCACTAGTAATTACTTAGGGCTGCATCCCAGTTCTATGTTTTCTTTAGCACCAGGCCACCTCGGATTAGACCCAGCCAACTGCAAATCAGCCCTAGTCCTACTCCAATAGGAACAGTCCAGTCCGAACTGCCAGGCCAAAGGTCCCGCCCTATCTTTAAGGAGGCAGGATATGTCCTCCTGGTCACTCATAAAGCTCCCAAACTGCTAGGGACAGCTTCTAGCTCCTCAGGTAGCAGCGCAGTGAGGAGAAACAGGCCCTACCACCTCCTGCAGCTCTGCGTGGCCACTGAACTGGTGTGCAGAGGAGTACAATGTCTGCTTTACCACACTTGAAAAACATACTTTAATTATAAACACAGAACACCTTAATAGATAGGTTGTCATCGGGAACCTACTGCTCGCCCAAATCTTTTTTTTTGTTCAGCTTAGTCAGACTATAAAATCACTGATGACACACACACACACTTCGTATGCAAAGACACTGGCAACTAAATGCATACACATATAGTCATTCACAAATATTGCACTAATGCACACACACGTGCACAAAGACACACTCACGCATGAATGTATTCATACATCCACAAAAACACACGGTTTATACACACAAACATACTTACACGCACACATACACTCAAAATCACACACAAACAAAATAACAAGACACACAGCCCGCAACTACAAGCACATACCATAAGCAAACATACGCACACAAATGCAGAGCATCTGCACACACACACACACCCATACACACTCACACAATGACAAACACACACACACAAACACACACCCATACATACTCACACATTCACACTCACACATACACCCAAACACACACAAACACACACACATACACAGTCACACATTCACACAAACACACACATACACCCAAACACACTCACACAATGACAAACACACACACACACACACCCATACACACTCACACAATCACAAACACACATACACCCAAACACACACAAACACACACACACCCATACACACTCACACAATCACAAACACACATACACCCAAACACACACAAACACACACACATACACAGTCACAAATTCACACAAACACACACATACACCCAAACACACACGCATACACACTCACACACACATACGTAAAACATACACATAACCACACACACACACAAACACACACACAGGCAAATCACACAGACACCCACATACAACCACGAGCACAGACTCTCTGTGCCTTTCCGGTTGTCCTCGTCTGGCGAGCGCTGTGTTTCTTGCAGCAGCGGGTGCTGAGGAGACGGGAAGACGGGACGCGGGGACATTCCTGTGAATATAAAACTGGGCTTAATTGCTGGAAATTGGAAAGGTTTCCAGAGCTGCAACCTGAACATTATCAAATGAAGGACAACATTTTCTGCCTAATTGCTCTCCCAGGCAGACTCCGCTCTTAATTAGAGAATCTTTTAAGGCTTTCTAGTTGTAAACCAGAGACATTCTGTGGTTACACAAAGAGAAGCCTTGTTGTGTTTTCCATTTATTTGCATAAGACGCTCATTTATTCTGCTTTTCCTGTCTCTTTTTGCCGTTCTTCCTTCTTCCCTGTGATCACCATTCTGGAGAAAACCCCTTCTTCACAGCGCACAAAGCGCTCCCTGCCAAGCCTGTCTGGCTGAGATGAATCCTTTCTCAGGAAAACCTGTTCTAAAATATAAATAAACACTGTTGCCCAGTAGACGATGCTGTCCTTATACTGTGGGTCAAGTTCATTACAGATTTAGGGGCATAGTTACAAGGGACCGGCGTATCGGCTCCGATGCACCAGTTTCCTCGCGTCGCCCTGCGCCCCCCTGACGTCACCCTGATAGCGCTCTATCTACAGTACAGCGCACATGGCGTACATAAGGACAAAAGCGTCAACAGTTTTTATGCTATTGTGGCGTTTTGCTGGACTAACGCCAAAAAGTTTGGCACTAGTCCAGCAAAGCACAGGGAAGCCCATAGGATATAGCACTAGCATCACTTTAACGCCTGCCCTGGGCGTTAAAAAATGACGCTAGAGTGGCGCAGTGAAATCTTGTAGATTTCACTGCTCCATTTCTTGGGCCTCCTTTGGGGTAACACCTCCCTTGCATATATTATACCTGACACAGGTATAATGTGGCACAAGGGGTTACAAAGTTGCACAATGCTTGCATTGCACCACTTTGTAAATATGCCGCAGGGTGGGAGACTGATTAGCGCCATTTTAGTGTAAAACAAACTATACTAAGCTGGCGCTAGGGGCTTGTTAATATGCCCATAAGTTTCAAAGCATATATAATGTCCCAGGAGTGCCATACAGTGAGATTTGCTTTCAACAATTACAGGTTGGAGTAGCCAGGGGTCGGATTACATTATGGGCAAATTTGCACTAGCAATTCCAGATTATATAAAGGAAATGTTTGTGGAATTTTGCACAGACATTTGCCACTGACATTTTGACTGACCAGTACAAACCAATAATATACGGAGAATTAGCGCTAAAGGTAGATTCAACCAGGTTTACAAAGTGCAATTGAAGACATTTATCAGATACCAATTGCCCCTAGCTGATAGAATAAGTAAGAAGGAAGCATACTGCTATTACTCTTACCTGAGTCTTGATAAGTGGAGCATTAGCACCCAAGAAGAGGTCTGGGGTTGTGCTTACTGAGGGTCCAATACCCTAGAGCGGCACACCATCAAAGCTGCCTAGTGGTGGCTTAGAACAACTCCAGAGATCTCCATGAGTGATGGGGCTCCGATGGAGATGAAGAAGAAGGTCAAAACTCCAAAGGCTGTCCTGGATGACCCAGAGGCTGAAACATCCGAGGACCTCCGTGATGATGCAGATTCCCAGGGACAGTTGGCAGCGTTTGGCTGGGCTCCACCCTCTACGTCAGCCACTCCAATGAACAGTTACAATGCTGCCACCTTCCGCAAACCACCACCACCATTCGACAAATATTGGAGATAGATGGACTGCATGGATAGAGACATTTGAAGATTTCATCGATGCACTTGAAAAGACCGATAAAAAGAAGATTAATAAATATCTCAAAAATCTTCCTGGTGATGGTGTGAAGGAAGCCATAAAGAAAATGCCAAGAACTGATGAAGAAGTCACATACCGTCAGATTAAGAATGCATTGAATCTCAAGTTTAATCCAATACCCAACGTCAACTATGAACAATATGTTTTCAATCAAGAACATCAGGGAGTTGGTGAAACAATGGATGAATTAGTAGAAAGACTAGACACACTCATTTAAAAACTGTACGCTCAATGAATTTAATGATGAAGAACCTATGCGGCCTACAGTGATCGATGGATGCTTGTCCGATTCATTCAGACAACGAATACTAAGAGAAACTCTTAGTCTGGAGTGAGTGCCTAGAGCAAGCTAGTCATGAGTGTGAAAAGTAATCCAAAACAAAAGACTGAAGGACAGAAAAGTCCTGTGACTTTGATGTTCTGGAGAGCAATGGCAAGCAAGATTCCCCAATGGACCACACAGAGCGATAGTAATGCAAAGTTTATTCGTATGAGGAACTTGGTCCTGAAACAGAAAACAAAATGTATGCAGGTAAGAGGCGACATGCAACAGACCTCTAATTCCGAAACAGAGATTTGGTGAGCGCGAGACAGCTTTGGAAATAAAAGTCTGATTATCCTTACAATGATGAACCGTTTCAAGTAGTGTCTACCAAAGGACACATGGTGACTGCCCACCCACCTGAGAAGTTCCTTGCCACACACTCTTCTCACTTCAGGCCTGTGCTTCACTGGTATTCAACTCAAGATGGTGAAAGAAAGTCTGAGCTTCAAAACTCAATGACCATTGCTGATTCCCTTCCATCATTGGCAATTCCTGAGATTGAAGACAACTGCTTACAACTGCCAGTAACCAGATAGAGTCGACAGATCAAAGTGCCAAGAAGATGAATTGAAGAGGTTCAACTTTACACCTTTCTTGCTCCCCAAGGACTCCGTATCAGTGTATGACGTAGATTGTAAAACAGAATGTAGGAAAGCTTGCTTTAGAATGTTAGAGTTCTCAGGTACAGCAGAGGAATAAAGGCATGATTTACATCTCTGTATGGGGCCTCGTTATTCAGAGGGTACCAGGCTGCGTAAGACGCTATCCAGGTGGTTAAGGAGTACATGGTGTGTAGGGGTCTGTAAAAACCTATCACGTTTATAGAGACCTCTTCTGCTGCGGCGTTAAGGAGGAAATTGCCTACTATTCGCCCCAAAATTTACATAGGCCTGGTGAACATTAGCACAAGGCAAACCAATGCAGAATTTGTGCGATTGCATATGCACACTCTTTTATTGTGTAATTATATGGGGGACAGCCTGCCACATACTTTTAAGGGTGATTTATCTCCTCATTCTCTGAGTTTGCTGAAGAGACCTTCAACTTTGACACAACCAGCCAGCCCAGATCAGTGCAAGTGCTCACTGAGGCTGACCGATCCCCTGTCTTATTTGGGGGGGGAGGGCGAGGTTACTGAAACATTATGCCAGATCTGGATACTGCATCACAATAGGCATCGAATGGCCCTCCCCAATCTGATGGCGGACCACCTGTGGGTAGATGTTGATGGTCGGTATTGGGCAGGGAACCTCCTGGTATTTCGATGCAGACTCTGGCACTGTCAGTTTTGTCTCGTTTATAGCATTTTTGCTGGAAGGTCTGGGTGTTTTTCTGCTCATTTTAGTGTTTATTTAATTAGTTTAAGAGTTCCATTGCTTACTTTGTTATACGTTTAATGTTATTGCTTAAACACTTGTTGGTCCTGCAAGGCAACAGAATACTCTACAAGGCTAGTGAAAAATAAATACTTAAGATTATGTCAGCCATTGGTATCAGCAAAGTCACCAGGATAAATGAATTATCATGAGCCAAAGCAGGTTAGGTGCTGCCATTCAGTGAAAAGAAGAGGGAGGGGCACCCTTGGGCCAGATGAGCAAAATCTGCAGCAAAAATGCTATAATTAGACGAAACTGGCAGTAGGGATTCTACATTGAAACTCCAGGAGGTACCTTGCACTAAACCAACAATCTACACCAGTGGTTCGCAAAGCCTCCTCAGGGGGTCCGCGACTGCTTAGAAAATGTACTAATATTAGATTCCAACTATCAGTAATGACTCAGTGGGGGTCCCCGGATTCCAATAATGATTCAGTGGGGGTCCCCGGGCTCCAGTATTGATAAAATGGGGGTCCACAGACGTCAAAAGGTTGGAAACCACTGATCTACACCATAAAGATAGGAAAATAAACCCATCAACTAAAAATTAAATCAAACTAATTGACTAATTGTTCATGCTTAACATAAAATTAACTACTAAAATAAATATTTTTCTTTTTTTCTCCAAACTTTAGCTGCCATTACAAGTTTAGAAGCACGCCATCCTGCTCACTCAAAACACCAACCTACCAAACAGCAACTCGACAACCAGACTGAACAAGTAAGTACATTTAATTAATTGTTAAAGAACTCAAAAACCTCAAGGGCTAAAAAAAACCTAACAACCAAACACCCTTAAAACTAACATAACTATTGATGTGAACGTAAAAATTAAAACAAACCTTTTCTATTCAACAGTGAGAAAAGCACCACCAGACCCACACCTCGACTGAACTTCACAGAAGAGAAAAAGAAACAGCACGTTAGAAAAGTCAGCAACCTTGTAAGTATAAAATGTTAACAGGGAAAATGCAAATAGAAATGTTAAGTGTGAATCTGAAACTCTTTAAACGTAAAATAATAAATATATAACTAACATTTGCAGATGCAGTGTTATAAAAAGCCATGTATATTACCTACCAGAAAGGCAAAAAATATTCTTACATATGCACTATGTACACAGCCAGGAGAGCACAAGGCAAGCACCAAGAACATACACTGGAAATGAACTAACTACTATGCTGATGCTTGTTATAGGGGGTCACAACTAGCAATTATGTACTAATTAATGTTGGAGAGCACAAACAGCCCCAGATATTACAGAGATAGAAATGTTCCTCTTCTCCAGACATCCAGCACCTCAAACACCCGTTTACACCTCACCCAGACCTGGCAGTCCAGCACCTACCTTAAGCTTAAACCCCCAAAACAGCACTGTCGATATTCACCAGGAAAGAAAACAACAGACTGTCAAAACCTGAACTGGATGGATTCAAACCCCAACTTTCACCCAATGCTAAGTCACTCAGATTCACCATGAACATCCATCTCGCCCTAAAGGAACACATTGCCAAAGAAACCTACGGCAGCGTCATGCCAACTCTCTACTGAAGATTGTGAAACACTGCTCCCCAGACAGAGACTTCAGAACTGCTGTTCAGGCCCTCCTACTGTCACTTATGGATGGTGTCAAGGTCCTGCTCTACAACCTCCCAGACACCACTCTTGCTCCCTGTAAGGGCAACCTACACCCCACAGCGTGCCCCGTCAACGGACTGCCTCCCTTTACATCCAGTACCATGTCAAAATCCACCTCATCATCTGCTATGCCGTAATGACCAGCACCCCCCTTATCTGGTTGACGGCGTCCCCTCCAGTGACTCTTGGCACACGTGTAGTCCGGGCACCATCCGGTTGAAAACAAAGAAGTACAAAAACATAAAACACAGTGAAACAAGCATTCACATTTAAGCACCCAGAATATGACTGAGCATCCCTGTCTCCATCAGGACCAGGTCAACACTGTTCCAGTTTAGGAAAGTAGTGAACATGCACAGTGGCGTAACTAAACTTGAGGGGGCCACCTTGCAAAGTACATTGAGGGGCCCACCTCCAGACTTAATCGAGAACTCTTGGGCCCGGGTACTGTGCTGAGGGGGCCCCCTAGAGCTCAGGGGCCCCGTGCTCTGCAGGGGCTGCGGGGGCCATTGTCACGCCACTGAACACACACCTTTTTAAAGAACAGTACACCACAGCGAAATAAAAATCCATCTCCACTTTCAAAACCCAGCTTTCTCCCCAATCACTCAATAACTGTATCTTTGCCTTGGCCCTGTCTATTAACTAGGTTTGCACTATACAAATATTGCGTACATACATAGATGCATACTCACAATTGAAATCAGATGGAGAACCACATTTTGCCAGGGAATAATATTCCTATCAATGAAATTAAATCAGCTTCAACCCTTGATGACTCTCTTCCCGTACTTTCTTATGGTTCCTCCCTACAAGTGCACACGGCTCACTTCAAAAAGGACTTTCATTGGATTACTGAATTTACAATAAGAGATCAAATATAAATCATGGACAGTAAAGGTTTTGCCAATCGAAGGACAACTGTGTATTTAGCAATCATTTAATCAAATGTAATGTTGTTCTGTTACCTCTTTCCTCTTAATCAGGTCTGTAGAAAAATGGGTGATTGATTGAGGGGGAGGAAGCCCACACTCAGGTAACAACCACAGTCCTTGCCAGGGTGGACCACAATAAGTCACTACATTAACCTGTGCTTAAGCTTCTGTTAGCATTGAACAAAAGCAGGTAGGCTTAACTTAGAGGCAATGGGCACAGTATTTATGCAGCACACAAACAGCAATGAAGTGAAAGCACAACACAAGAAACATCCCAAACCAATTTAGAAAAATATTGTAATCTTTACTAAATAAAGTGATATGATTGGGATGAAACAGCAGAACTGGAGATATTCAGTTTCAAAGATTTAAGTGAAAATAGCAAAATAGAAAGTGCCACTGCGATCATCTTGTTGTGCCGGAGTGGGACAAGGTCACAAGTTCAGGCCAACTGCGGTGGAATGTGGGCCAGATACTGCACGGAGTTTGGCCTGCTAGGAGTTGTACCTTTTGTGTCCTTGGCATTGAGACATGAGGTCCTGCGTTGGGTTGCGCCATGCTGCGTCAGTTCCGATGAAGCTGCAAGATATTGCAGTGTGCATCCTGTGTTTGGCTGGATCGCGCTGCGTCAGTTAAGATGAAGCCGCCAATCAGGAGCTACAATGCAAGGTTCTGCGTCAGGCTGCATCATGCTGTGTCAGTTCCAATGAAGCCACTAATCAGGATCGGTGCATTGGATTTTGTCGTGGTGCATCAGTACTGATGAAACCTTCAGTTGAGCCGGGAGGATTACACTCCGAATCCAGCCAAGGTTCCAGGACCTGGAGCAGGATTCAGGCAGCTCCATTTGTGGCTGAACAGTTGCAGTGGGGCCTCTAAGGTTGTTGTATTCCTGTAGGTCACACAGGAGATCAGCCAACTGACCCTTGGAGTCACTGTGGGTCGTCTGGGAGCACGGTAAGCAGGTCCAATCTTCCTTCTTCCGACTGCAAGGCAGTCCTGCAAGCAGCAAGGCAGTTCTTTGGGCAGTAGTGCAGCCCTTCCTCTGATTCTTCCACAGGTCCTGAGTGTTCTGATGAGTGGCTCTGGAGGTCCAATATTTATATCTGGTGCTAGCTTTATGTGGGATAACTCTCTGTCTTGCCCCCACATCCGGTTCTGGAAAGTTCTTCCCACTCCCATGTCAAGGCTCCAAACTGTCTGGGGGAGACAAAAGGCAGCGCAGGCCTGTTGTCTGTTTCCTTTGTGTGTGATAGGGGAAAAAGCCCTTTGAAGAGTAAGTGGGGATGAGTACAACCCCTCCCCAGTCGTCCTGCTAAGATGGCCCATCCTGTACACACCTAAGCCTCCATTTGTGTTAGTGTGTGAAAGCAATACACAAACCCCAACAGCAGAGCCACTCACAGGCATGTTACCTGGGGCACTGGCAGAAGGCACAAATGGTTGAGACAAGGAAATGACAACTTTCCAAAAGTTGCATTCTCAGAATTCTAATTTAACATCTGATCTTACCCTAGAAGATGATTTTGAATTATAATTCTTTTGAGAGTAAACAACATATCTCTATCTGCTCCCAATCTAAAGTTAGCACTTACTAAATGTAATAAGGTAACCCAGTGTTAGTCATTTGGAGTGATAAGCCTTACAACAGTGAAAAACGAACAACTTTAGGAGTTTTTCCACTGCCAGCACAGGTAAAACTTAAGTTTACATATCCTACTTTTTAAATATAATGGACCCCCCCATATGAGTCTTTAGGGCCTATCTTAGGGATGACTTATATGTATTAAAAAGGAAGGTTTAGCCAAGCAAAATATTTATTTTGCCAGGTTGAAATGGCAGTTTAAAATTGCACTACAGGCTGCAGTGACAGGTGTGAGACATGTTTTTAGAGGGCTACTTTAGTGAATGGCCCACCAGCAGCATTAAAGTTACAGGCCATGTGTACATGTAGTAGCATTTTTTAGGGACTTACAAGAAAATTCAACGTGCCAATTAGGTGTAGGCCAATTTTACTATGTTTGAAGGATACAGCACAAGCACTGTAGCGCTGCTGAGCAGTGGTAAAGTTCACAGAGTCCTAAAGCCAACAAAAATGAATTCAGCAACCAGGAGACGCGAAGGCAAACTGTTTGGCGAAATGCCATATCAAGGATGTCAGGTCTGAAAGGTCGTTTTAAGAACTAATGCAACTAGAGGCCTCTTATAATACAAGTTATATTGTGATGCAACCCAATAACCTAATAGAGTGTACACTATGTCCAGCTGTATTTTTGATTACACACTAGCTACCATAGAAATTTCCTGGTGCTAAAGCTGCAATGAATACTGTACCTATCACAATGAGCTGCAAAGCACCAAGATACTGGTTGAAAAGCCACATTTACCATCACTTCTGGAACGTTAGATGCAGGATTATAGTTGCATTATTATCCCGAACCCCGATGCTGAAAACATAAAACCCCTTGATTTCTGACTCCCACTGATCTGCATGACCCTCCATATTTTGCATGAAGATGAACACCAATACCCGTTACTTGTTGCTCCATCGTTTCCATGTGGGACTCAGACGCCACTTTTTCATTTTTTTTCCACAATCTTACCATGTTCAGAACCAACAGGTCCTGCCCTGAAGAGGAAACCAAAGAAAGGACCTCTACACACTGAGAGATAGCCCCAGAGTGTCTGGGATACTTATTTTTCAATATGAAACTGCCTTTGATATGCAGTGATCATCATGCTGTTATGTTTGATATTAACCTACAAAACAGCACGGGTCCCGGAAAGTTCCCGCACAGCCTTCATAGGTCTCGTGCCTGGAACAGAATTCATGCGGATCAATTCCATCAGCAGTTAGCTCACTCTCAGCCTGATTATTCAGAGGATTTAGCTACTTTAAACTACTCTGATTGGGTGAATTCAGCCATTTCCATCTCTGCTCAGGACATCCCATCCACAGGGAGGTAAACCATTTGCACCTTGGTACACAGACAGTCTGAATGCAGAAACAATGCTGCAGAAGACAAGAACGGAAATGGAGAAAGGAGTATTGCAGGGATGAAAAAGTAAAATATAAATGATATATGGCTTTACTGTCTAAAGACAAATCTGCTTATTTCACACAAAAAATTGAATCTGCCAAATATTCCTCAAAATTAATATTTGAGGTAGTGTCGAAACTATCTTCTGTTCCGAGTAACAATCAGAAAAGCAGTAGCCAGCCCTTTTGCAAAACTCTTATCAGATATTATCCATGAAGGAATCAACCAGCCTGCTTCAGACTGTGGACAGACTGCCTTCACAGAATTTTCTGCAATTGCTATTAAACAAGTAATGATGCAAATTCAAGCAGCTAATTTATGCTCCCCTATGTCCCAAGACCCCTGCGGTGACCAAATCAGCTCCAGAGATCATTGTTACTCATCTCACCAGTATCTTCAATTCCTTGCTTAAGACAGGATGCCTTCCCAAGCAACAGCAGGTAGCTTGTATACATCCTCTTAAAAAAAAGCCTAGTCTGAATCCAACGGACCCCAAAAGCTACCGCCCTACGTCTCGCCTTCCGCTATCTGCAAGGATTGTAGAAAAGGATGAATTAGCAGCTTGCACATTTTATACAGAATAATCAGTTGTTGGACACTACCCAGTTCGGATTCAGAAGCAACCACAGGACCTAAAGGCCCTGATTGAAACAACTTAGGAGCAATGGGCCACCTTGGATAATGGAGGGAGTGTAGCCATTGTCTTACTCGGTCTATTGGCACCCATTGATACAGTTGATCACAATTTGCTGATGGATCGTCTATGGCCTGACGGGATGGCGGGGACTGCACTCTCTCTGTTAAGATCTTTTCTCGCAGGGCAAAAGCAGTGGCTCTGAATCAATTTGTTTCTGATCCTGTCTCCCTACTTTGTGGGGTCCCACAGGGATCCTCACTTAGTCCAACGTTGTTTAACGCTTATGTGATGTTCCTGGCAACCCTGATCATCTGAACGTTGGTTTTGAATTAACATCCTATGTGGACGATACACAAATTGTGGCATCTGTGTCTACCAATGACAATAGGACACGTGAGATTTCATGACTGCATGCTGACCATCAGTAACTGGATGAACAGAAATGATCTAACGCTTAATTCTGGGAAGACTGAGGGCATCTTATTTGGTAATCAGCCCTCCCTATGGTCACCATCCGGGTGGCCAGAGGAAGCAGGAATCCTGCCTATGCCTGTTAGTGAGGCCAGGCACCTAGGAGTTGTAATGGATAACAAACTCACCTTTGGTGAGCGGGTGGATGCATTTATCTCATCCTCTTTCTATATATTGAGGATGATAAAAAAATATTTTCCTATATCTCTGCCCATTAACAAAAATGGTGGTGATCGCCCTGGTCCTATCAAAGAGAGAATATTGCAACAGCTTGTATCTAAACACGTTGCACCAATATCTGAACAAATTACAAACTGTGCCGCATGCTGCTGCCAGATTGCTTGCAGGGATCCCCAACAACAGAGTTTCAAGTGGTATGAGCCAAATAGAAACCTGCACTCCTCAGGAACCAATAAACCCATTGTCCCTAGGTCTAAAGACACTAACTCGGGCGGGGGAGGGTGGGATGGGGGAGAAGAATCTTTGTGATGTACCGCCAAAACATGGACCATATTACTCCCTCACACTAGAGCCATCCCCAATCTGTCATCCTTTAGGGAGGAATTGAAAACTTGTCTTTTCTCTAATTAATACTTTTCTGAGCCCATTCAACATAGCTAGCGGCAAGACACCCCTGGGTAATCGCGCACTCCAGAAGTTACTTTAATAAAATGTATTTCTGAAAAACAAAAACTTTGCTGAACGGGGCATTAAGCATCATCCCGCTCAGCAAAGCGTCAGTGTCTTGAGCAGAGTCATTGCAGCAGCAGCTGTGATGAAGGCACACAGATCTCCGCCTGCCTGGGAGAGATCTCCAAATGTGGCAGGTGGTCTTCTGCCAGGTCAGTGGAGGACATCTCGCCACCGCGTACACGTCCGCCATGCACCAGTGGGCCATGCACTATATGAGGTCCTCAGTGTTTCATCTGCCTGAGCAAAGAAAAGTTTCAAACACATAATCCATTTTCCATTTTTTCATTTGAATGTAAATGTTTCTGTTCTATTTTGTACACATAAACAAGGCGCAACGCTATAGAAGTTGAATATACAGCGGTGTGTGTGTGCCCCAGTAATGGCTCACATTTTAAATCAAGGGACAATGGGGCATATTTATACTCCATTTGTGCCGAATTCGCATCACTTTTTTTAGGCAGATTTGGCACAAAACTAACTCCATATTTATATTTTGACGTTAGACCTGTCTAACATCTAAATATTGGAGTTTGCACCATGTTTTAGATGCCTGAACCTACCTTGCATCAATGAGATGCAAGGTAGGCCTTCCCATCTAAAAAATGGTGCTATCCCGATAGCCCCATATTTATCCCCCTGTGCTAAAATGACACACGGGTGGGCTAAATAATGGTGCAAAGCTAGCTTTGCACAATTATTTAATGCCTGGTTCAGACCAGGTGTTAGGGGACCTGTAAACCCATTTCCATGGCTGAACACTATGGAATGGGTCCACAGGTGCCCTCCTTAAGCCCCAGGAACGCCCCCCACCCACACCAGAGGGACACCGGAGGATGAGGGACCCCATCCCAGGTAAGTAGGGTAAGTATAGGTAAGTATTCTTTTTTTTTAAATTAAAGTGCCATTAGGGGCCCAACCTGGGGCCCCTTGCATGGTACAGGGTGCAATGGCCATGCCTAGGGGACACTGGTCCACTGTGCTGACCGTTGGGGTGGTGGGCATGACTCCTGTCTTTTCGAAGACAGGAGTCATGTGGTATGGATGGTTTTGTGCCAGAAAATGACGCTAGGCTGGTTAGAGGCATTTATTTTGCCTCTAACCAGCCTAACATAATTTTTTGGTGCAAAACCCCCTTCTCCCATACCACCACCCCTACCCGGCTAACGTCATTTTTTTTACGCTAGCCCACCCTTTGCGCCTGCTTGCAGCATTCCATAAATTTGACGCTCGGCTGGCACTCTGGAATGACACAAGCCGGAGCTATACGTTTCGACGCAGTTTTGCATCAAAAAGTATAAATATGGACCTATCTTTTCCATTTGCACTGACCCTCACCCATCAAGGTGGCAGGCTTCGTTAATGGGTCATGCTCCACGCTGAGTGGGGTGTGCTGGCTCCGTGAGGAGGTCTTTTTAGAAGAGCTTTTAAACATGCATTGGCCAGGCGACCACTGTTTTTGAACCCCTTGAAAAATGTTTGGAGTGTGTTTTTAGATTGTCCTAGAGACAGAATGGTTGCCCTTGGTATGACAGTTATCCATCCTTGAGATAAAGCCATCATTTTCAGAGACATTTTTTTATTCTGGCATAACAGTGATCCAACCACGACATACCATGAAGATTCATAGCAACATTTTGGCTATCCCTGGCATAATAGTGGCACATCGTTGATGAAGACTTTGTAATTATGTTTTAATTTTGCAGTATGGAAAAGCGATTTCCTAGTCAAATATGAATTTCATGTTTTTTTCTGCATCACACAGACCAAAAAAAGTCACACACTGGCCAGTAACCAGCAGAAGTTCACAGATCTTGGCAAGATTACCACCTGCACTCAAAACATGGGTGGTTCACTCCTAGTAGATCAGTAGCCATTCAGATTGGCTGCTGCCTAACACAGTGCCCATTTCATACTGGTTCAAAGGGTGACAAATATGATTGCAAAAAGAACAGCTATCTGATCGACTGCCCTCTATCTGACCGACTGCCCTCTATCTGACCGACTGCCCTCTATCTGACCGACTGCCCTCTATCTGACTGACTGCCCTCTATCTGACCGACTGCCCTCTATCTGACTGACTGCCCTCTATCTGACCGACTGCCCTCTATCTGACTGACTGCCCTCTATCTGACCGACTGCCCTCTATCTGACCGACTGCCCTACAGAACATTAGTCTATGCTTTGGACCATTCCCATTGATTTATTGCAGTCTATCACAGTTTCTGGTGGTAGCTTACAATGAGGGTAGTTTTCTGTGTGTGCTGGGATTTCGATGTGTAGGCAGGGAAAATGTGGATTTTGCCTAGTCTACTTTTCAGTAAATTATTAGTCCAGTCCATGTTCCTGACCTATTATGAGTATTTTTAACAATATTCTTACTATCCCTGTCTGGCAGAGATGCATGTCGGGGGTTTGTGCAAATGCAAGCTGCTGTTAGTGGACCAAGCAATTATTTAATAATAAATTAGAATCTACCATTGCTGGGCAAAAATATCTTTGGGGGGATGTTAAGCTTGTGTTAGATTAGATTGAACGTATTTATGCAAAATGAAAAGTCTGGAATTCCTCGTACTGTGCCTATTTTTTCAGTAACTGGCAAGCTGATGATTCAGCAAAAATCTGGTAGATTACAGTTATGGATTACTTTTAGAGTGTGTGCTGAGTGCAGAAAGCTTTTTGCTCATGTTGGCCTAATTGGGCCACATTAGCATAATAAAGGCCCATATTTATACTTTTTGACGCTAAACTGCGCTAACGCAGTTTAGCGTCAAAAAGTTTTGCGCCGTCTAACGCCATTCTGAAGCGCCATGCGGGCGCCGTATTTATGGAATGGCGTTAGACGGCGCAATCAGACCGGCGCTGCCTGGTTTGCGTGGGAAGAAACCACGTAGACCAGACAGCGCCGGCGTAGGGGGAAAATGGCGCATGGGCGTCTTAAAATGGGGCAAGTCAGGTTACGTCGAAAAAATCGTCTTAACCCGACTTGCGCCATTTTTTAACGACGCCCATCCCCCATCAACATGACTCCTATCATTGTAAAGATAGGAGTCATGCCCCCTTGCCCAATGGCCATGCCCAGGGGACTTCTGTCCCCTGGGCATGGTCATTGGGCATAGTGGCATGTAGGGGGGCACAAATCAGGCCCCCCTATGCCAAAAAAAATTATTAAAAAAAAAAAAAAAAAACTTACCTGAACTTACCTGAATGTCCCTGGGGTGGGTCCCTCCATCCTTGGGGGTCCTCCTGGGGTGGGCAAGGGTGGCAGGGGGGGTCCCTGGGGGCATGGGAGGGCACCTGTGGGCTCATTTTGAGCCCACAGGCCCCTTAACGCCTGCCCTGAGCAGGCGTTAAAAAGTGGCGCAAATGCGCCGTTTTTAGCCACGCCAACTCCCGGGCGTCTCTTTTGCCCGGGAGTATAAATACCACGTAAAGTCCTGGGAGTCATTTTTTAGACGGGAACGCCTCCCTTGCATATCATTAACGCAAGGAAGGGGTTCACGCTAAAAAATGACGCACATTCCGGGAACTTTGGCGCTATTCGCCTCTAACGCCATAGTATAAATATGGCGTTAGTTGGCGTTAGTTTTGCGTCGAAATTGCGTCAAAAAAAACGACGCAATTTCGGCGCAAACGGAGTATAAATATGGCCCAAAATGTTTTGCTAATGTGGCGCAAGGAGGCGCTAGGGGCTTTAAATCTGCCCCTAATCCTTTACCCTAATGTAGATAATCTATAAGGGAAGAAAGGGCTAGTTTAGTTTGCTTAGGGGCTAGTTGACATTCTCCAACCAGCTAGTCCGAAAACGTAGCCACTTTTCATGGACATTGGATTTAAATATCTACATTTGCAAGGTTTGGAAGCTCTGTTAGAGAGCATTATACCTCTTCTCTTTCAATGCAATTAGTGATGTTTTCACATGTGCTGTTGCAAGAATTGCTGTTATCCTGCTTAGAGTCATTCGGGTCTTCCTAACTTCTCAATATTTCAATATGTTACAGCTACACTCTTGACTGGAGCCAGGAGGTACAGACTAATGGCTCCCACTCTGTACAGTCTGTGCTGTTGCCTTTGAAAGCAAAGTTAAAATTCAATGTGACCTTCCTGGCTTTAAGATGATTAACCTTGGTACACCGGCATTCAATTCAGAAAAGGAAAAAACATAAAGGATTGAAAACCTTTTTGTTCACCTTTGTCCACTGATCTTAATTTGAAAGCTTTTGCTGCTGTACTACTGTTTTTATTGATTTATGTAACATTTGATGGGCTTTTAAACATGTTTTGTACTTTGTTTGCACAATGATGGCCTCACATCAATTTCATATTTTTTTTTAAATAAAATGAAACTCTTGGACCCTCTTTCTGAGTGGCCTGTTATTCTTAAAGGTAAGATTGGGCTATGAAAATATACATAGCACTATGTGCATTATATTGATGGTGAGACATTACCTCATCACTCTGTGTTTCATAGTTCAACATTACTGCATCACTCTGTAATTCACAGTACAGCATTACTGCATCACTCTGTAATTCACAGTACAGCATTACTGCATCACTCTGTAATTCACAGTACAGCATTACTGCATCACTCTGTAATTCACAGTACAGCATTACTGCATCACTCTGTGTTTCATAGTTCAACATTACTGCATCACTCTGTAATTCACAGTACAGCATTACTGCATCACTCTGTGTTTCATAGTTCAACATTACTGCATCACTCTGTAATTCACAGTACAGCATTACTGCATCACTCTGTAATTCATAGTACAGCATTACTGCATCACTCTGTAATTCACAGTACAGCATTACTGCATCACTCTGTAATTCATAGTACAGCATTACTGCATCACTCTGTAATTCATAGTACAGCATTACTGCATCACTTTGTGTTTCATAGTACAACATCAGAGGAAGGGGATTAGCGCAATACTATTTTCATGTTTTGGCAATCTCTGACGTGGAAAAACTCAAAAAGTACTGTATCTTGTCTGCATAAATTCCACCATGGGACAAAATGTGTGTGGGGAAGAGTGGTACTACAGCGCCTGTTCTATCTTCTGTTTGTACATGTATCGGGATTACCGCTAACTTGAACCTGGGTGATTGTCAAGACAGAAAGGCTGAAGAGGCAGCGGCCACTAATAAAGGGTGGCGGGGCAGGGGTGGACTGCCAGGTTAGGAGGAATTGATTTTTTTTTTTTTAACTTAGCTTTCCGACGCTCCCACTATCGGCCGCCTCCATGACGCTCCTCTCTTCCTGGCTCCCGGACACAAAACACAGGCCCCCAATCCAGATGTAGCTTTGATGCTAAAGCAAGCACGAGAGCAGCCTCTGGATTGGCCTGAGGGAGCTGGTTTGTTGCTCGCTCTGGCACAGGGACCCTCTGCCATTTCTCCAACCCGGCTGTGTAAATACAGCTGGGTTGGAGAAATGTAAGTGTGCATGCTGGTTTGGCCAGCCTAGGACAACTGGGCATACTGACATGCACACCTACAAGTGTCCACCACTCCTCCTCCCTGCCGTGACCCCACCCCACACTACACTCCCATGGCTCAGTCAGACAATGACAAATAATTATTTGGCCCTGCCTGACCGAGCAAGGTGGTGACTCTCCTCCACTGTTACGGAGAAGCCACCCCTGAAAGGCTGTGGAGCATGGAATCAGAGATCTTTGCCTGCTCACACATCAGTTGCATCAACACTTGCATCTTCTTGGGTCTCCAAGATATCATCCACCTTCATCAAAGGCTGAGAAGTTTCGTCAGGAACCATGAACACGGTGTCAACAGAATTAAGGGCAGACTTCCTCTTTTCCTGTAAGCAAAACTGGAAAAGCAAAGGTAAAAGATGGAGAGGAGCCGGAGACAACACAAACAAGTAACACATATGCGTGTCATCCTTTCCTTGATAAGCCTTCTGTGATGAAGGATAAGACTATAAAATATTGGCATTCTGGTGTAACATTGTGAGGCACAGAAACGAGCTTGTCCACATTGGGCAAATTTGCCTGCATGAAGACATCTAAGGCCATGCTTTACAAGCTGAAATCCAGATGTTAGGTATCATAATGTGCTGCAAGTGCAATAAAGACTTGCACGGAAGGACTGCATCACAGATCTCAGTCTCAGATAAAAACATTACGGTCCATATTTATGAAGAATTCACACAACACAGCAAGCCACTCTGCTGCGTTGCACGAAAGAGAAATGCAGGAATGCACTGTATTTACCATTCTATGCCACGTTCCTATCCTTTTCCAGCACTAGCACACTCGCGGCTGCCTAGCGCCAACGCAGACACCCTTGTATCATGCTGCAAGGGCGCCTGCTTTGCAGGCTGGATTGTTTTTGTTCAGGATGTTTTGTTCTGGAAGGGGCGCCTTCCTACACAAAAACACTCCTCAGAGGCATTGTGCTCTTTCTAAATGTGCTACAGAATGCAGCACACCTACAAAGAGGAAACTATATTTCTCTTTGTTGTGCCTCTGGAGGGGAGGTATACAGTGTGATGCATTCCCAGTCTACCAATGTTGGGAAATCTGGGAAAGTCTCAGAATCCATGGGTATATGAACGGGAATGCCCATGCTTCTTCCAAGGCACGCCTTCCTGGAGCGGAGTAATGCAAGCCAGTGATTTCCTCGGTGTTGTGTTACTCTAGATTTATCAAGCCACTCAGGGCCACGCAAGGTAATAATTCTCATTTAGGTTTTGTGTCACCCTTGTGTCTCCTTGCATGGTGCACGGGCGATGCAATACCTTGGAAATATTCCCCTATGAGTTGGACTAAGACAGTGCCAAGTCAGAGAAGAAGCAGGGTGCCTGGGTGCTATGATACGTAGAGAGCTAGGCAGAAGTTACACAGCAGGAGACATCTTTGAGCTGCGCACTTGTTTCTTTGGAACTAGCTGAAAATGCAAACAGGCACAATCTGATACAAAGGTCATTATGGGCAGTGAGGAAATGAGGCCTCCTTAGCTTAGATCGGAGGGAATCAGAAAAGGTCTTTGCCTAAGGCGAGGTGTGAGGGACCGGGTTTCAGATTAGATTTAGGTCTACCTCCTTTCATGTATCCAAGACATCACCGGCACTTGCATCTCACCAATGAAACAGCTGAAAGCTGTGGAGTGTTTGATTACTGATATGACCTCTATGTGGGTCCACATACATCTACATGTATACATAGTTTATTAGTATGTTTTATTAAGGGACTCTGTAAAGTGCTACATTCCACGTAACGGAGGCTTCAAAGCACTTTGGGATATGCACACATAATGTAAGGGGGAGGATAGCTGCAATATATCTGCATACTCAAAAACCCTCGAGGAAGGAGAACCAGTTATTTATCCAGCAAGGATGTTATCTAACGTTGTGTACCATCAGCCACAGTTGACCATAAGTGGTGGCAAAGAATTGAAGAAGAGAAACAGTGATATGAAGCCAGAGGTAGGTGGTGGTCACCAGCATCTTGCCAGCCAAAATCAGACTCATACACTTTTTATCTCCCTGTCGTCCTTTCAGCAACATGACTCCATTCAAAGTCAAAGGACATTTAGCATATAGCTATCTATAGGCCGACTACTTCATCCTAACAGCACAAATTACATTGTTACAGTAATGATGAAGATTTCAAACTACTGATAGATCCTTCCTACAAATTCTGCTTATTCATCAACAACAGAGAGGTGACCACTAGGTTTCTTCTAAACGATATGTAGCCTTTCTCAAGAAACATGCACCAACCATCCTACACTGAGTAGGAGTCAGACAGCATTCTCCTGATATGAAGATGCAGATGCAATGCCATCACACTACTTCAGCAAACATCACTCCCTCTGAATGAACACTCTGTATGGAAGATGCAGCTGGGAAATGGTCCTTAGCACAAGTTGCCAATATCAAGCATGTAAGTGCAAGCTTGTCTTGTGTCAATACAGGTGGAGTGCTTTTGAGGGTTTGACCCTGAGAATGATTATTTAAAGGCCCCTAGTGATCTGGAATTTACTGCCATGGAAATTTAACGGGGGATCTATTCTTTGTAGATTCAGGAAAGTTTGTAAAACCTTTCTCTTTTTGGATGAGGATACGTTTATTTAAGAATGATTTGCCCAGGATTACCTAGAAAATTCTGGGTGTAAGTACTTCTTTACCACAGTAAAGCATATGAAAAATTACTTCTTTTCTCTTGTCTGAAGTGCGTGGCATCTGCTTTTGCCCAATAATAAATTGCTATTTATATTGTCCATTTACAACAGTCTGTTTTCATTTTTTTCAAGAATTGATGATAGGACTAGTAACCTGAAAAGTCACTGATTAGCTGCAAGATATATAACAAGATTTATTTTGGCAAATTGCCAATTGCTTAATTTCTCCTGAATCAAATTATTTTTTGTCACAGTTGACTGTTTGGATCAAGTAGTTTTAGTTACAAATTAATCTATATTTGTATCACATGAATTTAGTTTTAATACAGTTTTAAAAATTAATATTTGAGTTCAGTTGTGGTGATTAATGCCATATTACTTGCCGGTAATCTTCAGTACTCCTGGTCATGTGGTGCTCATTCCATTTTTGACAAATGGAGATATCAATATCTCCCAGATAGAAAACAAACCAGAAGGAATGCTGGAATTCTACCCCACCCTCTCCCACCAGGAGCACTTAACTCGTACTTACCTAGCATTCTCTCTGAACACACCAAGATGCCACATTTGAAGGCCGACAGTTCGGCAATGGACATCCGCTGCAACTCAGCCCACAAAGCGCTCACCCCCGAATAGAGCACCCTTACACTCCAGCAGGAGGAGACACATACAGAGAGTAAGCTAACTGAATCACCTGCTTGATCCACCTGCCAGTAGACACAGAGGACACCTTTTCCCCCCGAGTAGAAGCCCCAAACGAGACAAACAAGGAGTCTGTCTTCTGAAAAGACTTTATCCACTCCAGATAGATCTGCAAAGCACATTTCACATACAACAAGGACCAACCCACCTCCTCGGCAGAGCGAGAACCAACCCCCAAGGCAGGTAAAACAATTTCCTGGGTCTTATGAAACAGGGATGCCACCTTTGGTACAAAGGAATCCAACAGCGGCACCACTCCATCATCAGAAAAAGACGAAAAGGGTCCCCAAGCCATCAGAGTCCCCAACTCCCCAAGCCGCCTGGTTGAAGTGATAGCCACCAGAAACACAACCTTAAAGGTGACAACCTTAATGTCCGTAAGCTCCGAAGGAGCCAACACCAGAGCCTTCAAGACTACAGGCAATTCCCAAAAAGGAAATAAGGGCTTAACTAAAGGGCGAGAAATGGAGAAGCCATGCAGCTGCCTTGGCACCAGATCATGACCATCAGCCAGGTTCCCCCAAGGGGAGCGAAACACCTTGATAGCAGCCCCCTGGGCACTCAAAGTAGACACTGCCAACCATTTCTCAAAATCTCCCCAGAAAAATTATAACAAAGTAGTCAAGGAACACTCCAGGCGGCACAACAGAAGAGAACCACACCACACCAGCTGTGGAAATTACCCCAATGCCCCTCATAGGATTTGAAAGCAGAAGATCCACAGGATTTTTGGATAGCCACTGATAAATGTCTGAGGATCCCCTTGTGCTGCAACCCCAGACTTTCAATTTGCACACCAAGAGCTGAAGTTTCTGACGAGTCAGTGATGGAAGGGACTGTAGAGAAAGAGGGGGTGCAGGGAATCATCCAGGGACCCTGAAATGCCATCAGCTTGAGGCTGGAAAACCAAGAGCGATGGTGCCACACATTCACCACCACTACCTTCCTGGACTCTCTCAGCAGACAAGCCAGAAACTGGGGAATCAGAGCAATCAGGGGAAAGGTGTAGAACAGGCGGTGAGGCCAAAGAATGGTCAGGGTGTCCACCCCACAAGCCCCCTCCTGCTGGCTTCAGGCGTAAAACCTGGAAACATACTCATTGAGTCAGGGCGTAAATAGGTTCAGGAAATGCACACCAAACCTCTAGCACACCTGAAGAAGCACTTCCCTGGTGAGAAACAGCTCCTTAGAGGGAGGAAAATACTGACGGAGGGCATCTGCAGAGCCATTGTCCACTCCTCTGACGTGAACCGCTACTAGAGACTGAAGATGTCTCTTCACCCACTGAAGTTGTGACCCACGAGAAGATGAAGAAACCCGATAACCGCCCTGTAACTGCCATCAGTTTCCTCCAAATGGAAGAACTCCTTAGCTCCTGAAGAGACTAACATGCTTGAAGGGACCTGGTCCACTCGTCGAAGGCACTGCTATCCGTAGTAAGGACCAGCAGTGGATCTGGCTGCAAAGCCACCCCCTTTAAAAACAACTATCCACCATCAGTGATCCGGGAGGACCGCAGGAAGCACCGGGACTAGCTTGCCCTAGTCGTTGTATCTCAGGTCCCAAAAGGACAGCAGATGAATCCACAGAGGCCGAAGAAGAAAGTGTGCCGAAGGAACCATGAACACCACCGCTGCCATGTGTCCCAACAGCCACAACCAACTCGGTAGCAGCAGAGAAGCACTGCCCATTGCCTCCTCCGCCATTGGCCGCAACACCAAGGCTCTGGAAGTAGGAAGGAAAACCCTATTTAGATCGATACAAAACCAGGCCCAATAAAAGTCAAATCCTGAGAGGGCACCAACTGGCATTTTGCCAGGTTCAGAGGAAACCTTCGAGCCCTGAGAGCCGCACACACCATCTTCAAGTTGTAAAGAAGCTGTTCCTCTGATGGAGCATGGAGCAGGCAACCAGCCAGATAGGGGTACGAGAGGATACCCGGGAGATGGAGTGAGGTAACCAGTGGCACCACGAAGCTGGTGAAGACCCTCAAAGCCAACCAAAGGCCGAATGGCAGCACCAGAAACTGATAATGAATCCCCTGAAATTGCTGAAAGTGGGGATGGATTGGCACATGGTAATAAGGTAATAAGCATCCTGCAGATCCAAGGTGCACATCAAATGCCCATTGACCACCAGCGGAATCACCCTCTGCAAGGTCTCCATTTTGAAAGGAAGGTATAGAACAAACTTGTTCAGAGATGTCAAATCCAGAACCAGCCAGAAGCCGCCCGTAGATTTTGCCACCAGAAGGATGATGGAGTAGGACTCCCTGTTCTTTATTGGCAGACCATCTCAAATTGCCCTCTCCTGCAGAAGAGAGCAAATCCCCTGAGACAAGGCCCCACGCTTCTTGGTCCGGGAGGGTCAATGAGTTGGACGGATCCAATAATCAGATAATAACCTGTCCTCAAGACATGCAACATCAAGGCATCTGAAGTACATTCCTCCCAGGCTTGAAGGAAGTGCCAGAGCCGACCCCAAACCACAGATTTGAGCTCCATCATATAGTCAGAAGCAAGGCTTTAGAGGGGGAGACTTTGCTTTCCTATACCGAGCTCTCCTGCAAGAAAACCTCACCTGGGACCAGAGATACTGATGTTGAGATGGCTGGCAAAAGGGGGACTTAGGTTTCAAAAACTGCTGTTCCATAGAGCTTCAGGGAGGGTGACTGCTTCTTCTCATTAAATAGTTTATGTAGCTTTTCTTCCATCTCCGGCCCAAACAACAAATTTCCTTGGAAAGGCAGCCAGAGAGCAGAATCTTTCTGAGCCAAATCAGTCCTCCACTCTTCCTCCAGTCCTTCAGAACCAGCTTATGGCAAACAGCCAAACAAGCCCCACCTGAGAGCAGAAGCCGGAACCACATCAAAAGAGATATCAGACAGATACTCCACTTGCCTCTCGTTTTGCTCTAGTAACCCACAGCAGACAGAGGAATCATTGAGGGCCTTGATGTCTATAATTAGGGACTGAGCAACATATGCCCCATAATTCCCACCCGAAGGGCCAGAAGGGAGCCAGAGTACACTTTTCGAAGACAAGCATTAACCATTTTATCAACTGCATCCTTAATCATGGCATGCTCTACCAGGGATGTCCACCACACCAGACTGGTCACGAAGGAATCAATGGGGATTGAGTCTGGCAAGTCCTTCTGTATATCCTGCAAGGGGTAAAATTCGCAGCCTCCTATCGTCAACAATGTCTCCTGGATTAACCTCTTGAGGCTGGAGTCCTCCCTCTCCCTGCGCCGCTTTGCCGTAGGAGGAGAATGGGAAGCGGCTGAAGGACATGGAGAAGAAGGAGAAGTATCTGTCACATGCTTCCACTTCTGGGAGCGCTTGCCCACAGTACAGCAGTACGCAGCCACAGGGTCCAACTCTGTCCCCAGCTGAAGGAGCAGAGCCAATGGAAATGGGCACAATGAAGCAGCAAAACACAGCAGAAGAGCAGCCGCTGTGCTGTACTTGCCCCCAGGGCCAGCTAAATAGGCATCTGGACAGCACTAAATAGGCACAAAAACGCCCACCAGTACAGGCGCGTGCTCAGCCTGTTGGCACATCTGTGCACCAACGGCCTGTCACAAAGGAAGTCAGGCAGGACCCGGAAGCGTGGGCTAGCACGCTCTCCTGGGGTCCTGCCCTGCCGCAGCACCAGCCCCTATTTGCACATTCACCACACCCAATCTAACTGCTCCTCCCAACCTACGCGGACCTTCCTAACACAACTCTACGTTCCTCTACGCCGCCACTCTCAACTAAGCACCCAACTATTCATGGCCTTTGATTGTTATACAGTATTTCAAATACAGTTTTCTCCCATCTGGTAAATTTTCTGGGTGACAAATATGCTGCTGGCAAATCAGAGCCCTGGAAAGAGCTGCTGAGACAGGTTGCTTTATTCTCCCATAGATATCAAGAAACTAGCTCACCTAAGACTTTATTTTTATAATCATTTTTATTAAACATATAAGAAGATACAATATTATAGGTTTATAATCTTATAATCAATTTTTCAATAGTCTAGTTTTAAAAGTCTTTGTATTGGAGAGTAGTTTGATGCTGGGTACATTGAGACGCAAGGAGAAGACATATCGATGGCCTTGAGCTCAGGAATGTAAAAGGCATTCACTAAATCAGATGCCACAGTAGATTTAAATTAATAAAACTGAGAAGTAATATGTTATAAGTCTATGATGTTAAGAGGCACTCTCATGGTTGTCGACGTAGGATAAGTGTCACTAGTGCTCCATTGGGTACAACCATGCTGTCTGTGTTCGTGCTCCATGAAGCAACATTTTTGGCTCAGAGGTGGGTAGGAGGGACCCTGACAGAGGTGGGGGAAGCTTCTCTATGTGTAAGAAGCTTGTAATTGAAGGTTTGCCAGGGTGTACAGGTTGTAATAAACCTTTATCCTCGTCTGAACTCTTGAACGCCTCAAAGGATATGAATGCTATGGGCAGATGAATGGTTTAATAAAGATGCTAGCAAGGGCTGTCGCGAGCCGCCACAGCAAACAGCAAGTCACAAGAGGGGCTGAGATGAGGAGATGGCGCTTAAAGCCCCACTCAGGAGGCTCTGCCCCATGCAGGTGGCTCCTCGAGGTTTGGAAGATTCATATTCCCAGTTATCTACCCATTTAAAGAACTGAAGATCCATCCAGCTGCCAGAATAGTGATTCATTTCACTAGACTTCCTTGGTAGGAGCTCAGGGTAGTGCAATTATCATTATGTTGTAGAGCACAGACAGACAATGTAAGACTTTCTACAGTAATTACATAAAAGTAGACTTGTTCAGTAAAGTTTGAAAATTGTACGTGTGAGAAAAGTGATATTAAGGAGTAACAGGAACCTAACCTTAGGGTTAATACCTTGCCTGGTGTCAACCTTGAAAAGAAGGGAGAGGGAGCTGTGTGTCCTCGACTGAATCATTCTATTAATTAATGTACAACATTTCTGTCAGACTCTGCACATGTATTTATGGTTTCTTGTTTCATATTTGTTACTTAACAATTCTTTATTTTTTATTCTTCATTACTTACCGTGCGTTTATTGAATGGTAGGTATTTTTTTAATCATTTTATTTATGATTTTGCATAAGAAACATATACACCCGAGCTTCATGAGGCACAGACAATATGCAGTCAAAGATGTGTGTCAGCACATGGTACAGTTACATACATGCATCTGTAAGTATAACATATTGCATAAAGGCCAGAAAGCACACCACAACATGATGATTTGGGGTGCTGCACATAGGTTGAGTGGGGGATGCGGCGTGCCAGGGTGCCTACCCCCTCGTCGGTGGTGGCGGGGGAAGGGGCAGGTTTTGGGCATGGAAGTATAACCTTATGGGGCACCATATGTCCCTGGGTCAGGATCGTGGTGGCATCAGGTCTGAATATGCGTCTAATTGTTCCTGACAATACATGGCGTCACGTGACCAGGCGGTAACTGAGGATGCAGGGCGCCCTCCCCAGTGCATGGCCACTCTCCGTTTTGCTAGCAGAAATAGCACAGCTGTAAGGCGTCTACTGTCGACAGACGCCTCCTTAACATGGCCCAGTGGCGTTAGGGAGGGGCGCTAACCCGTTTTTTCTTGTATGATATGGAATACCTCCACCCAGAATGACATGATTGGTGGACATGGCCTTGCCATATGCATGGAGGAGGCCTGCACTTGTCCGCATCTAATGCATTTTGCATCCATGGCCAGTCCTATTTGGAATAATTGTAAGGGGTATTGGTAAAGGCGGTGCAAAAAACGGAAGTGAATGAGGCGGAGTCTGTAGTTGGGAGAGAGGTGCTCCAGTTGACTGCAGCAGTAACCCCATTGTTCACCAGTAAGTGCGGTTGAGAGATCCTAGACCCATTTAGCTCGGGCCCCGGATGTAGAGGGAGAGGCAGAAACTTGGGTGGAGTTGTAAAGTCGGGTGATTAGTCGCGTTGGTGACGGGGGGGTGAGAACACTTTCGAGGGGCGGCAGTGAGGGTGGTGCAGATGGGAAGGTGGGGTGTAGGGTGCGACATGCTGCCCGCAGTTGATAATACGTCATTGTGTCCAACGGGGTATGACGCACGCCGTCTACCTCAGGCAGCGTTGCAATGAAGTGGCCATCAGGATACAAGTCTGCAAATTTAAGAATATTGGGCCAGATGCATCACGCGTTATTGCATTCGCAAACCGTGCGAAGGGCCGTTTGCGAATGCAAAAATGCCTTTCAGAATGTATGAAAGGCATTCGCTATGCAATTTTAAGGAATCGCTAAAATAGCGGCTCCTTAAAATTGCGAGCCGGTTTAGAGAATATCAAATTGCGATTCTCTAAATAAGAAATCACAAATAAGGAATCCTTATTTGCGCTTTCTTAAGCACATGTATCAAGCTTTTCCTTAATGTGAATTTGGCATTAAGGAATCGCAATTACAGACAAGTAAAACTTGCTGGTAACCATGTGCAAATTTAAAAAATGCATTAAAAATGCATTTTTAAAATTGACATGTAACGCACACACGCCCCTTTGGCATGTGTGGACCTTACATGTCCTAAAATATTTTTTGGGGTGCAGCAGAGGAGGCCATAGGCCCCCAGCACCCTGGGGTTTTGCATTGGGAAATGCAAAAAAATCGCAAATATGAGCCTACAGGCCCATAGGTGCAAATGGGCTCAGAATCGCTATTTGCAATTCAGTAATAGCATTTGTGATTTTTAGGAAATCATTATTACCGAATCGCAAATATGATACATACCATTTTGCGAATGCGAAATAGCGATTTCTTAAAAATCGCTATTAGAGAACGGCAAAGTGGATTCTTCATACATCTGGCCCATTATGCCTAAGTCTTCAGGCTTTAGTACCGGGTTCCTGAAGAGGCAGAATTGTTGGGGTATTGAACAGGGGGATGGATGGCGCATACAGTATGGGCAAGTCAGCTCGTTTTCGTAACCCCTCTCAACGAACACAAGCGTCTGTGTCAATATCATCTTTGGGTGTTTTATATGGACAGAGGTGTGCCATCTCAAGAGGGCATGGCACAGCTCTATCTGCCACAATAGCTGTGTGTGGCTGAAACTGGGTTGGGTGCACCCGGAAGAGAAGTGCAAGTACGGAGCTTGTGCACAGTGTGCGTATACAGTCATGTCTGGCACACCCAGTCCTCCCCTGGCCGGCGGTAAAGTAAGAAGTTCCTAGGACGCCCTCGGCTGTTTGCCCGCCCTGACCAGGGTAATCAGGCTAGATCTTAAGCATTTGAAGAAGGCAGCTGTCAGTGGGATAGGGATGTTAAGAAAAAGCGAAAGGAATTTGGGGAGGACCACCATCTTCGCTATTAAGATACGGCCCTTGAGAGAGAGCGGGAGGTGGGTCCATAGTGGTATCCTACGGAAGCATCCTGAACAATGACTACTGAACAACGAAGTCGTGGAAAACAAAAGCGGAACAATGCTTTCGTTTTTCATGCCATACTTGGTCAGGGCCTTAACCACGCATGTGCTGAACCACGTACATGCGTGGTTAAGGCACAGAAGAAGGGAGTCGGCTGAGGAGGACGACGCGATCAAGGAGGAGGAAAGTTGGGGTGGGACTGGGGCTGTTTTAATGTCAGGGTGTCGGGGTATTTTTAGTTTTAGGGGGCGAGGGTGGGGTTGGGGTGGTTTAGGGGCAGGGGGCGGGGGTGGGAGTCGGGGTATTTTTAGTTTTAGGGGCGGGGAGGGGAGTTGGGGTATATTTAGTTTTTGGGGAAGGGGTGGGGGGCTCGGGGTGATTAAGGTTTAGGGGCGGGGGAGAGGGGTCAGGATTTAGGTTTTAGGGGTGGGGTGCTTTAGGTTTTGGGGGTTGGGGTCATTTTAGGTTTTTGGGGCGGGGTGAGGGGTTGCGGTAATTTTAGGCGTGGGGGTTGCGGTAATGTTTAGGGGTGGGGGTCAGGGGCAGGGGAGACACATGCTGGAACCATGCATGCCGTTCATTAATGCCTTTACCAGGAATGCCTTTACAACAAAAAATCGTTGTTAAGGCATTCGTGGTAAAGGCATTAGTGGTAACAATGAGGTCGTTGTTCCGACCTCGTTGTTCAGGCATGGGTGGTTCCAGCATGCGTTGTTCTGACGTATAACCGGTATCCTATCCTCTAGCCCGGTCATAGCCCTTCCAATATTTGGTTGCCACAAGGTGGCAACATCATGGCTAAGCCAAATACCCAGATATTGGACCGGCTCTACAGCCCATTGGAGGGGGTACTCCGAGGGGAAGGGCTGGGTTTCATCTGTGAGGGGGAAACAGCACCAGTTTTCCCCAACTTGACCTGAATACCCGAGTGGCGACCAAATTGAACCACCTCGTGTAGCAGAGGAGTCAGATTTTCTTGCGGGTTGCAGGTATAGAGCACGATATCATTGGCGTACGTGGAGACCACCAAAGCTCTGGAGGTGAGGCCTATACCCCTGTGGGTGTGGTTTTGCCGAAGTCATGCCGTCAGAGGTTCCATCGTGATAGGGAATAGGAGGGGTGACAACGGGCAGCCCTGTCCCATTCCATGGGTAATCGTAAAGCGACTCGAAACGAACCCATTTGTGCACACTCTGGCCAGGGGAAGTGGCAAATAATACAAATCTGTTTTATGAATAGTGGACTGAGGCCTATTCAGGCTAGAAGAGGGAAGAGGTAGGACCATTCTGCTGTATCGAAGGCCTTGGTGGCATCTAGTAGGGCCGCTGTTGCCGGGATATAGGGAGTGAGATGCTGCTCAAATGCAAACATAGTGCAGAGATTGAGAGGTGGACCTTCCCGGTATGAAACCGGCCTGATCTGGCCACATTATTTTCAGTAGGCATGGTAGTAATCGATTAATGTCAACATTAATGAGGAAGAGTGTCCAGTAGGAGTCACATCTTGACACTGGCTTGCCCAGCTTGAATAAGGTGACTATCATAGCTTCACGCAGTGACGCTGGGATAGAGCCCATGTTTAGGGAATCCTGATACATGGCTAGGACGTGTGGGGCCAACAGGGGGACAAATTCTTTATAGAATTAAGTTGTGAGGCCATCCCCACCTGGGGCTTTATCACCTGGGAGGTCCGCAATTACTTGCGTGATCTCCTCGATCATGATGGGGCCTCAAGATACGTGCGATTGGTGCAGTTTAACCACACCAATCGTATTGTGTCAAAATATTCGGTGAGTTCTGGACCACCGAGAACAGAAGTCTCTTGGTATAGTTAGGCATAAAATGAGGAAATTACTCGTGCCACCTCAAGTGTTGTGGATCCTAAGTTATCATCCACGTCGAAAAGTTTGGCGATATAGGAGGAGGCTTGACTGAGGTCTACTAATCTATCTAGAGTTCTGCCTGGGTGGTCGCCCTCGCCAAATCTACACACTTGAGCGTCCTTATGTAAGAAGTGAGTCTCCCAGATCGCCTCCTCTTGGAATTCTTCTAATTTGGAGTTTAAAATCGGTGAGCAGTAATCTGGAAGGATTTATCTAAAGAGGTATGAGAAGATGCTAAGGATGTACAGATTGTACATATAGTCAATAACAGACATTCAGGACAAGTTCAAAGCAAAACCAGAGCCATGAATAAGTACCCCTAAAGCAGCATCACAACTGGTGTGCTTCACTTTTGTTCAAGTGGGTTATTCCTCTAGACTATTGCTATGTCAGCCGACATGTCACTAAAATATTGTTTCAAAAATATTGTGGGACACAAATTTTGTGTCTAAAATATTCTGATGTCAAAAATAGAATATAAGTAGCAATATCATATCATAAGTCTGTTATATCTTTTTTTAAATTTAGTAATACATTTTAGTTTTTTTTACAGCAATTTTTATTTTTTGGCAGGTTGTTATGTTTGTAAGGGAATGGGGTGGGACATTTTTTTTTAAATATTTACGTTTTAATTGATTATATTTATTCTATGTTTTAATTTGTTAACTAGATAATGTATTATGTAAATTAGGTTTTGATTATTTATTAGATAACTTTAACAATATGGGAATAATTTGTATTTGTTACCTAGTTAGATGATAATTGTGTATTTCTTTTAAAAAATCTGTATATTGATTAGTGATATTATGTTTCTTTTTTCGTTTAAAAAATTGGTTCATATATTTATCATATTTATAAACAATGTGTATTGTAATGTGTTCCGGTTTTTATTTCATTTGTTTTTGTGGTTGAAGGAATTTTATGGGAATAGAGTCAGACTTATTTTAGATAATTTCTTAAATTGTTTAATTGATATAACTTTCAACATTATTTTATGTTTAATTGTGTATGTTAATTTTCAAATATATATAGTTTTTAACAATATTTAGTGTTAAAATTATACTTTGAATTATTTTGATTAACATTTGTATTATTTATGTTTAAGTATTTTTTTTAAATATGTTTATTTTTGGTAATTATTTAAACTTATATACTTTTATTTTATGTTTGCAAGTGTACATATTTTTATATTATACATATTTTTAAATGTGATATTACTTTCATAGTTAATATATGGCTTAAAGTTAATATAGTGCATAGTAGTTAACATTTGATATATTCACCCATCTTTTCACAATATTGTGGTCTTCTCTATTTTTGGTGTCAATATTTTTCACATTCAATTGTGTAAAGTTAATACTTGTGTCCTTGATATATTTTGGCAATATTTTTATTGCCTATATGTTTGTCGGTGATATTCCATCATCCAGCCCGTCAACCAGCATGCTGCTACCAGCGTTCTCTAGGACATTCACACAACATCTGAAAGCCATGTAGTGAAACAGGTCCTACTGTTTAAAATGTCCAAAGAACACTGCAGAATCACCCCTGCTAAACTGGCTTTTATATGCGTACATCATTTCCCCAAGTAACGAGTGCTACTGGTAGCATCACATGCGCATTGTCCCTCCAAAGTCAAACAAATGTTCTGACACACCAACATGATATGGTCCTTGAATGTACAAATGATTCTTGATGCAGGTTTAATCACCACAGCATGCTATAACAACTTTCTAATGGGTGTAACTGGTACCCCCCACAAACCACCAGGGGCAGCGGAACCCTACCTAAAGATTCATAGGGGGCGCCTCTTAGCAGAAGCTGACTAGTATAAATATTAACTCATAAGCTGCCAACTCTGGCTGAGGTCTCTGCTTTTGGATCCCCCAGAACAGAAAATGAAGAGCACGCCTACAAGTAAAGGACAAGAGGCTGTCTCCCCTTAAGGAGGCCCAGTGCGCAGACGGAGAGGGGAGGGGCGTTGAAGCCTTCCGGCTTTTGCTTTTATTTCTTTAAAACACAACACTTTCCATGGAGTAGTGTTTTTTCTCATTTGTCGGAAAGGATTGGCCCCCAGGAGAGGAGTACTGGATAAAATGTGAAGTGGGACACAGGCAGTGCTTAATTTGTAAAATAATGAGTGCCGGTGCCCAAAGCTCTACTCCAATCCCTTACCGGACACTCCCTGCCCCTTTGTATCAATCTTGCAGGTTCCTACTTCCTCCCTTTGTGTATTTTTTTTACTTCTTTCTCTTCCTCTTTCCACTTTGTGCGTTTTTTCCTCTCCTGTTTCAGTAAAGGTCAGATGCAGAAAAATAAGTTCCGGTCTCCACAGATAAGTTCTGGTAGCTCCCACCGGCCACCACCGGTTCAAATTAAGCACTGGAGACAGGAGGTCAGGTTGGGAAAGAACTTTTGAGACTGATTTGGTTGGGAAGTGTTGAGTGTGCCAGCTTGTGGAGGTTTGCATGTCAGCCTTCAGGGCGCTATGCAATTTCAAAGCTGGCATTAGAGTTTTCAAAAAGCTCCTAATCTGGTCCATGAAAAAGCTTCCTAATATTGAGATCTACGAGCCCTCACAATGCACATGTATCCTGTACTGCCCCATGCTAGGCCACCCTCGCTCTGGGAAACGCACAGGGCTCTGTCACACATTTCTATCTTGACCTGCTGCGTTCAAAGCTATTGTAGCAAAGAAAAAGGCCCTATGTCATCCACAGAACTCTCTCACAATGCACCTTTATCCTGAACTGCCACATGCAAAGGTATCCCAGCACCAAGACAAGGGCTGCACTCTCACAGGATGCCTCTGGCCTGGTCTGGCACTGTGCATAGCAATCCTAGCCCTGAGACAAGGGCTGCACTCTCACAGGATGCCTCTGGCCTGGTCTGCCACATGCAAAGCTATCCTAGCAGCAAGACAAGTGCTGCGCTCTCACAGTATGCCTCTAGCCTGGTCTGGCACTGTGCAAAGCTATCCTGGCCTTGAGACAAGGGCTGCACTCCCACAGTATGGCTCTGCCTGGTCTGGCACTGTGCATAGCAATCCTAGCCCTGAGACAAGGGCTGCACTCTCACAGTATGCCTCTGCCTGGTCTGGCACTGTGCAAAGCTATTCTAGCCCTGAGACAAGGGCTGCACTCTCACAGTATGGCTCTGCCTGGTCTGGCACTGTGCAAAGCAATCCTGGCCCTGAGACAAGGGCTGCACTATCACAGTATGGCTCTGCCTGGTCTGGCACTGTGCAAAGCTATCCTGGCCTTGAGACAAGGGCTGCACTCTCACAGTATGGCTCTGCCTGGTCTGGCACTGTGCATAGCAATCCTAGCCCTGAGACAAGGGCTGCACTCTCACAGTATGCCTCTGCCTGGTCTGGCACTGTGCAAAGCTATTCTAGCCCTGAGACAAGGGCTGCACTCTCACAGTATGGCTCTGCCTGGTCTGGCACTGTGCAAAGCAATACTGGCCCTGAGACAAGGGCTGCACTATCACAGTATGGCTCTGCCTGGTCTGGCACTGTGCATAGCAATCCTAGCCCTGAGACAAGGGCTGCACTCTCACAGTATGCCTCTGCCTGGTCTGGCACTGTGCAAAGCTATTCTAGCCCTGAGACAAGGGCTGCACTCTCACAGTATGGCTCTGCCTGGTCTGGCACTGTGCAAAGCAATCCTGGCCCTGAGACAAGGGCTGCACTATCACAGTATGGCTCTGCCTGGTCTGGCACTGTGCAAAGCTATCCTGGCCTTGAGACAAGGGCTGCACTCTCACAGTATGGCTCTGCCTGGTCTGGGACTGTGCATAGCAATCCTAGCCCTGAGACAAGGGCTGCACTCTCACAGTATGCCTCTGCCTGGTCTGGCACTGTGCAAAGCTATTCTAGCCCTGAGACAAGGGCTGCACTCTCACAGTATGGCTCTGCCTGGTCTGGCACTGTGCAAAGCAATCCTGGCCCTGAGACAAGGGCTGCACTCTCACAGTATGGCTCTGCCTGGTCTGGCACTGTGCAAACCTATCCTAGCACAGAGAAAAGGGCTGCACTCTCACAGTGCACCTCTAGTTTGGCCGGTCACTGCACAAAAGTATTCTAGCAGTGAGAGAAGGGCTGCACTCTCACGATAAACCTCTAAGCTGGCCTGCCATTGTAGAGAGCTATCGTGGCCAGCCACTGTGCAAAGCTATCTTAGTGCTGAGAAGAGAGCTGTGCTATCACAATTCACCCCTAGCCTGGCCTGCCATCACTGTGCAAGGATATCCCAGCCCTGAAAAAAGTGCTGCACTGTCACAATGCACCTCTGGCCTGCCCTGCCACTGTGCAAAGCAATCCTAGCGCTGAGACAGGGGCTGCACTCTCACAATGCAACCCGAGCCTGGCCTGCCACTGTGCAAAGCAATCCTAGCGCTGAGACAGGGGCTGCACTCTCACAATGCAACCCGAGCCTGGTCTGCCACTGTGCAAAGCAATCCTAGCGCTGAGACAAGGGCTACACTCTCACAATGCACCTCTAACCTGCCCTGCCACTGTGCAAAGCAATCCTAGCCCTGAGACAAGGGCTACACTCTCACAATGCAACCCGAGCCTGGTCTGTCACTGTGCAAAGATCCCCCAGCATTGAGACAAGGGCTGCGCTCTCACAATGCACCTCTAACCTGGCCTGCCACTCCTCAAAGCTATCTTAGCCCTGAGACAAAGACTGCACTCTCACAATGCACCTCTAACATGGCCTGCCACTGAGCAAAACTATCCTAGCCCTGAGACAAGGGCTACACTCCCACAATCCACCTCTAGCCTGGCTGGCCACTCAGCTAAGCTATTCTAGCACTGAAACATGGGCTGCACTCTTAAAATGCACCTGTGGCCTGGTCTGTCACTGTCTAAAGCTATCCTAGCCCTAAGACAAGGGCTGCACTATCACAGTGCACCTCTAGCCTGGCCTGCCCTTGTGCAGAGCTATCCTAGCCCTGAGACAAGGGATGCACTCTCACATTGCACCTCTATCCTGGCCTACCACTGTGCAAAGGTCTCCCCTCACTGAGACAAGGGCTGCACTCTCACAATGCACCTCTAACCTTGCGTACCATCACTGTGCACAGCTATCGTAGCCCTGAGACAAAGACTGCACTCTCACAATGCACCTCTAACCCGGCCTGCCACTGAGCAAAACTATCCTAGCCCTGAGACTAGGGCTGCATTCTCACGATGCACCTCTAGCCTGCCTGGCCACTGAGCTAAGCTATTCTAGCACTGAGACATGGGCTGCACCTGTGGCCTGGTCTGTCACTGTCCAAAGCTAACTTAGCCCTGCAACAGGGGCTGCACTCTCACAATGCACCTCTAGCCTTGCGTACCATCACTGTGCAGAGCTATCCTAGCGCTGAGCTAAGGGCTACACTATCACAATGTACCTCTAACCTCGTGTGCCACTGGCTCAGAAGGTAATGAGTCATCACTCTCAAATGTGGCAATGCAAGCCAGTTTGGACCATCATATCCCATTCTGGCTAATACACTAGTTCATGTATTTTTTGATGATAAGAAGGGCACCTGCATATTAAAAAGATTAGGGTATCCCTTAGTTATTTTTAACTTCACCTTACGCCAGTCTACTCACTTAATCACACTGTACATTGCACCTCACTCTTCACATCAGTAAAATACAAAAGATCTCTGGCAAAGAGCCTCCTAGTGGAGCCGTTGGGCTTTGCCATGCCGGCCCAACAAGGAGCTGCCTGATGATGAAGAATGACACTCTTTCGGGTGTGTGAGGGCTCTTGCTCCTGAGCAATCAGATCCTGTGATCAGATGGCTCAGGTTATCCCTGGCCTATACTTTACTTCTTTCACTTAGGAACTTCATACTCCTTGTATTTACATGCTCTCTAGTAACCATAAATCGTATGCATGTTCTCTAAACACATTAAGTGATGTACATGCTCTCTAGGCACAGTAACTGGTGTGTAGGCTCGCTAGGCACAGTAACTGGTGTGTATGCTCTCTAGATATAGACATTGATGTGCATGCTCTCTAGGCACAGTTACTGGTGTACATGCTCTCTAGGCACAGTAACTGGTGTGTATGCTCTCTAGGCACAGTAACTGGTATGTATGCTCTCTAGATATAGACATTGATGTGCATGCTCTCTAGGCACAGTTACTGGTGTACATGCTCTCTAGGCACAGTAACTGGTGTGTATGCTCTCTAGATATAGACATTGATGTGCATGCTCTCTAGGCACAGTGACTGATGTACATGCTCTCTAGGCACAGTAAGTGGTGTGTAGGCTCTCTAGGCACAGTAACTGATGGACATGCTCTCCAGGCACAGTAACTGGTGTGTAGGCTCTCTAGGCACAGTAACTGATGTACATGCTCTCTAGGCACAGTAACTGGTGTACATGCTCTCTAGGCACAGTAACTGGTGTACATGCTCTCTAGGCACAGTAACTGGTGTGTAGGCTCTCTAGGCACAGTAACTGGCATGTAGGCTCTCTGGGCACAGTAACTGATGTACATGCTCTCTAGGCACAGTAACTGTTGTTTAGGCTCTCTAGGCACAGTAACTGATGTACATGCTCTCTAGGCACAGTAACTGGTGTGTAGGCTCTCTAGGCACAGTAGGTGGTGTGTAGGCTCTATAGGCACAGTAACTGATGGACATGATCTCTAGGCACAGTAACTTGTGTGTAGGCTCTCTAGGCATAGTAACTGGTGTGTAGGCTCTCTAGGCACAGTAATTGGTATGTAGGCTCTCTAGGCACATTAACTGATGTACATGCTCTCTAGGCACAGTAACTGATGTACATGCTCTCTAGGCACAGTGACTGATGTACATGCTCTCTATGCACAGTAACTGGTGTGTAGGCTCTCTAGGCGCAGTAACTGGTATGTAGGCTCTCTAGGCACAGTAACTGATGTACATGCTCTCTAGGCACAGTAACTGGTGTGTAGGCTCTCTAGGCACAGTAGGTGGTGTGTAGGCTCTCTAGGCACAGTAACTGGTATGTAGGCTCTCTAGGCACAGTAACTGATATACATGCTCTCTAGGCACAGTAACTGGTGTGTAGGGTCTCTAGACACAGTAACTGGTGTGTAGGCTCTCTAGGCACAGTAACTGATGTACATGCTCTCTAGGCACAGTAACTGGTGTGTAGGCTCTCTAGGCACAGTAGGTGGTGTGTAGGCTCTTTAGGCACAGTAACTGGTGTGTAGGCTGTCTACGTACAGTAACTGATGTGTAGGCTCTCTAGGCACAGTAACTGATGTACATGCTCTCTAGGCACAGTAGGTGGTGTGTAGGCTCTATAGGCACAGTAACTGATGTACATGCTCTCTAGGCACAGTAACTGATGTACATGCTCTCTAGGCACAGTAACTGGTGTTTAGACTCTCTAGGCACAGTAACTGGTGTGTAGACTCTCTAGGCACAGTAACTGGTGTGTAGGCTCTCTAGGCACAGTAACTGATGTACGTGCTCTCTAGGCACAGTAACTGATGTACATGCTCTCTAGGCACAGTAACTGATGTGTAGGCTCTCTAGGCACAGTAACTGGTGTGTAGGCTCTCTAGGCACAGCTGCTAATGTGCATGTCCACTAGGCGCAGTAATTGGCACAGTGGCTGATGGGTATGTTCTCTAGACATTGTCATTGATGCACATGTTCTCCTGGCACAGTCACTAATGCACTTGTTTCCTAGGGAAGGTAACAGGCATGCATGCTCTCTAGGCACAGTGACTAATGTTCATGCTCTCTAAGCACAGTTACTTGTGTGCATTCTCTAGACACAGTATCTGATGCGCATGCACTCTAAGGACAATAACTTACGTGCATACGCTCTAGGCACATTATTGTATTTAGATAAATAATTAATCACACCTAAAAATTTAAAGCTGCGGCCACCGCATCCACCTTGACAATACTACACTGTTCATGTCTCAGACGCACAATATGTCATAAAACTAGAGGTCTGAAAAAGTGCCCCTCAGATTCTTGTCATATCAATAATTTACAGGAGAAAAGATCCTAGGAAGGGATATTAACAATGGAAGGTAATGTTAATAGACAAGCAAAGGTACATGAGGTGCAGGCATGCCAGGTGGCATTTAACTACACCAAGTTTCTGTGCTTGCGGCTTCTGCGTCAGGTGTAGCCCACCTCAAGGAACCTCTGCAGGATTCAGAAGCAGAATGGCTTCCACCCTTCTTCAATACAGAAGTTGAAACCCCATCTCTTCCAAAGCATTACCACACTATAGATTGCCTGCCACATTGGAGACCACCTTGAATCATAGCTCAGGTGAGCGCCAATCAAAGCAGAGATCGGTCCCTCCAACCGTTGTCTGACCCCAGCATGTGTAAAAGAAATGATTTAGGGGCGATCAGGAACAAGAATAAAAACAGATTTGGACCGATAAGCATGATTCATATTTTGAGGATTGGGCAAAGTTGATCGAGGCTAGCAGGGCACAGAGTTCCCAGGACTTCTGGAAGATAGTTAACAACTTGGAAAGGGGCACTTGGACCGCCTTTTACACCAACCTCAGCGAACAAGCATGGACGACGCATTTTGAGGGACACTTCAGGGCGACCAAGGAGCAGATGAACAGTAAATCTACGAGAGCAAGTAAGTAGTCCCAGCCACTTTAAGAAAAGAAGAAAGAATCCTGTTCAAGAACACAACACTAGATGTATAGAGAAAAGAAAGCGTTTCTTTATGTATGACCCTCACCCACTCTAGTAGTGGCATGCTTCATCCCCTCGGCCCCTAAAAGCCAATGTAGGCTCAGCCATATTTCTGGGAGTACTTAAGGTAGCCTCCAGGGGGATATAAAGATAAAAATACCTATTCTTACCTGTTGTTGGCCAAAGGTATCCCTTTATTGACGGCCCTCGATGGCATAGTTACAAATCAATATGTAGGGTTTATTAGATTCTAATGGTCCTAAGACCCTCACCTACGACGTCAACATGTTTCAGCCCCTGTTACAAGGTCCCAGGCTTTCTTCAGGATGTATTAAATATCTATTGGCCCCGGTATCACCACATGAACAAATATACTATGCGTGAAAGGCACGCAGGGCTAGCATCTTTCGTCCTGGCACTACATAGACTCGCCTGACAACATTTGCCAACAGGGTAACAGTACCTGCAAGGAAACAGGAAGAAACATAAAGGACAAACAAACAATAACATACAAACAAATGTTCTCTTTCATGTGCTTGCACACACGTGTCTTCATATGAAAACAGAAGGAAAAAGGCCCCTCACGAGAAGGGCCGTGTCATTATTGAGTCACTCATGTGCACGTCAAATACGTACAGTGTCACGCTTCAAAGCATGTACTCATGCTTATTAACAAACCTCTTTGGTGTACACAACGGACATCTTTTCTAGTGTGAGCATCCGCCATAAAAACGTGTGCAAGTGGAGTTTCAAGTCACTGATGTGCACATCAAAATCATGCACCGCCTTAGTGTGGTGTCTACACACTTGTAGAAAGTACTAAGGGAGTACTGATGGGAGTGCGTTCGGCATGCCAGGATAAAGTATATAACATGGTGGAAATGAACACAACACACACACACATGAAATATACTCATATGTAGTGCTTTAAATGGGCCGGTACTGTCCGGTACTGAGTACCGGCACTTTTTTATTTTGAGAGGGAGATTACCAGCTCATCTCAAGAAGACCGTAATACTTTTAATTGGAGAGTACCGGCACTTGTCGGAAACAAGCAGGTACTCTGGCTCGGAGTACCTGCACTTTATTTTTTCCATTTCAAGCACTGCGTCGTATTGATGAGGTCGCACCCACCCTTACCCAGCCGGAGCTGTCATTCATACCTCTCAGGGGGCGGGTGGCATGGCCGTGTAGTTACACTGCTCCACGCGGAGACGGAATGCACTATCGGGAGATACCTGCACATCCAGAGGGATCGTGGATGGAGTGCGAAAGAGCTTCTAGTAGTCAAAGGCAATGGCACTCTCATCAAAGTGAGGAAAAAGTTGAGACAACTCCGGACTTACGTCATCAAGAGTAACATGCCGCTGCGTCGCCTACACATGCCTACTCCTGAGCCAAGAAACCAAGGGGTCAACTATACATATTGTACCCTAATGTTGGTGCGGGTCTCTCAAATGGGTGATAGTACAGAGGTATTCTCTGCAGACAGCAAACCCACTGAAGGGAAGACGTTCCAATATCAAATCATGGTATGAAGTTCATATTGTGGAATTAAGCTGGTTCCATGGAATTTCATCCTTCAAACCAGTACCTTGGGTTCTGATTCTATAGACAGTTCCTAGCTCCTTCTCTAAAAGAGTTCTGGAATTGAATGGTGTGCATTGACGTTCCTCACTGATGGTACAGGGTAGTGTGCTGTCATTCTGGTAGAAGTGTTTTTTACATCAGAAAGTGCTTCTGTGCTCACCTATTCGTAATTTGTTTTATGTGTGGTCATGCCTATGTATTTCAGTTTACACAGGCAATCAATTAAATAAATCACGTTTTTGGAATTGCACTTGGTATGGGAACGCGGTTACCAGTTCTTAGGTAAGCCTGGGTCCAGATTCTTGGTCTACCTGGTGAGTGGGCGTATGGTGCACTGGCCACATGGGTGGTGACTGGTGGCAGGTGGTAGGTCCCACAATGTATGCTGTCCGGATAGAAGCTGCAGTCTAGGTCTGGTACGGACAAGTTGTTCTCTTATACTTCAGTTCCTCCAGAAAGAGAACATAGGCCTCTCAAAGGACAGGCGATTTCAGGTCAGGATATGCCAATGTTTGTTGATAATGTTCTAGAATGTATTGCTCGAATTATTAAAGTTAGTGACACAAATCAAAGCTTGTGTCTCTCTGGGTGTGCCAGGTTCCATAAGGCATCTAGAGGAGTGTTACATGTATGCTACTTTGCTTTCTGAATCACACATTCTGGGTTTTCTTTCTCTAATAGTCTCTTTGTAAGGAGACTGGATCCATTCTTAACTTAAAACCCACTAATTCACAGCAATTTCTTCTCAGTTTCAGGAACTGGCATAAGGGGAGGTTTTCTCATAATGCTCGTGGGTGGGCACTGTTAAAATGCAAGGGGCTATTTTTATCTGTGTGTTTTGATAATTCAGAGAGTGGTAGACAGCATGCCATTTGTAGCTTTAATACTTTAATACTTACATCTAGGAATTACATAGTATGAACGTTAAAGGGTATTGTAAAGGATAGGGAGGGTTAATATCATTTACCCATTCCAGGAATAGCGCCGAAGCATCTTTGTTCCCTTGCCATATGGTGAAGATGTCATCAATATGCTATTACCAGAGATGGGTTTTTGCCTGCTACGGATTATTATCCCAGATATTGTTTTCTGCAAACCAGTGCATGTATAAACATGCTATATTCCAGGCGAATGTGCTTCCCATGGATGTTCCTTGCAGTTGAAGATATAGCTGGTCTTCAAATGCAAAAACATTCTCAGTGAGGGCAGCCTAGCCAATTGCGTGATCCAGCTGACAGGAGCCGCCCACGTCAATTCATTTTCCATTGGGATGGTAGTGATGACACAAAGGCTCTCCTCTTGGAGAATGTTCATGTGTGATGCTTCGATGTCTAGACAGACCATTTTTTCAGCACCCAGATCATATGAAACCTCCCTAACTATACTGAGGAAGTGTTTTGTGTCCTTGTTTCGTGTCCTTCTCGTTAGATCTTGTTTTCTCAACCAGGGGTCGTAGGAACCAATCAGTGTATTGAGATAAGGGTCCCAGAACTGACCCTAAACCCAATACACTGGGTCTCCCGGGAGGGGGGAGTCTCCATTTGTGTATTTTCGGTTATGTGTACAATAAGGGTGTCCGAGAGGATTGAGTGATCAAGAAGTCTGCCTCCTCACTGTTGATCCAGCTTTTATCTTTAGCCTCATCCACAAATTTTCTGATTTCCTTTTACAGTCGCTTTGTAGGGTCCAACCTCAGGGTTTTGTAGTTTCTTTAACTGCGCAAAAGGAGAAGCAAGCCTCACGGTAGTCTCTCTGATGTTGGATCACAATTGCTCTCCCTTTATCATCAGGTTTTATTATCAGATGGGGCTTTTTTCTCAAGATCTCCAACCCAATTTTTCTTTGTTGGATAGGTTTCGGAAGCACTGTCTATCGGTGTTAAGGGATTCTACTTCCTTTATTACTGCTTCCTGAAACACAAGGACCATTCGGACCTACCATACCATCCATATTGATTTTTAAGTATGCCATTGTAGGCCATCAATAAAGGGATACCTTTGACCAACGATAGGTATTTTCATCTCTATATCCCCTGGCAGGCTATCTTAAGTGCTCCGTGAAATATGGTTGAGCCCACCTCAGCTTTTAGGGGCCGAGGGGGACCCGATGATGATGCAGGCCACTACTGGAGTGGGTGAGGGTCATACATAAAGAAAAGCTCTCTTTTCTCTATACATCTAGTGTTGTGTTCTTGAAAATGATTATTTCTTATTTTCTTAAGGTGGCTGTGTGTTGGGTTCTTCTTCTGCTTCCTCGCGCAGTGGAACAGATGAACGAAGAACCAGAGTGTGGAATGTTGGGTGGTCGGTGTTACGGCGGCAGTTGGAGCCGTAGACAGACGAGGGAGGACGGGTGGAAGAAGCTGTCTTAAGAATGCAACTACAATAAAGATTTATTCTACTTACCTGGACTCTTGTGAACCGCCAGTCCTTTCACTGTGAATAGTTGTTTGTTCTGGTAATTTATGTATGGGGGGGTGTATTCTCCAGACCCCATTCAGTTGGAATTTTTCTTCCTTGCCCCTCTGAGTAACAGGACTTTTCTGGGCCCTGATTTACCGTGTTGAATGGGAACAGTAAATCTAACCTAACTTCCCCCGCCTGGCCCTCAGCAAGGCAAACAAGTTGTGAAACAAAATTGATTGCTCATCTGTAACTCTGAAAATGTACCAAAATAGTAAATCCAAAAGAGCCCTGGGTCCTAACGGGATGCCACAATCTGTCTCTTTAAGATGGACCCCCCTTTTCTGTGTGGCTGCCCTCATCCCATTGTTCAAGTACATCACAAACTAAAGCACAATACCTGAGCCATGGAGAGGGGTGATCCTGCACCCTATCTTCGAAGGCAGCTGCAAATCCGATGTGCTGAACTACCGTCGTATTGCTCTACTGGACAACCAGGCAGAATATTAACCCAGCCTCCTATTAAAAGATCTGCACTCCTGGGTTGATGAATAGAAAGTCATTTCATTCAATCAGTCTAGTTTCCGCCCTGGCGTGGGCACCTCAACAAATCTAGCAGCCCTGGTCATGCTGGCCAACAAGGCCCACAAAACGAAATCAATTCTGCACGCCTGCTTTCTGGACCTTAAGGCAGTTTCATCTTTGATCTCCCGGCTGAATTAGATCCAGTAAACACCCACGCTCCGAAACTAAAAGGGAAGCCCCTAACCAACATGTTCTCTGCAGACAACATTGTATGGCTAAGCTGGATCAGTCGGTCGGCAATGACTGCTGAACCCCACCCCAGGGCATAAAACATCTCCTAAAAATCAACTTAAAAAACACCAAGGTGGTTAATTTCACAAGGAACAAGGCAAGGGCTGGCCCTTGGCTTTTGAAAATTATCAAGCTGTGCTATGTCACTGAGTATAAGTATCTTGGCAGAAATATGAATCCCAGATCCTCCTTTGTTGCCCCAAAAGTGGAAATGGAACGGAAGGGGGCTTCTTCATTGGCAACTTTCTTTACAGAACAAAGGAGATTTTGGGGCAAGTCAGTGATGAAACTGACAAAAATGTTGGACGCCAAACCTCTGTCCCATCTCTCTTCTGGGTGTTAACCATGTGTGGCCATGAGGCGAATGTGTTGGTGACACCTAACCTCAGGATCTATAGAAAGCTCTTCTGTTTGCCCCCCATCCCCTCACCCGCCCAAATTCAACTTGAGTTCGGCCTTGTAATCCAATGACGTGCAAGGCAAGGTGGATTTGTAAAATGTTGTTTTAAACTAAAAAAAAGCTGCCCTTACTTTACTGGACGTCCAGCTCTGGGAAGAAATGAACAACCCAGATAGGTAATCAGCTTTTAGAGACTTTCTCACAAGTAGTCTGAAAACACTTCAAGCACAACAGTTATGGGACCTGCCTCTTTCCTTCACAGTGTTGTAAAAACAAATCCACCAGTGCATCATTTCAACTCCCTGGGAGAGCACAGGTGTGGACAAGCGGTCATGGAGTGCTCCAACTGGTCTAACATCAGGCATAACTCCCAGGTGATTAAAGCTCTAGACATTGCATTAAAAACACTCCCGCCTTTAACTGAGTAGTTGCCAACAAATTGGCCGCTTAGGCGGACTTGCGGGTTCACGTTCATTCCATTGGTATCTTTTCCAGCACTTTAAGTGACATTTTATAAACTCTGTTAATTAGTGAAATTCTGACTTCTGGAACCCCGCTTTCATAGCAGATTTTAAACCGGTATTGTGTACATTTTTAAAGTCACCGTGTCTGAATTTTTGAAAATTAACTATGCAATAAAATATATTTGACTAAAGAGTACCTTCTCAAACTCTCCCCTAAGACTCTCATTATTAATTAGTTCGGGGCCAAAGTCATTTGAAGACATTATGAGCTTTTTTTAGGGAAAATGTGAAAATCGGACTTACTCTGTTGATTGCTGCATGAAATGCCACTGTGCAGTGTGTTCCTTCTCAACTTAAAGGGCCTCATTTAGAAAGAGGTGGCGCAGCGCTGCGGCAAATTTTGCAGCGCCCCGCTGTGTCATTTCGGAACGCAGGGATGCACCGTATTTATTACAATACAGCCCACCCCTGTGTTTTCCCTGGCGCTAAAATTAGCCTCCTAACACCAGCGCAGGCACCCTTGCACCATAGTACAGGGAATGATTGCTTATGTGCAGGACGGTGTCCGTTCATGCACATAAACAATCAGCAATGGCGATTTGTTACTTCTATGTTTGCTGCAGAATCGTAATTATTTAATGATTGTTTATGCGCAGGAAGGGAAACCTTCCTGCAGAATGCAACACACATAGAAAAAGAAAAACAAGGAGAAATTTAAGTATTTCTACTCGTTGCGCCACTCTACACCACACCTAGGTTGGCGTTAGTTTTTGGCGCTGCCTCAGGTTTACAATTTCTCATAAATCTAAGTAAGTGTCAAAAGTAATGGATGTTGCGTGAAACCGCCCACAGCAACTCCCATTGCATACCCCTCTGACGCAGAAAACTGCTTTGGGAGGGCGTCATATTTACAAGGCAGCGCTAAGTCATGCAAAGTGGCTTAGCACCGCCTTGCAAATATGTGAAAGGGCACAGCCCCTAGAGCGGCTGTAAAAGTGATGCCCCACTGGCACAAGGGCCTCGTAAATGATCCCCATAGTTCTGTTGGCCCGGTAAATCCTGTTGTTTGGCCCACCAGAAATTATGGGCCATTCGTAATAAGGGTCTAGATGGGGAAGCATTAGGGGGCATTAGGATACCTGTTCAGAGAGCAACCACACTAGAGCCACCTCTTCTGATTCTCAGGAGAGGTTTTACCATGGGGATACTGAGTTCTTCCTTATTCAGTTTAATGTTTACATTCTGCAGTAAACAGGTGATATGAATATTACTCTTTTTACAAATGTACCAGATGAGCATACTGGGAGGTAACCCTGAGTTAACCTAACCTGGGTGAGACACCTAGAGAAAGAACTGAAGCACTACTGCCCAGTTTACTAAGGTGTTTTTGGCTATCCTCATAAGATTACAACAATTAAAATTAACCTAACTAGAAGATATTTACATTGATAGTCAGGTCACTTTAATATGAGGCCTACATAAATCACCTTTCATGTGTTCATTACCCGAAAACTACTGAATGCATTTACACTAAACCGAGCAAATACACTTCCTTGAGTGAAGTTCTTCTTTCGGGTCAGATTTGGTGCAATTTCGTTCAGCCTTTTTCACTGTGTCAATGGCTTCCTATGTGAACTAAAATGGGAAATTTCACCACTGAACACTTTAAAAATGTTCTTTATACTTTGTCATAGGGAGATCTTGAACCTGACTGAGTCTCCCCATGTGAACGCATAGGCAAATGTAAAAAAGTTTAATTAACTCAGAAAAAAGTAAAAATATTTTATGTTAATTATTAATGTAAATGATCTTAAATACTTTTAAAATATAGAACAAAATACAAAATGCTACAACACTATTTACTAAATTTTAAATTAGTTATTTAACTTATTTAAATATATGTAATTGATTTAAAAATATTTTTGGGATGTTTAAATTAAAAAATAAATTAATGTATAGTTTGCCTGCACATTGAATTAGTATATTTGTCAATAGATATAGGTGGTCATTACAACCCTGGCGGTAAATCCCGCTTACCGCCGGGCAGAAGACCGCCAACATACCGCTGCGACCGCGGAATTCCGCTACAGGTATTACGACCCACAGCTCAGAATCTGCCACAATACAGACACCCACACAAGTCCGCCGCATCAAAGGTCAGTGATAAACTGGTGATAACAAAACTGACACCATCACGCCAACAAGAACACGCTCACACTATCATGACCCATGAATCAACGCAGCAGACTTTCAACCGTGGTAATCCATTGGCGGTACACACCACTGCGCTCAAAATACACACACACACTTACAAAACTCCACCAGATTGGACAATTCGAAATACACACACCTGATACACATACACACACCACACCCACACACCCACAACACTATAAAACACCCACCCACATTACCCACAAACCCTTACAACCAGAAATTTAAAGCAGGCCAGAGAGATAAACTACCTTAAACAACAGCAGCATCCACATAAACACAACACCATCACTTACACAACATCCACACACCTCAAACAACACACACCAACACATCCCCTCACACATCACAAAAGACACCACCTCACACATCACCCACACCACATCATGGCACCTCAACGACAACCCAGGTTCTCTGAGGAGGAGCTCAGGGTCATGGTGGAGGAAATCGTCCGGGTAGAGCCACAGCTATTCGGATCACAGGTGCAGCAGACATCCATTGCAAGGAAGATGGAGCTATGGCGCAGAATTGTCGACAGGGTCAATGCAGTGGGAAAGCATCCAAGAACACAGATGACATCCGGAAGAGGTGGAACGACGTACGGGGGAAGGTGCGTTCCGTGGTCTCCAGACACCAGATTGCAGTACAAAGGAATGGGGGTGGACCTCCACCTCCTCCCCCACAACTAACAACATGGGAGGAGGAAGTCTTGGCAATTCTGCATCCTGAGGGCCTCGAAGGAGTAGCAGGAGGACTGGACTCTGGTAAGGCAAATCTTTACTACTTTATCCGCCATCCTACTACATGCCATCACATACCCCACCCTTACCCTCACACCCATCACCCCAACCACCCCACAGATACCCCACCAACACAACCCACACATCCCAAAAACAAGCTCTGCATGTAACACCAATGCATGGACACCCATCACCAAAGCATGTCCAGTACAGAGACCCACACAGACCCCCAATCAAATATCACACAAGGACCACGCCAAGAATGCAAGCACTGGAGTAGAGGGTCACTCACCCTTTGCACACAATGGCACACACAGATGCAATAAATATGCTCTTACACCCCTACAGGACCCCTAGCCAACGTCACCGGACAGGAGGTGCCAGACATATCCAGTCCCCCCACAGAAGAGAACCACAGTGATGACAGCAGCTCTACCCAGCTGGATCAAGATGACCAGCCCGGCCCATCAGGGACCTCGGAACAGTCGGTTCCCCTGACACAGTCACAAGCCACCACAGAGCCTCCCCCCTCAGGAAACACCAGCACAGCACCCACCCAGCGGGCCCATCCCTCTTTCCCCAGGGCACATCAATCAGCAGTGTGTCCACCACTACAGGGAACCCAGGCAACCCCACTAACACAGGATGATCAGGGACCTTGGGGCAGTGGCAGTGGGCACATGGTTCAGGGGACAGAGGCACAGGACAACAGGGAAGCTGGGAGGACTGCTGTGCGACAGGGGGAGGACAGGCCCAGGGAACCCACTCTCCACGAGGCCCTCTCCAACATCATGGGAGCTTACCATCATTCCCAGGAGACGATGGCAACAGTACTGGCCAAGTTTCAGGAGACCCAGCGGCTGCAGGAGGAACACTACCTTGGGATCAGGGAGGACTTGAAATCCATTAACAACACCCTGGTCACCATTGCAGGGGTGCTGCAAAATCTTGTCAACACCAGGAGGGACACAGTGGCACAACAAGGTGCCCCTAACACTAGCCTGGACGATGAACAGCCCTCCACCTCCGCCAGCGCTAGTGGACAGGAGGCACTGCCACAGGAACACAACACCAGCACCCCACCCCCTGCAGATGGAGAACCACCCCTTAAACGGTCCCTGATATCCAGGAACAAGACAGAGAACATTGCCAAGACCCCCGCCAGGAAATTAGACCCCACTGATCGTGACCCTTCTGTCCCACTTTGTCACCCTGTCCATGCTTCAACTGCCATTGCTCCACTTCCTATGCCCCTTTGGACAATGCACCTGTGAAACAAATAGACTGGACTCTTCCATGGACATTCCTCCACCATCCCCACAGCCCATTTTACAACCCCCTCCACTTATTAGCACAGAAATAAACACACTTCAATCACAAAACAATCTGGAGTCAGTCTGTGCTTTCACAAATGTGTAATTGCAATAACCATGGAATATAGCAATCTCAATTTACTTGTGCACATACCAATGTAACACAGCTGTAGGCCGGGAGGAAACATAGAAGAGGCCACAAAGTGGGAGCCACATCTGTGAAATGGAAAGGCAAAGTGACAAGTCAGGGTCCATACACTGAGTGAAAATGACAGACTTATGCTAGCTCAAACAATAGTATGAGATGTGGGAGGCAGTGCCATCTTCTTACCTGTGTCTCACTGGAAGTATTGCATAATGATGTTGTTTCGGTTGTTGATATTCTCTTCTTCTGCCTCCTCTTCTTCACTGCCCACAGGCTCCACAGCTGCCACAAGACCACCATCTGGCCCATCCTCCTGCAGAAAATGCACCTGCCGTCGCAAAGCCAGGTTGTGCAGCAGGACACAATGATCTGGCACACCTTCTTTTGTGAGTAGTATAGGGAACCACCTGTCATATGGAGGCACAGGAATCTGGCCTTCAGGAGGCCGAAGGTGCGTTCGATCACCCTCCTAGTTTGCCCATGTGCCTCATTGTAGCGTTCCTCTGCCCTTGTCCTGGGATTCCTCACTGGGGTCAGTAGACATGACACGTAGGGTAACCAGAGTCACCTGAAAATATCGAGGGACAACTGTTATACGCACACTAACCCGTAGGGACAACCCCAGACCCAGACACCTATTCACACTGTATTGGGTCCTTGGCCTCACCTATTAGCCACACACGGTGCCTCTGGAGTTGCCGTATCACATAAGGGATGCTGCTATTCCTCAAAATGAAAGCGTCATGCACTAAGCCAGGAAACTTGGCATGGGAGATGTACTGGTCTGCCAAACACACCATCTGCACATTCATCGAATGGTAGCTCTTCCGGTTTCTGTACACCTGTTCACTCCTGCGTGGGGGTACTAATGCCACATGTGTCCCTTCAATGGCACCAATGATGTTGGGGATATGTCCCATGGCATAGAAGTCACCTTTCACTGAGGGCAAATCCTCCACCTGAGGGAACACGATGTAGCTGCGCATGTGTTTCAGCAGGGCGGACAACACTGTGGATAACACGTTAGAGAACATTGTCTGGGACATCCCTGATGCAATGGCCACTGTTGTTTGAAAGGAACCACTTGCCAGGAAATGGAGTACTGACAGGACCTGCACTAGAGGGGGTATCCCTGTGGGATGGCGGATAGCTGACATCAGGTCTGGCTCCAACTGGGCACAATGTTCCTGGATTGTTGCACGATCAAGTCTGTATGTGACTATGATGTGTCTCTCTTCCATTGTCGACAGGTCCACCAGGGGTCTGTACACCGGAGGATGCCGCCATCTCATCATCTACCCCAGCAGACGTGCCCTATGAAGGAGAACAGCGACCAGAGAGTCAGCCAACACTGAGGTATCACAAAATGTAATTTGCTGAAAATTTATTAATCCGCAATGTTCCTGTAACTGTGTATTCCAGGCCTAGATAGGTGTGACGCAGTTATTAATAATGCCATGTGGCCCCCTGAAATGGCGGCTGCCTGACCTGTAAGGTGGGACAAGGGGATATGAGGTAACTCGTGGTGGGCGGTTAAAGACCGCGGCGCAATTCAGCATTGTTTAACATTGGGCCCTATGGGTCCGAGGAGCCATTGACGATGTACGCCGGCGGTGACGGTACGCACCGCCGCGGACGTGACCGCCATTACCAGCCACTACCTCCATCACCAGCATGCATATCACCACACACCGCTCACGTGCAATCACCACCCCACTACCATTCACACATCCCCAGTGTCCTCTATCAGTGTGTCTGTGAGCCCTCCTCCCAAAGTACACAAATGCAGGCACACACCCACCCAACAGCCATCCACCTCACAACAGCCTCCAGCCCATGCACCTTCACCAAACCTCAGCAGACGTACACCTCCTACAACCACTACCTCTTCCTCCAATCCCAAACCCCCTCCATCTACCCGTCCCAGTGTGTCTAAAAAACTTTTCCTGAAAAACCTTGACCTCTTCCCTTCACCTCCCAACCCCCGTCCTTCCCCTAGGGCCAGGCTTTCCAGGTCCCAGCCCAGCACCTCAGCCACCACACCCCCAGGCACAGTGATGCCAGCAACTGCAGGGACAAGGAGTGCGCTACCCATCAGGGCTGCCAGTGTGCCACGTAGCGAGGGCAAGGACATTCCGCCACCTGCCAAGGTGAAAAAGGTGCCCACATCCCGGAGGGAGAAGCCAAAACTACCAGCCACCAAGGGCTCAGCGAAAACGAAAGGGGATAGTTGCAAGTCAACTGCGCCACCATGAAAGGTGGGGAAGAGCCAAAAACAGAAGGGCAGGTCAGGAGAGGGCATGGTGGCACCGACTGAGGGACTAGTGTCACACCTTCTGTCCACGTCCACGCCAACCTGTACGCCGGCGAGCACCGCCACCTGCACCGCCACCTGCACCACCTCCGGCAGGTCTACAGCCGCTGCAACAGTCCCCAGCCTCTTCCCCGGTGGGCAGCCGTCCGAGGCTGCAGGAGACATCCTGCTTTCTGCCTCAGCAGGTGCTGACCCATGCACCGCCGCCAGCCCTGCCGCCACAAACCCCGCCGCCAGCACCGCCACCACAGACACTGCCGCAAGCACCGCCAGGGGCCCCGTGATGTGCTCAGACAGTGGCACCACCGCTGACATGCCTACCATCCCCAGTGGTCAGTCGTCCGAGGCTGGAGGAGAGTTCCAAGACCCTGGGCAGCTTCCATGACGCATTACTGTCATCACTGTTGGCACCTGCAGGTGGAAGGCGAAGCCGCAGCAGTGTGGGGTATGTTGCTGCTTCCATGGCGTATCATGCTACCTGTACCTCGCCAATGCCGTGGCACGCACACCCAGGTGAAGGAATTGTACCGGCCACACTGCACGTGGAGCACACTGGGCACTATGCCCCCTCCAGAACCAGTGGAGTATCACATCCACTACCTCAGTCCTTGGCAGGATGAAGCACTCTGGGCACCATGCCCCCTCCAGAACCAGTGGAGACTGTTATCCACTTGAGAGACTGTGGCTTTGCACTCCCCAGGATAAAGCAGTGGGCAACCCACCCACTGGAGAGACCTGAGAGACTGTGGCTTTGCACTCCCCAGGATAAAGCAGTGGGGCAAACCACCCACTGGAGAGACTTGAGAGACTGTGGCTTTGCACTCCCCCGGAAACAGCAATGGGCATGGAGCCCCCTCGTGCAGCAGTGGCGTCGTGCGTTCATCTGGCTGAGGTGCCCTCCCCTCCCTCCCCTGAGGTGCCTGTTTCATTTCGATCTGATGCCCCTGCAGTGTTCCCTCCACTTCCAGTCAGGTATCTAGTGTGGGCTTCGCCCATGCATTTTGGGCCCAGTGGTCCACGGACAATGATTGGTGAACTATCCGGACTTGTGTAGTTGGTGTACATAATTGTATTTACTGGATTTTTAACTTTGATAATGAGCTTTCACATGATTCCATTTGTTCAAATAATTTCCTTTTGTCCTTGCTTTCTTCCATGGGGTGGAGGGGGGTGTATATGTAATGTTGCTGCACGTATTTGTGTGTATGGTGTTGTGGGTGAGGGTGGGGGTGGGGGTGTTGCGTGTTGCATGTGTGTGTCACTCTCTTTTCCTCCCCCCTCCCCTGTGTTGTAGGTGCAGTACTCACCGTGGTCGTCGCCGCCGTCTTTGGTGCTCTTGATAGAAGAGAAGGAAGACCAGCATCGGCAGTATCTGCAATTCGGGCTCCATGGCGTCCTGGTTCCTCGTGGGGTGTGGAGAGGTGAGTGTTTTCCCTTCTGTGTACTGTTTCCATTGTGTTTTTGTTCGCGTTGGTTCGGCCCCGGAAAAGGTGGTGGATAGGCCTGTTGTGATACGGTAGGCGGTACTTTGTCTTCCGCTTGTCTGTTGGCAGTTACCGCCGCAGTGTTTGTTTCTACCGCAGTCACGGTCGGAGTGTTAAAGTGGCTGTCTATGTTGGCGGTTTTCACCATGGTCATGATTCCATTTTTTTTCCGCCACACTGTTTGCGGTATTACAGCCGCTTTAAAACCGACCGCCAGGGTTGTAATGAGGGCCATAGCGTGCAATATAAATGCAGTGCATGACATATGTATTGCATATGAAAAATACCACCACTGAAATGCATTAGTCTAACACCAGACGCATGACACTTAGCAAGGATGCTGTCAGTAGGAGTGACTTATTTTTTTTGTATTCCTGGCTTTTTGCTGAATCCAAGTGTAAGGCAGGAGTACCCCAAGAATAAATCACAGCAACATCTTAGTGAATCAGGGCCACAAAAATAGTTTACTCTTATAGATGACTTCTTTGGGTGTGTAACAAATGATTTACTTACACATAAAGCAAAGCCCTACTCACAGGATCCCCACCTGTGTTCTTTTTTAAAAAAAATCTGTTTATTAAACATTATGCACACACAACAATACGTTTTGCTATTGATAATTTTTTGATCTGTTTACACACATTTATAAGCTTGTACAGCGCGATTGCGCAATGAAGTACCAAAAATACCACTTAAAACTGTGCAACCAAATGACTGAAGTCACAACTAGACACCACCAATATCACACCTGGTACTGGCTACAACAATTGGAGGGTGGGGGGGAAATGAGAAAGATCCAACTATTGTATATGGGGGCCGGGGAATCACAATTGCGGTATGAGTTGTGGGGCAGGATAGGGCGCAGAGCCATTCTAGAGATAAGCAAAACAAGGCATGAAGTGCATGAGAGCGTGGCCTTAGAGGGAGCATCCAGAAGTGTTACATCATTACATTAGGGGGGGATATGAGGAGGTTAATATAACGAGTAGGTGATGGTGGGGCAACTGAGAATAACATGTTATAGTTATTGAACAGAAAGATAATACCTATACAATTACTGGTTTTAGGGGGGGTATGTGTCATCCCTATTTTCAATCGCTACCACAAAAGTGTCCCAAACTTCGGGGCCATCCTGTAGTAGGCCTTTATATTATAGTAAGCGTAGTGTCTGAGCTTCGGCTTGTGAGCGACTGTGTAAGTCGCGAAGCCAAGCAGAATGAGATGGAACGTGTGGGGCCTTCCAATGCGTAGCTATTAGGCACTTGAAGACAACAAATGCTAGATCAATAAATCTGTGTAGATGTTTATCGCCTTTGGCGCGTTGACGTATGCCAAGTAAACAAGAGTCTGAGGTGGACAACAGAGTATGGGAGGAAATGTCTGCTGTGACGTCGGTAACCCGATGCCAAGCCGAGTTTATTGAGTGGCAGCTCCAGACCATGTGGTAAAAGTCTGCTGCTGTAGTAGCGCATCTAGGACATGTCAGGTTTGCACTCGGGTATATTCTTTGAATGCGGGCCGGGGATAAGTATGAGTGGTGAATATAATTGAATTGGGTGTAACGCAAACGGGGATTGCGGGATATTGACTTGATCATTGTAAGAGCCGCGACCCAAGTTTTTTGTGGTAATGGTGAAGGGAGGACAGAATCCCAGCGTGCTTTAGCGAGCGGTAAGGCAGAGCAGACTTCAGCTAGCAGTTCTTTATATAGTTTAGTTATGATGCCTTTTGTGCTACCTATGGTAAGGATAGTGGTGAGTAATTGGGACTCGGGTGGTTCGTTGTTGCCAGATCCCCAAATGTTGTTAAGTAGCCGTTTAATGGCGCTATACGTCAAAAAGGCTCCTGTGTGCATAGCCCCAGCGGTCACTAGGTCCGCGAAGGTGCTCATTTTGGAGCTTGAGTAGTAGTCACCCACATTTAGTGCACTTATGTCCCGTGTATTGTGGTGTGATGAGAGAATTTGGGTGCCCGGCAACTGGAACAGTGGTAACAGAGGGGAATGAGGAGGTGAGGGGTCTTACTTTGAACGTATCTACGCCAGCAGAAACGAGCTGCTTCCAGCAATATAGGTTTTGAGGGTAGGCGGTTAGGACCGTATAAAAGTGAGGACAGTAACGTTTGCGGGGCTATATATGCCTGCAGCATTATACATTCGGGAGGGGGAGTTTCCCTGAACCATGTAGATACCCACAACAGCTGAGAAGCTGCATAATATCTTTCGAAGTTAGGCATGCCCAGACCGCCCGCCTGTTGCGGATATTGTGTTGTAGCTAACGCTACCCTGCGTCTGTCCCTAACCCAGAGTAAGTCAGTTAATAATGAGTGCAATTTACAAAAAACGAGCGTGGTAAACATAGCGGGAGGGCGGTAAAAAAATATAAAAACGTGGGGAGGATGAGCATTTTGGCTATTGCTACCCGACCCATGGGGATAAGGGGAGTGAGCTCCAAAACGGCAATGAGCTGTGAGTAGAACTGAGTGCCCTGTCGATATTGCCCTCTTTCAGATCTGCAATGGAATGAAAAATTTGTATCCCGAGATACTTAAAGGTAGTGTGTGACCATGGCAGTTGATATTGCGGTAATGTCATGTGAAGGTCAGTTGGTATAGGGGTAAGAGGAAAAATACTTGATTTGGACCAACTGACGCGTAGACCAGAGGCGAGAACAAAGGAGTCAAGCATTAACAGCACCCCTGCCATGGAGATGGAGTGATTGCGCAGGTATATCAGGGCATCATCTGCGTATAAGGATATAATATGATGTGTGTTAGATTTGGTGATGCCCCATAGGTGCGCGGAGCTGCGGAGCTTAATTGCTAGTGGTTCCATGGCTATAGCGAATAATAAAGGGGATAATGGGCAACCTTGTCTGGTACCTCTGCCTATGGGGAACGCTTCAGAGATAGCACGTCCATTTTTTACTTGAGCTGTGGGTTTAGAGTAGAGCGTTTTGATCCATCGGAGGAAACCGGGGCCAAATCCAAACGCTTTGAGTGTTCGTAGAAGGTAATCCCAGCTCAACGTATCAAACGCTTTTTCAATGTCTAGGGAGAGGGCTACAGCTTCTGATTCTGTGTTGCTGTGCATTATGTGGTGCAGTCTCCTGATATTTAAAAAGGTGCTTCTCCCTGGAATAAAACCAGACTGATCAGAGTGTATTAAGCTTGATAGGTGAGGAAGTAACCTGTTTGCCAATATTTTCCCCAATAGTTTACAGTCTGTGTTGAGGAGAGAGAGCGGCCTGTATGATTTAATGTCGAGAGGGTCGCTGCCCGCCTTCGGGAGGACGACTATTAGAGCTTTGCGCATGGAGTCTGGTAATTGTAATTTATTACGCGCCTCGTTGAATACCTCTATGAGTAGTTGCAGAAGATGAGTAGTGTGGGAGTTAAAGTACTCTACTGGTAGGCCATCTGAGCCAGGGGTTTTGCTACGTGCCATTTGTGCTAGCGCTGAGCGCAATTCTTCTATAGTAATGGGGTTGTCTAAAATGTGGTGGCATTGTCAGTGATATGTTGGTTTTGGGAGACAAGTGATAATATGTCAGCTAGTTGCTGCTCCGATGGGGGGGGGAGGAGGTGTATATAGGGCACGGTAATATGTGGAGAAGGCTTCGTTGATTTCTGATTGAGTGTTGACAATGACGCCGGAGATCAAACGTATCGCACCAATGGGTGATGATTGCGAGGGTTGGCGGTTAGCCACGCTAACAGTCTACCTGATCTATCCCCCTCAGCGTGTTGTCGTGTCATGTAGTGTCTATAGTCGTGCTTACATAGTGTAGTGTCTGCTTCTCTATGGGCGGCTTTAAGCGAATTCAGTGCTGCTATTGTGGTCCCATTACTAGAAACCTCAACCTCCGCTTTGCGGAGTTTAACCTCCAGACCTTGTAGTTCTTTAGTGAGTGTCCTCTTTACCCCCACTGTGGCCGCAAGGCAGTGACCGCGTATCACAGCCTTGTGGGCATCCCACTCTATAGCGCGAGATCTGGTTGTATTTTTATTCAGTTAAAAGTAATCAGCCAGTTGCTTGGACATTTCTGCGTGGAAGGGGGGGTCTAAGAGAGCTTCTGTCTGCAATCGCCATGTTGGTATGCGGGTATGCATGTGGCCCCAGGCCATTATTGCGCAAAGCGGGTTATGATCTGATATGGTGCGTGCCAGATATTCGGTCCTGCACACTTTCTGGATTACGGTTGCAGATACAAAGATCATATCTATTCTGGTATGCAACTTATGTACTGGGGAGTAATAAGAATATTCGCGGTGGGTGGGGTGGGCCACCCTCCAGATGTCTCTTAAACCGTTATTAGAGGCCCATTTTGCTAATGCTTGTGAGGCACGATTGAATGGAGCCGTGACGAGAGGGGGGAATGAGCGGTCTATTTGAGTATCTAGGACGCTATTAAAGTCGCCCCCCCATATGCACTCTATTGTGGGGTCACTAAGATTGCCAGTGGTGAGCGTATTCAGGAAGTCGCGTTGATTTGAATTCGGGGAGTATAGCGCTACCAGCGCTAAGGGGGACCCGTCAAGGACGCCTTCTAGTATCACGTGTCTACCATTTGGGTCGCATTGTGTGCGAGATTTAGTAAATGGGACCCCAGGAGCGATCCAGATCGCCACTCCGCGAGCAAAAGAGGAATTGGTGCCTTGCAATTGTCCTTTCCATTTTAAGCGTGTGTTTTCTAACGTGGATTTAGAGAGGTGTGTCTCTTGTAACAGGGCAATGTGTACCTGATGTCTCTGAAGAAATGCATGAATCCTTTGCCGCTTTTGCGGCGTTGCCATACCTTTAATATTCCATGCGAGTATCTTATATTTCAAGATACCTTGTTGAGTTTGAGAAGCCATAATGCACTTATAAATTTAACAGAACCGGAGAGATGTTTGTCCTCCGTCCCCATTATGGAAATATTGTATTGATTACCCTTCAAGGCTAGCCAGGTAATGTCCTCAGTGTTGTTAAATATAAACCTATTGATGAGATATATGTGGGGAAGCATTTGCAACTGTGTTTACGATTAATTAGCGTGTGACAAAACCAGCAACCAAAAAAAAAAATGCACTCAAAAACAATACATAACATCAACAAGAATAATGAAAAATCGAAAAAAATTCCAGCTATAGCCGGCTTGAGAGAACAGTCCATATGGAGTAGGGGGGTGCCGAAGGGCGTTAGTTCAAAGTCATGAGATTACCCTGCTCGAGTTACTCATGGTACAGAGTACGCCGCCCATGTCCGCAAGCGGGCAGCGGGCTACGTCAAAGGACCTGTGGTGCCGCAAGGCCATTCCCGAACAACCCGGGGAGGGAAGTCATATTATTGTATGTAAAGAGTGGGGGTGAGTGGTGCTCAATTGGCTTAGCAAATATTGTCTGCTGTGCGTGGCGTGAGAGTAGGACCTCGTGCAGATTCCGCCGAATCAGAAGTCACATCGTGGTCCGGTTCTCCATCAGTTTGAGTAGACAAGGCTGTTGGCGATGTGTTAACAAATCTAGATGTGGCCTGCAAGAGAAGGGAACATTCAGTTTGTGACTGTTCAGGTGAGGGTTTAGTGCCTTGTTTTTTGCGTTGCTTCCGCCTTGTCTTGGGGGAAGACCAACTGTCACCTGGAGTATTTGTATCTATCGAGTCGGCAAGTCCCTTGGCATGTAGCCAGGTCCAGGCATCTTCCGGTGTAGTGAAGAAAAGTACCCAGGTGTCGTCTTGTACTCGGAGTCTGGCTGGGAACATCAGCGCATACTTGATGTTATGTTTGCGAAGGCATTCTTTAACCCGATAGAAAGAGCTCCGCTTCCTCTGGACTTCTGCTGTGAAGTCTGGGTAAGCTGCAATCACTGCATTTTCAAAGCGTAACGGGCCATATTTGCAAAATAACTGTAGGATGAGGTCTCTGTCACGGTAGTTAAGGAGTCTTGCTATCAGCGGGCGAGGCTGTGCACCCGGTGGAGGGGGTCTGCCCGGGACCCTGTGGGCGCGTTCGACGGAGAAGAACTTCGGGATATTGTCTTTAAGAATTGTGTCCGTGAGCCATTGTTCTATGAATAATTCTGTGCTGGGGCCTTCGATCCGCTCAGGAAACCCCACCAGACGTATGTTGTTGCGCCGAGACCTGCCCTCTGCATCTTCAGCTTTTTAAGAGGTCGACCTCTGTCGTTAAATGTGATAATTGCGATTGGAGATCCTTCACAGTCCGGGGTAGGGTTGCAGAGTCTTTCTCTGGTTCGGACACCCTGTCGGCTAGTGCGTGTTGATCAGTACGGAGTATGTTGAGGTCTTCTGTCACCGAGCCTCTTTTGGCTTCTAGGGTGGACTTGGTATCTAGAATGGCTTGCAGTATCTTCTCAAACTGTGATTTGTGCGATTGTAATGTAAGTTCCATCTTCTGCAAAGCCAGTTGCATGGTAACGTGGGCGTCAGTGGGGTGGGGGGTGCTGGGGTCCATTTTACCTGGAGGTGCACGTGGGTTTTTTGGTTTGACCATTTGACAAGTGTGATTTCAGGTGGACCCTGACAGAGTAGGACCGGTTGGAGGCGATGCGGGTAGGGTGAACAAGAAAGCAAGCTGTGGCACAGTGAAGACGCAGTTCTGGAGAGCTGTGGATAACTATTGAAGGCCAAAAGTGATATACTAGCGTCTGTAGGATGGTACGTGGAGTATGGGAGACACTTCCCATGCTCCCGTGCCAAATGTACAGGGTCGTGATATAGATGCAATCTGACTAATACCTGGTGGGTAGAAGAGTGCTCTAACGGTTTGGCATGTGCCTGCCACCCACTTCAATTCCAAGCAGCAGAGGGGCTAAGCGTGTTATACTGCTACAGCCATATCAAACAGTGATGCCCAAGAGCCACACAAGGGCAACGGAGCGGCAAGAGAGCGGGAAGTGACATATACGGCCAGGTCAGAAGGCGCACCTCAGATCAGTTCAGCAAGGGCACTGAAGTCAGACAACGCAATAGTGGGTCGATGAAGAAAGATAAATAAATAATGGCCTAATATATTAGCGGTTGCTTGCGCGATTTGGGAGGTGGTGGCGCTAGTAGGGGGTTATATATAGGGCCTGATGGGAGTTGGAGCCGTACCTCGTGTGACTTGTTGGAGCTATCAGTTGCTCCGCATAAATTAGTTCAGGAGGAGGTGGTCGTAACGTTTACGCACTGCGACTCGGTAAGTGTCGCCGAAAGGCTCACCTCATTTTTTTCCCCCTTTGCTTCACCATCCTTCTATGCGCTTGACTCCCAGCTTCATTCCTTTTACTTCACCACTCCTGTGGTAAAGCTCAGACGAGTGCCAAGCGAGGCCACAGGCTTGTAAAATCTTTGGAAGTAGTAAAGTCCCAAATATTAAACTGGAGGACTGTTGCGCGTCCACTGCTAGTTCGTTACTCCGGGAGGCCTGCTCCAGGTATGCTGCAGCGGCCCCAAGCCACGGGGCATAGCAGGAATTCAGACGTGCCCCCTCCTAGTAAGTAGGGGAGCCGTGGCGCGTGCACCAATGGCGTTAACCTCACATGGAGGTTGTTAATGAGCAGAGTGTAAGCCCGCTCCCGCAGGCAACGACGTGTAGGGCACAGCACAGCACAGTTAAGAGCGAGCACCCACCTCTGGCGTCAGCAGCAGGGCCGGAGCTCCTGCAACACGGCCTCCGGGCCGGTCGCGAATCCGTCCCCCGGTGCAGGTCAGCCAACGGCGACACGCGGCTCCAATCCACGAGTATGTAGGCCACAGCCGCGGACCCGGCCGCTCAGCAGGGCGCGCGTCGCCCGCAATGCAGACGCGTCATCCAGTATGCAGCTCCGGCTGCTAGTGCGGGTCCTTCTTATAGACGGGGGAGCCGGGGCGCAGTGGCACTAACCTCACGCGGAGGTTAGCGGGAGAAATGTACATAAGCCCGCTCCGGCAGGCATCAGCTGGTGGGGAGTTGCGCCGTGGCGGGGCAGCCTCACCCGGCGCCACTACCCCAGGATATGGTTGTGGACTAGCGTCTGTCTCCGGCTTTGTCATCTGGGCCGGAGCTCCTGCGACACGGCCTCCGGGCCGGTCGCGAGTACGGCAACCGGAGCAGGTCTTAAAGAGGCGGCCCGCGGCTACGCGAGCGTCCAGGCCGCAGCCACGGTCGCGGACACGGCCGTCCAGCGGCCCGCTCGCCACTCGCAAAGCGGCCGCGGCATCCAGTATGCAGCTGCGGCTGCCAGCGTGGGTCTAGGTCAGCAGGTTGGGCGACGCCTGACACCTTTAAGCAAGGTGCAGGCACCGCAAGCAGGATGTTTTTTCAGGCCAGGGATCGGAGCTGCAGCTTATGCTGCCGCTCCGGTCGCCATGTTGGCTACGCCCCCCATCCCTACCTGTGTTCTAAAAGCTATTTTTAATGTTGAAACAACTCCCTACTTGGGGCGCTGGCATTATGAATGACCTGGTGTTGGTTGTGTTATTTACCTTAGCTCATAAATAACAATACTGTGGGGTTCATAATTATCAGGTGTGATAAATAGCACCTACTATGAGTTTGTTGCCAGAACAGGGGAATTACATGCACATTTTGGTGCGTATTGCTCCAATACCCACATGTTCTGCATTTAATCAGGCTTTTTTCCTTCAATAGATATAGGCAGGTTCGACCGGCCAAAATAAATATGGGGCATGTGTTCTCTATTGCAATTGGTGTGTACCTTAAAAGTCATAATTCCAATTTCCAACACTATCTTTGAGGAAAAAATGGGGCACTACAAAAACACAAAACACACCATTAGACCTGTCAGCCTTTGGGGAGTCCTTCCCCAAACTTGTTACCTTACTCCTCTATTTTTGCTGATCTGGTTTTTATTGGTCGTAGGATTTCTTAGCACTTTACCACTGTTAACCAGTACTAACCTTTAAACATGGCGAAATTGGCTTACACCCAAATGGCACATTTAATTTACTTGTGTCGTGGGGTTATTTTAGAGCTTTACATGAGCACATTGATTTTAGCTCTGGGCCTGAGGCTTGTACCCTTTGGCCTAGTTACATCTCATTTTATTCCTCTTATTATTTTAGCAAAACGTCATTTTAGTGGCGATGTTTTATTATTTTTATCAGATGCGCTTCCATGCAGGATTTGTTATTAGCTCACTTGCACGACATTTCATCTTGTGCTCAACCCAAGGCTGTACACAATAATTTACTGGGTACTGCCGGTAAATTATCCAGTCAGCCATCTTATGCTGCACCCTCTCGTTGCAGTTCTGCTGAACACTCCTTCTTCTCTCCATCCACATGGGAGGACTCCCAGCAGACCATCAGACCTCTTCTCTACCTATCGGGAATGGGATTTCTTCCAGGGACTACACAGGCAGATTAGGGCTACCACTGCTATTGCTCTCATGTAGATTTTTAGTAGTGCAGGTAGGGATTTTAGGTTCACTATAGTGACAGTATGGTGGGACTTTTTACCTGTTTCATTTTTCTAGTTACCGCAATAATAGTGTTGTGTTTCATTATCCTGATAATCGCAATTCATGGCTTTTTACATAGAAAGCAGTTGCTTCAATAAATGTAACCAACTGTTTGTCTTTTGCATGTATGAGACTGGTATAACTGAGAGAAAGGGGTAAGATCTGCTCCACCATGACTTCCCTGAGATGTCTTATGGAGTCATGCATCAGGCTGCCACAAATCACCTTTACTCTGGGGGTTGGTGAGGTGCTGCTAGCTAGCTGAAAGGGTTAGGCTGAGAGCTATCAGACAGTGTGGGATAAGACTGAGTCCCCCATGCGTGGTGGTGCTGCCGCCCGAATCCAGCAGTCTCCTCCCCATGGCGAGAGTCCTGCAACACTTTTAATTCCCTAGTAAAGTGGTACTACCTGTATTCAGGACCCGTAAATTCAATTTAATTACTGGGCCTGCAGTACTTATTGTGCCACCCACCTGAGCAGCCTTTTAAACATGCCTCATGTCTTCCACTGCTGCCTGTTTGTGCAGTTGTAAACTTCTATTTCGACCTAGTAAATTAAACCTTTTGCCAGGCATAAGCCTTCCATTTTAAAACATACTAAGCCGCCCTTAGGGCAGGCCCTAAACAGCCCAGAGGGCAGGGTGCAGTGTATTTAAAATATTGGATGTGTGCGTTCAACTTTTACAAGTCCTGGTACTAAAAAACTCTCAAATTCGTCTTTCACTACTGCAAGGCCTGCCTCTCACATAGGATACAAGTAGATTAACTTATTGCATTTAACAAGTGATTACTTTCAAATAGGAGCAGGTCAGAATTGCGAGCTTTGTGTCCAAAGAATTGTAATTTAAAACCCTCTTTATTGGTAAAGTCAGATTTTAAGTTACAATTCTGAAAATGCCACTTTTAGAAAGTTGGCATTTTCTTGTGCCATCCATTTGTTTACTGCAGCCTGTATTCTGGGACATATGACAAGGTGTAGCTGGCAGTTGGTCTTTGTGTATTGCTCCATGACAGTGAGACAAAGGGGAATGATAACTTGCAGGATGGGCCATCTCTGACTTGATGAGGAGGAGGAGCTCTCACCTACCTCACTTGGACCTCACAAAGGCTCTGCCCAGCACTCAAAAAGGGTTTTGACATTAGTCTTGGGTGACCCCAGACAAGCTGAGGCCAGGACAGGGAGGCACGAAATCCCAAACATATTTTTGAGGGGAACTTCCAGAACTTTCTCCTACTTCAAAGTATAAATAATAAACCCTCAGACCCAACTCTTCAGTACACCTCTGGACGTGTGAAAGACTCAGAAGGACGGCTGTGCTGCTCTGCCAGAAGGACTGCCACACTGCTGCCTTAGTGAGGAGGACTGGACTTTCTCCTTCATTCCAGGACCACCAGAGTGACTCCATGGGCTAGTTGGCTAGCCACCTGATCAGAGCCTTAGATGCAGAAAAGGCTCCCCCCTCTCGCACCTGCGCTCCTTCTGCTGTGAGTCTTCCCCTCCACGTGGTGCCACCCCAACCATGGACCCTTGGAATTCGGGGTGAAGGTGCTCTTCCAGCCTAGCAGTCATCCTATAAGCAGAACCAATGCAGCACAATGCATCTCCTCACAGCCGCATCGGAGTCGCTGCAGCATGATGACTCCCAAACGGCAAACCTTACATCGCAGCCCAAAGCCTCCTCAAAACCACCACTGCGCGACACATTCGCAATGCAGGATTCTGCATCTGATGCCCAACATCAACAGCTTCCTTGGAACCATGCTGGGTGACGCATCCTTAAAGCAGGGTCTCACAACACTCCGCAAACCAGTATTTAAGGTACTTTGTTCACCCAGCCTAACTTTGTCCATGTATCAGGCCTGCACTCCATTGCGGTCTGACTGAACGTTGTCCCGGTCTGGCACAACCAGATAACCACAGTTGGGGCAAACCATGTATTACATTGTACTCTATTTTTCTAAATTGGTGTGGGATTTTTCTTGTGTTGTGTTTTCATTCTATTACTGCTTGTGTGCTACACAATTACTTTACACTTTGCCTCTCAATCAAGCCTGACTGCTTTGTGCCAAGCTACCAGACGGACAAGCACAGGTTAATTTGGGGTTTCACCCCCTCAACCATTAAGCGAATTTCCAACAACACTTTACACTCCAATCTTAAAGTTGTATGAAAAGTTGCAAGACTCTTACATTTCAATGTTTAAACCTTTCAGCATTTTTCAAATTACAACATAACAGTAAATGTGTGACAAAGGTAGTCTTATTTTTACGCTGTTCATTGCGAATGAAATCCACACTGCCTGTAATTTTTATATTACGAAAGTAGAAGCTTCTTCAGCCTGTGTATTCTTGGTGTGAGAGCAATCCCTTGGCGAACTCTCTCTCTCTTCCATCTGCTGCAAACCCTTAGTGCAATATTCCCATCACCTCAGAAGGCATCCTCTGTGTGCCTGCACATATTGTAATTTCATGCTCCACTGTTACTGTTCATTTGTTAAACATATGAATCGCATTATAACTGTTTAAGGTTCTGACAGTCTAAGTAGCTCCCTCCCCCTGGGACGGCGGCTGCCAGGTGCTTAGGTGACAGATTTCATTTCTGATGACTTAACTAGGAACATGTACCCCCAGAAGAAGCTTCTGACAGCTTTATCTTTACTGCTCAGGTGTCTCTGAGCCTGACATGGAGGTACATGGGAGTAAGGTGCCCATTGAACCATAATATTGCTCCTTCAGCACACAGCTTGCTTGCTTGTTTGCTACTGCCTTTGCTGTTACCTGCCATGAATCGCTTTTAAAGGGGTCAGCCAGTCAACGACGTCACAATAGATCTCAAACCCCAGCTGACATCATCAAACAAATTAACATTCTAGAATGCCTATCTGCGGCCACCAGCCCAGATTCGGGTATGAAGTTACCTCACTATGCAAGCATTGTTCCACCTTCTGGCAATAATGAGTTTTGGGAAACAGGGTGGCTTTGTTGTTCATGCCAGGTGAGCGTGATGAACCGTAGGCAGGGATAGCGGTGGGACCGTGCCTACAGCTTCCAGATTATGTGCTGCGGTGTGTTGTGATGTGGTGTGGTGTGTTGCATTATTGTGTGATGTGTTAGGATGTGGCTAGTGCAGTGTTGAGTCAGTGGCCTAACATAGGCCTCCACAGCCCGAGCTCCAGGGGGCTACTCCTCAGCAAAAGTGGTAGGTGGCGGGCCGAGGAGAGGAGGCCCACTACATGTTCTTTGTAGGGGGAACTCAACTTTTCTTACGCCACTGTGTCGAGTGCTGTAGCAGGTGCTGGTTGCCAGTTCTTAATAGAGTTTTCCCAAGAGCCATGACAACACAAATGTTACCAGGTCTAAAAGTCTTACAAAAAGTTAGAGCAACCAGTGCCAAGCTAACTAGCTTTGCCAAATCTTGTGTATTAAATTCTGCTGTGAAACTAGGTAGACAGCATCCTTGTAATCTATAATGTAGTATTTAGTATGGGGTATTTCTGTTCCCTGTTTGTAGGAAATGAAACAAATATGTTCAAAGAAAGGAAGTTGCAGCTTTGGCTCTCTGCCACCCATTGGCCTTCTCTGCTCTGCTCTCTCTTAACTTAATATGTGGACCTGTGGCAAACAGAGGTTCGCTATTAAATCCAGCCAGGGATGGACTGGGACAGAAAATAGGCTCATACACCAAAATAAATGTACATTAGCAAATCAGGTAGATAAACAAATGGACCATGGTTGTAAATTGGGGCAGTTTTGAACTTGTAAAGACATGCTGTATAGGTGTTTTACAAGTTATGGCAAACTGCATGGATTTCAGCTTGCTTTAGGCAATGTTTGTTTTAATATCAGATAAATCAAAATTCAAAACCTCCCAGCAGACCATTATACAGGTAGGAGGGGTAGCTTCGTCAGTAAGACTGGGGGGATGCGAGCTTCAGATTTTCCAACAAATACGACAAGCAGGGCACATGAGAGGGGCTGCAGGGGCAGTGGAAAGGAAGACGAATGTAAATTGGCGCAGGTAGTAAGTGAGAAAAAGCACAGAATTGTTTTAAATAACCAACATTTTTTAAAACTTTCAAAGAAGAGAAGGAGAGTATGTGTGTTTTTGCCTGTGTTTATGTGTAAATTCCTGGTAAAATCCGACAGACACCTTACAATACCCGACTAAAATCACCTGTACCCAACTATTTGCCAGAAAATACATTTATTAGGGGGCTATAATGCCCCAACCCGCACCCCCTAAAGCTACACCCCTGTATACAGGCCCACAAACAGCCAAAAAAATCATCTGACACACTGACCTGTTAGACTAGCCCTTCGGACACTGCTGGATAACCCTGTAGGCCACTGTCCAGTACTCAAACCTTTGCTCTAAATCAAGGGATGTATGAAAGTGTGGGTGCAGGGAAAGGTCTTGGGAGGATGTAAGCGAGCTTGTAATTAGGAACCCCCTCTATTAAGCACTAAAATAGTGTGCGTGTGACTCCTCCCTGCTACTGAATGTGCGTAAATAATACAAGGGGACGTGTAATACATGCTGCCCTCAAATCTCAAGACAGTGCATCAGGCCAAAGCTTCAATAAATGTGCATGCCTAATGCCCAGACCTACCCTAAACTAAACAGATCCTAGGTCAAGCAGAGTGACTAGAAGGTTACAGTAAACATTTGTGTTAGCCTTTCTTGTGACGTCATGCATGAACACTCCATAGTGAACAATGTTAGGATTAGATCTCTCTGTATCTGGCCAATCCCTTATTGGCACCTGAAATCTGTCACCCCACTGGGCTGGAAGTACCGAGTTGTCATAAACTTGCTGATTCTTTACCAACAAACATATTGTTCATCACGTTTCCCATTGGCTGGAGAAGACTCTAAGGCCCATATTTATACTTTTTGACGCAAACTGCGCTGACGCAGTTTTGTGTCAAAAAAGTTAACACCGGCTAACGCCATTTCTTTGCGCCACTCGGGCATCAAATTTATACTTTGACGCACGGCGGGGGAAAACACTGGTTGTGAGTCATTATTTTTTACTCAAACCAATGCGTCACGTCATAAAGAAAAACGACGTTAATGCGGCAAAAATTACTTGGAGCTGGTTTACGGCGTCGCAAACCGGATATGCGCCTTTTTTTGACGCAATTGCATCAAAAAGCAGCGCAAACACAGCAAAATGTGCAAAGGAGAGCCAAAATGGATCCCAGAAGCCTGGACAGACCCCAGGAAGATGACAAAAGACCAGGAACCATCCAGGAGGACCCACACAAGACCCAGGACAGGGAGAAGAAGAAAATAAAGTGTCAGTTCAGTGCAGAGGAGCAGGACATATTGGTGAAAGAGGTGACGGAACACCAGCACCAACTTTTTGTCACCTCTAAATTGCCAATTAGTAGGAGAGAGGCAATATGGCAACAAATTGTTGACAAGATCAACAGTGTGGCAGAAGTACGGAGAACAGTCCTCGAGTGCAGGAAACGCTGGCATGACTGCAAGCGCAGGACCAAGGAAAAGATGGCCAGGAACAGGAAGGCAGCACTGCAGACTGGAGGTGGGAGTCCAGCACACCAGGAGGCCCTGGACCACATGGAGGAGATGGTCGCAGCCGTCATCCCTGAGGAGATCGTCACAGGGATTCAAGGACAGGACAGTGCAGACTACCGGGAGACAACATAGATGCAGGGTAAGTGGCATGGGGAACTAAAATGCACAAATGGTAACTGTAAGCGGGGGGGGACATACCTACTACACAATGCATGTAAGTCATGATATTCAGGGAGTGGAATGGGTAAAGGGGCACGGCAGGGGGGCATGGGCTGCGCAGGGGAAACCTGGGGCACAGCACAACACTACACCAACTACCTTTGCATGGGGGTACTCTGCCATGCCAAGGATGATGGAAAGGTAAAGCCAGTCCAGGAGGGTAGGGTACAACGTAAAACTGGCCTGCTGTCACACGACAGCTGGTATTCTCCCTAGATGAACTAGGGCTCAATTAACAGTCTCAGGCCATATCCGCAAGTGGAATGTAACATTGACAACAGTTGCCACTACCACCTCTGCTATGTGTGCAGGTCAAGTAGCTAATGGCAGTAACGTGCCCATGGATCAAACACACCCAAATTAGAAGGTTCAGGATGACAACTTTATCAATCCCCTGTAATCAATACAAATGTGCTAATCATGTGAATGTCCATAGTTGCTACAAACATCAGCCATTGTCATAAACATTATGAGGTACACAGCAGTAATGTCATACCCATGCTGCACATGTCAGGGTCTACCCTGTGCCTGTGTTACAATAGCTGCAATGCCACCATGCAACATCCCAAATGTCATACTGCTCAGACAACAGCATTGAGGGGGAGGGCATATGTCACCGGCTAGTAAAAATACACCCGCACAGTCAGAAGAGGAACTGGAACACTGCCAGGACCATCAGTGCAATCCATTGTAGCACACATTCCCCAACATCACCATTGCACACTACCAATGCTGACACCCTTATCGTGCCATGCCAATGCTATACATGGTATATGCTAGGTCTCAGCAACATTTAGCTGGATGTGAAATATCAGAGACTGGGTCAGTTCCAGAATGTTAAGTGTGGTGCAAGTGACATAAGAACACCCACAGCCAGTGCAAAACCACAACATGAGAATGGAAGTAGACGGAGGGTTGAGTTGTACAATAAGGTGTCAAAATGCAATTTGGACAGAACCTACACCTACAGGATGTGACGTTGACAAGTCCACAAACTGCCCACACTACATGTGACATGCAGGTGGGGCATAGGCCTGTGAGAATGCTAATATTAAAGACAGGAACAATGAACAGGAACCAATATAACAATGTGCGACCAATAGGAAGGCAGGCACGTCACATTACAAATGCCACTACACAGACAGACTAATTGTACAATATCTCATTGCAGAGGACGAGGGCTCTCCTGGGGATATGCCTGTCCTGGAATTCCCTGATGACATGGATGACGAGCTGACAAACATCAGCCAGCAGCCCCTCCAAGAGGGCCTTGAAACCCTCCAGACCCCACCTTCAGTCACAAGGAGGAGCACAGAAGTAGCAGCCATCACAGAAGAACCACCCACCACCCCAATTGTAAGACCTGCCAGCTCCAACCCAACTGAGGACACTGACAACACTGGCACCAGCTTTGAGAGAACTGTAGTTGGAGTACGGCGGGAGCTGGTCAAGAAGGTGCGGGTGGGGATGGAAAATATGGCAGTCAGCCTAGAGGGGGTGCGTTCGTGCATGATGTCAACTGCAGAACAGGCAGCAGCCATGCAAGGGTGAACATCAATCTTGCAAGAACTTGAAAAAAGTGTGAAGGAAATCAGCACAGCAGTAAGAGAGTTAATACAACACCTCCAACAACAAACCTTTCAACACGTGCAGGAATGCAATATTGACCCCCTCAGGGCCGACCTGGCTGCCTACCACAGTGATGAGGCTGCTATTCTTAAGAACCAGCAGCTCCTCCTTGCTGCAGTACTGCCCTTAATAGCCCCACAGTTGGCAGCTACCGGGATTTCTGACTCCACGTCTTCCAACACTGAGGTGTGTGTTGCCCCTTCAAACTCACCACCACCAAGGGCAGAGGAGACGACACGCACATCAGAAGATGAAGACATGGAACAGATCGCCTTCACCCGTGAGAGTACCCGGTAGCACTAGTCCCTGCCCCCTGACCCCTTATAACCAAGGTCCTGTGGTTTGTAACATGCCAGTCTTGCAACAGCTGCTCTTAAGCACTGTTCTCCAGCCCACGGTTTACCTTGTCACAATGCCCTGTGATTGTCTCTCACTACCTCATTGGCAATTCATGTCCCTCTGCACTGTCTGACACTTCACCCCAGCATGTCCAATGACATGTCCTTTTGCACTTGTGTAGGATCACAATGGAAGGTGTCACACTAATGGACTCACAATCATGGACAATGTAAATATAGCACTACAGCACTTTAAAATAAACATCACTTACACAACCACTTTGTCTCTGACACATCAGACGTGAGGGAGATTAATGATGTCTGCCTCATGTCAATGCCCATAGAATGTCAATACAACTGCCTTGAAAGATTTTGGGCTGATAACTATGCACTGGGGTCTGGATTGTACCACCATCTGCCCTTCCTGAGGGTTAATTCTGAGGTAAATAGAAAATACACAGTATAATGCTGTGCCAGACAGAATAAGGCCCTCATTCTGACCTTGGCGGGCGGCGGAGGCCGCCCGCCAAAGTCCCGCCGTCAGGTTACCGTTCTGCGGTCGAAAGACCGCGGCGGTAATTCTGACTTTCCCGCTGGGCTGGCGGGCGGTCGCCTTCAGACCGCCAGCCAGCCCAGCGGGAAAGAGGCTTCCACGATGAAGCCGGCTCGGAATCGAGCCGGCGGAGTGGAAGCTGTGCGACGGGTGCAGTTGCACCCGTCGCGTATTTCACTGTCTGCGCAGCAGACAGTGAAATACATGTAGGGGCCCTCTTACGGGGGCCCCTGCAATGCCCATGCCAGTGGCATGGGCACTGCAGGGGCCCCCAGGGGCCCCGCGACCCCCCCTACCGCCATCCGGATCCCGGCGGTCCGACCGCCGGGATCTGGATGGCGGTAGGGGGGGTCGGAATCCCCGCGGCGGTGCAGCAAGCTGCGCCGCCGCGGAGGATTCAATGGGGCGGCGGTACACTGGCGGGACCCCGCCAGTGGTGCCGATCCGACCGCGGCTTTACCGCCGCGGTCGGAATCCCCATTGGAGCACCGCCGGCCTGTCGGCGGTGCTCCCGCGGTCCTCCGCCCTGGCGGTCAAAGACCGCCAGGGTCAGAATGACCACCTAAGTCTTCTTCAAGGGATGTCTACGCAGAAAAATATTGTCTAATAATTTTTCTTCCAGCCAATCTTTACGTACGTGACATTTGACTCAAATTTTTCATCACACACACCATACAGCAGGAATGGATGTGTATGAGTGTACGGACAAATAAGTAACCTGGCTGTACAATGTAACAAATGATAGGTGTTAGTCATGTATACTATACTACATGAGATTATACCACCACTCACCTTATCAGGGTTCACATGACCATCAGGCTGCAGGCAGACGTAACACAGTGTCCTCAATACCAAATCTGGTCTCAAAGTATGTCAGATTGAAAACATACATCCAAACTTAACAAAACATTGGGATCCATAGTAACCGTGAGTGGTGGGTGCAATGTATGGCAGATGCCTAGCGAAGTAGCTTTGGTGTGGCTACCAATGTGACAGCTCAATTGGGATTTGGATGCAGGATGGAACACAAATGCAAATACTAAATTGACACTCTTCACCCATGCCAATACCCTGATCCCCAATCATATGACACATACTGTAAAGGAGTACCTACATATTTATTTAACTGTAAAAAAGGATAGTAAAACTAGGGGAAAACACCTTAACTAACCTAACCTATCCTAACTACACATTACCCACAACTGGCCCTAACTACCCTAAGCTAAACTTACTTATCACATTTAACTAAACACTCTAAATCTCAAACCCCCCACCCACCTTATATGACGGGACACATGAAGGACAACATATACTAACCTAAACACATACTATCTTATACTAAACAAATATATATTTTTTTGTATTTTATTTATTTATATTTTTTTTTTTTTAAACACAAAAACCCCAACATCATATTCCACCCACCCACACACATACAAAAATGTAAAAATATTATTCCCCCAATCCCCCCAACCCACTACTACTAACTAAACTAAACTAACAGCCTATTCTAACCTAACACTAAGCCCCCTAAACACACTAATTAAAAGAACCAGGAAAGAGGAGGGAGGGGAGGGAATCCTGGCTGAGGGTATTATAGGTACAAGTTCGCCCTCTGCAGGGTCTTCTTTATGGCACAGATATGTTTATACATATTGATTTGTGACACCTCCTGCTGCAGCCTGTCCAGTCTTCGCAACATACGTTGCATGTCACGTTGCATTGATCTAAGATCCCCAGGGTCAATGACAGCAGCAGGGGTGGTCTGAGTGCCAGCTTTTGAGGTTTGTCCGGTTGGTGGTGCCATGCTTGGAGGGGGAGGTGCAGGTGCAGGTGCTGCTGTCAGTGGTCCAGGAGCTGAGGAAGTCGATGGTCCTGCAGTGGTGGCTGTCATCCTTGGTGCCACCTGGGTCGTAGTAGTGGTACTGGTGGTGGCGGCTATTGTGGACACCGGAGGGCCCCCTTGGGCAAATGCCCTCCACACCCCTGACGCTCTTTCATGGCGATAACGCCGTGCCATGTGGCGGAACCCAGACTCCACATCCAGAATGTGGCAGTAACGCATCGCGCGCCGCTGAAACTCACGGATCTGGCTCGCATCCATATTGGCTGCTCTTAAAAAAGATAAAGCTAGGTACTTCATTGTGTGATATAGCTACTGATGAGAATCAGACAATACATCTAATGTAGGTGAAACAGGCCATATCACCATACAGATCACAGATTCTCCCTGAGGAAGTACATGCCAACGCAGCCTACACATGGCACAGCAATGCTCTAAAAGATGTCTACCAACTTAAATGATCTATGCATCATTGTTCAGCCATTAGTCACGTAAAAATGCTGCAAGTCCTCCACATGTGACAGGCCAACTAATGACTATCTTCTGGATGGCAATCGAGGGCCACAAGACCTGTGATTTGTAAATGGAATTGACAGGATGGAATGCAGTTGCTAATCATGAGTGGGTACCCTAGGTTTGGACAAGTGATTTACAGATTTACATGTCTGTGCACTAAACTTGGATCATCACACCTAGGTACACATTTCATAACCCTAAGCCTGTGCCTTGGGGGGGGGGGGGAGTGGACAAGCAACACATACTTTCAAACATCAAGGACACCCAGGGAGCTTTGGACAGCTGTACATGGGTTTAGGCAGTCCACCACAGGTAAGGAGGGTGTCCAACTAGGATAGACACAAACCTTGGACAATCCCATCCACATTTATGTTTGTAATTGCAGACAAATGTCAACATCATTTGATACCACTAATACCTATCCTACAACAAGCAGATAGATGCAAGCACACATCTGGCCATGAGCTGCATACACACCTATGACACTGTACTCAAGTGCTACATACACATAGCACAACATGTGGAGCTACATGCTGCTAGGAAGTCAAACATACGGTCGAACATGTTCATTAGTGAACAGGGAGGCTCAAGTCTGTGGGTAAGACTTTGGCATCCCTATTCTGTGAGATTCAGGGTCTGACTTGCTGACTAAATCATGAATATGGCCCTCTGCTAATTTTTCTTTAGAAACATTTCATAAACAAATGTCACCCTCTTCACATGGCCATGCCTACAGGGCTGCACTACAATCCCAAATTATGACTATACGCTACTGATTGTCCAACTCAAAGATGGAAAAAAAAAGTGAAACTCCAGTCAAGTTACATATCAGATCATGTGCCAGCACATCATACCTTACTATGTGTCCAACACCCAGAAGTCAATCACACAACAGCTGCAAACACAACACAGAACTGAAATATCAACACTTACTGGATATGTCTGGGTCCGCAAATCGAGCCACTTCTCTGATTGTGTAAGGGGCAGGTCCACTTGTAAAGCATGGAAGGGTGAAATGTGCTCAATGTCTATGCGCTGTACAACACTTTCAAATAAAATTACTGTGTGTAACACATCTGAAAGTCCAGCCTCTCAGGCATGATGATACTCCAACATACATACCACTGCAAACATGTATAGACCCTGTCACTCCAGTGAGTGATACACACACATCTGCACACATGCAGTGGCCCTAACTATCATGTGGTGACAAAAATGCTCCATTAATTGGTTGCAGACTCATTTATGGAGTGTACTCCTCTCAACATTTGCAGTAATGAGAGACATGCAAAGCCACATTCCTGGAGCACTGCAATTCCAGTCACTCAGGTATTGTGGCTTGTGCATCAAGGGACAATCATTTACTGTGTGACGCTCCTATGGGTTGATTGAAGGTCATGATTTATCATGCTTTCTATGGTCCCTTACATGTAGGGCCTGTTTTGTGTGTAGGTTACATATGCTATATTAACAGTGTACCCTGAGCCACATATGCCCCCTTTGACACCATAATGGAAGGGATCCTGTGCGTTAATTGGTGACAATTTGAGGCAAGACATGGATTGGCCATTTTTAAAATTTTAATTCAACAATGAGATATATGCTGACAGTGTATATTGTGGTCATCCATGACAGAATGCATGGGCACAGTTGTAGTCATTGCACCTCAAATGTGCCACTCATTGCCCTGTGTACCCATAATGGGTTTTGGAAATCACAGTTAGCCACATTCATCATCTCACATTTGCCAAGTTGGGAGATCAGCGGGTATACAACAAACTGACACTGTCACATTATTAAAACATGGTTTAGCAAATGTACCACTGTGTCAATCATGATGATGTAGGTTTCAATTTGTATGTACCTTCGGAATGGCGGCAGTCACAGGAATGCTGGTCTTCTGATCTTAGCATACACCCATGTCTGTGAGAGCCTCCATACTGGGAAGTTAGTTATTGTACATATGCTGCACTAGATCAGCAGGGGTGTACCAAACAAAACTAGCAAAGTATTAGGGAACTTTACATGTATGATGGAATTGGTCAGGGTTCCCTTGCACGACATCATGATCGTAATACATTGTGACCATGCATTCCCCAACGTCAGGTATCCCATGATGATCCTATAACTTATGAGAAGTGCATGGCTATAGAGTAACATAGATGGGAAATGCATTAGCTCTGTTCCAGCTTTTGTGGCCAGGTACAATGAACAGAGGGCCATGGATAGTTGTTATCCCTCAATTTGTACCATTTGCTTCATTTTATATGCTACAGCTATGAAACGTAGCACCAAACATTTAGATATGAACCCGTGTGCATTACTTTGGCATCCATTCCTAATTTAATTGCGGCACAGCCAAGTCAAACTATCAGCCTAAGATATTACCTGAGGTTAGAAAGAAATTGGTACGTATGGGCCAGCATACAGTTCAGACATGTATTCAAAATAATTGGGGAACACATTAATTCTTGGAATTATCTGGTGAAAAACATCTCTTTCCTGGTACATTCACAGACCATAGATAAAACATATGTTTGAGCCGCATTTGCATCATCTATTCACGTGAAGGCAGCACTAAGTTACAAGCTCCAGTTGTGTTTTGTAACTTGGTGCAGCTGTTGCATCAACAAATGACGGTAATGTGTAGCAATTTTTGTATAACTCAGGGCTACTGTATCTTTAACTTGCATTCCACATGTCCAAAAACATTGCCTGCAGCATATCAACAAATCTGCTACTGTCACTATCGAGCATTTAAATGTGCACATTACTCTGAATTGCACTCACCAACAGGGCCACCAATCACAATACCCAGGTGGTCCAGCAGGTCTTGCTCTCTGGCAACAAGGTCAGCCCAGCGGGGCTTTAATTGGTGGTCGTTGCGCGGTGTGTTGTAGACGTGTCGCAGATGGTACAAGACCTTTGACCACCGGAGCCTCCTCGCCTCTGTGTGATACCCCTGTATCACCCTGCCACCTGCTTCGATCATCAAGGGGAGGAAGTGGCACACCAGCCAAATGAATCCCCCCAGCTCCTTCTCACCCATTCTCCCCAGATGTGGCCTACTCATCATGACAAAAATATTATGAAAATTAAAGGGTACAGAGAATAATAAAGGGAAAGGAGGGAGGAAAATGAAAGAACAGTAACCCTAAAACAGCCCAACTATCCCCAAACTAACAATACCCACAACAGACTCCCAACAGTACAAAGACAAAATTAGACACCAAAAATGACAAAAAAACACTTACAATGAACAACTGAGACAATTAGAAATGACACAGATGACAAATTGGATGGTACATAGGAGACAAAATCACAATTGGGACAGACAAAACTCGAATCACGGCCACACAGTTTAGAAAAATCACAGACTGCAAAGTGAAAGTGAAAGTACACCTATTGTACCAATTCTGTAAACGGGATATCCTATTACATCACTTGCTGCCTCAAATGCGGTACGTTTTTATTATGATGCGACAAAATATTATGACGCTTACAGTCTGTGCGTCATTTTTTTTTTACGCAGATGCTTAAAAATTACCTCGCATCCATAGTTCCAAATATTTAGCATTGGTAACCAATTTCATAGGGTACAGCGTAGGAATTACCGCTCGGGGCCAATGGATGTATCATGACTGTGAGCGTAATTGTTCTACGCATATGCGGCAAATTTTGACGCATATGCGTCTTTTTTATGCTTATGCATCAAAAGTTATGTCTTTTACTGGGTTTGGGTCATTTCTCACATTTTTATAGTACATGACAACTGTAACTATACAGTGATAGGCTGTTTGCACCTACATTGTGCATTCCAGTGTTTGGGAACATGTGGCAGATCATACTACTTTGGACCATGATCCTCTAGTTGTTGTACCGGATTAGCACTCTTCACTGACGCAATAGATACCCCAACTTTTGGAACACAAGTTGGTATTACCCAGTGTGGACAGGTTGTGCGTCAATGGAGGATAGCAAGGCTACGCAACTTAATACATTAACTCATTGCCTGTGTGTCAATGTCTGTGAATTGGTGTTTTCATAAATGTGCTTGTATGCACGTGTTGTAAATGTGGATAACCACCAAATGCAATTCAGTGTGGCAATGAGTCAGGAAATGTGTTTGTCATACACATAGCAACAAATGCTGTGTGTACTTCCCTGAATTTTGGGACCAAAGCATCTCCCATGACAAACTATGCACAGGATAGATAGAGGACGGGTGATAATGGCAATGTTACAAGAGTAAGCCATCACATGTACTGGAATGTTGGATACCACTTCCTGGTCACTTGTTTGTATACTACCCATGAGTCAGGCATTTGACAATGCTATGTGGGTACTGCGTTTGTGACACAGAGTCCCAAAACGAATCCAAAAATGTAATGTCACTCCACAATTTGAGTCATATAAATGACCTATGTTTCTCCTGTGGCTGTGGAGGACCAGCAGACCAAGCAGCATGTGTTCACATATTTCCATTGGTTAATTGCACAAAGGTGTCCAGTTCAAGTGTGTGGCCATGTGTACCCTGTGTCATTATTGGGGTCCATGTTGTCACAGTTACTTGCAGGTCTAGTCATGAGTCTGTGGAGCCATTCCCTGCATTAACAGAGTACCCTTCAAAGCAGAATTTAATGAAAGCCAAAGAGGAATTGACAACACACATGGGAATAGTCCAGCTATGGCACTGCAGAAGTTTTATGAGACTGACAACAGGGCAACCTTGGTGTGCTCACAAAGTTATTGAATCAGTAATTTTAAACCAGCAGGTGTCATCACAACATTTGTACACAGGGTGACCTTTAAAATTCCCACTGCAACCGGGAACACCAGTGCCTCTGTGCTGATTAATCTCACAGCTATTCATCATGCAAGGCCCATCAACAGGTTGGGGCCGATGTGAATCTGTGTGTGGACCGTCAGGGCACAAACATGTTTTGTCCTTTCATGCATAATAGCAAATGTTGTTTATTGTGCTGGAGGCACCGTACCCAATCCATGCATACAGCCATGGTACACTGTCACTTTTTGTCACTCATGCATACATGAAACCCAGACAAGGGATAGGGCAGTGATTAGGCTATTTGAAGACATGTCCCACACTATGATACGATCAGTAAACTGATTACGCTATACAATCTATTTGAGGATTCACTGTAGATCTACCAGACACAATACCCCTGGAGGAAAGTGAGGGCATGGAAAGCAACTATGAGACAAATGTAGACAATCCTGCTGCAGTGTTTGGATGGTCCCCCTCATGTTGATGGACAACATCCTCCTCTTCCTCCTCTTCAGGCATTTGTGGGTCTGGTTCAGAGGGGAATGTTCCTCCTTACACATATGTTGTGCAGGATGGCACAGGTCAAAATGATCTTGCAGACCATTTCAGGTGAGTATAGGAGGCTGCCTCTGGTGATGTCGAGGCACCTTAATCTTGACTTCAGGATGCCAAAGGTCCTCTCTACTATGGTGCGTGTTCTCCGATGTGCCTGTCTGCTGCAGTGCTTGGGTTTACAAATGGGGTCATGGTCCATGGCTGGATCACATACCCCTGATCAGCTGAAAGAGAAAATGAGTGAACATTTTTGATGGAGCTTGCACCATGATTATCACTTTGCATGGCAATTGTTCTCTTGTGTTGTCTGTAACTCATCTGTGTTTGTGTTATTGTGTGGAATCCTAGGCTTCTAGGATGTACCATCAGCATTGGGATGTTTCATTATCTGAACTGGTGTTTAGCTGATTGTCCGGATGTCAGCGGTATTTTTGTAGACTTGCAGCACATTGTGTACTCCCATGCATTATGTCATGTGAAAGAGGTGTCCATGTGTCTTAACTGGGGGTGACATGATACTTCCATACACAGAATCAATTCCACAGTGGTGGGAACACGGTTGCATCTATATGGCCTGGACATCCCATCCAATTTAACATATGCAATAGAATTAGTTAAACATCAGTGAGGCCCTTTGATTTGGCTAGGTGAGAATGTACAACACATCTCCATAAGTTGGCAGCACTGACGTGTTAACAATTGACAATGCACAAATATCCCATGTGTGACAAGTTCTCTGTAGACCTATTTATCTGCCTATACCGAGTTGACTCATGTTCAAAAGTGTACCTTCACTACTGACCCTGGTCTAGTTCAGCTGGCTAACTTGGTTGTGGGGTTAACGGTTTAATTGTCAGATGGTCCATATGCCTGTACATCTGCTGTGCATATGTGTAATTGTCTCAAACCGTATGTGTAGGAATGTGCACTTTGCAATATTGTCACATCAATCTGTGTTCTTCACACAGTCCACTTGCTTATTGCTAGCGGGCAATGTCAGCCCAGGAGTGATGTGAGATATTGGTTCTGTCTCAATGATTCCATGTCCCATTCATTAGAGTCATCATCATCATGTTATGTGTGTCATGGTGTTATACCTGCAGCGAAACACACTGCATACCCCTTACACTGTACATATTGTTTGGAAGATTGTGTGATTCAGTGTTATTGTTGTGATATTGTAAGATTAATCTTCCAAGTTGTACTGGCAGTTAAGGGCATGTCATTGTCACTGTGTGGTTGTAAATTGTACCCTTGTGTCTGTGGAGTGGCATCTGTTGTTATTTGCATCTGTCATTTGTCCCTAGGTGTGTGTCCCATTGGGTGTGGATATCACACATGACTAGCAGTGTCACAGCCTCAGTGTCTTCATGGCCATGTGTCAATGTAGTGGTGTATGTGTTGTGTGTCCTACAGGGTTGCTGTGCTGTGTGTGTATATAACTGGGTTTCTGTACTTACCAACAAGTAGGCCATTTCCATATCGTCCATCCTGGAAGTGTTGATTGATGGTGCAGTGGCGGAAGATGAATGAATCATGTACACTCCCAGGATACTTTGCCATGATGTTGGTGATCAAACCCCGGTGATCGACAATGGGCTGCACATTGATGGAGTGTGTGTGCTTCCTGTTGCGGTATAGATGCTCGGTTGCAGCAGGTGGCACAATCCGTACATGTGTGCAGTCAATGGCACCAAGCACATGTGGGAAGCCGTTGATATGGTAGAAGCCCTGTTTGGTCTCCTGATGCTTCAGCTGTGTGTTGGAGAAGCTGATGTGGCGGGGTGTGAGGGAGATGATGGCATCCAGTACCTTGGGTAGGAAGGCAGAGAATGAGGGCTGTGAGATCCCAGCAACCAGGGCACCAGTGGTTTGAAACAAGCCACTTGCCAACATGTGCAGCACAGCTAGCTGCTTGGTCTCCGGTGGAATGATGTGGGGAGTCTGCAAGCTGGGTGCCAACTGTGGCTCAATGTGCCGCAGCAACTGCTGTATGGCTTGCCAGTTTAGTCTGTACCTCTGGATGATGTCTTGTTGCCTGAGTCCTAGAAGGGTTGTCCTGGTCCTGAATATCCTCTCCTGCCTTCTGCGTTGCCTTTGTGGTCCCTGCTGGTGTGGTGGAAGCTGATGGTGTTGGTCCTGTGCTCTGAGTCTTCGCGCATGCTGGATGAATAGCACCTCCATGTCTTCCTTTTTGAGCTCTGATGTTGCTTCTGTGTGTTTTCCTTAAGTAGTGGTGTGTTTGGCCCATTTTAACGCCTGCCCTGACCCAGGCGTTATTTTTTTACGCAAATCGGGCTGTGCGTCATTTTCCGACTCTGCCTCCCGGCCGTGCAGGATTTTTGCGCGGTAGGATAAATATGGCGCACGGGTGTTTAAGTAATTTTTTGGACGGGAACCCCTACCTTGCATGTCATTAGCACAAGGCGGTTTCACGCATCCAGAAAATGACGCACACAGCAGAATTTTGGCGTTAGCGGGGTCGGGCGTCAAAGTATAAATATGGTGTAGGGTTTGCGCCGAATTTAATCAAAATATTTGACGCAAATATGGCGCAGGCAGAGTATAAATATGCCCCTAGAAGTGATCTAACAGAGACGTGGTAATGGATGCTGTATGCTTCGGTGCAAAGTGGAGCATATACCTCCAGTATCTCAGGTGTGTCTAAGTCTCTTGTGAGAACCCTAGGATGGACCTGCAAAGTATGTGGCTGTGTGAGAAGACCTCACAACTTTGCCAATTTGTCTCTCAACTTGGCTGGCCTTGCAAACCGTGAAGGTGAAAAGGGGGTCTTGTCCTTGTGCTTAAATACTCCTGCACGGGTCTTCGTTCAGCAGCCACTGAACATCCTTTCCATGGCACCAAACATCTCTCTGCTCCCTTCTACCATAAGGACAAGGGCAGGACTTCTGGCAATGGGGAAAGGAGATGATATGGCTGGAGAGTGGCCCCATTCACACAAAACAGGAAATGACCTGTAGGAAAGGGGTTCTGAAAGTGAAACTATCCCTTGAAGTCAGGTGGCTTTGCTCCTCTTCACGAAGTGTTAACATCCGATGGGCCAGCAGACAAATCTAAATTCGGCAGGCGGGTACTTCCTTAGGGCAACAGAGTGCTTTGCGGCGCCGCCTGACTGAGTAAATCCTGTCCGCCTAACTCTAAATCAGGTCCATTGTCTATTAAACCTGCCAAAATATTACAAAAGTATCTTGACCTTTTTAGTGAAAATGTGATTTCGGTATGCATTATCTGCTGCTAATTCAACCTTGAATTGACAGAGTGCGTGATTTAAAGTTTGGCGGATGGGTTACTCCGTCACAAAAGTGACAGATATCCTGTCCGTGGCATTACGATCTCCGTAGACTATTATGGAATGTAATACAGTGGATGGCATATCCGTCTAAATCATTCCCAGGGTTTCTACAGCTGGTCATGCAACCCTTGCTACGTTGTCTTTCATATTTTATTCCTTTCTTCCCTCGCTTTCACCTTACTTTCTCTCCCGATGTCTCCACCTTATAATGTTTATCTCTTCTTGTCTCTTGTATTTTTTTCTTGCTCCTTGTCCCATTTCTATAATGTCTGACAACTTAGGACTCTCTGTAAAGACCACCCTGCCCTCCTTTCCCCTCTGCTCCCTTGCTATCTCCTCTACCCTCACCGGGCTAGCTCTCCTTTCCAAATATCCTATTATAGTTCCCTCTTCCTCTATGGTAGCTCCATTTCTTTTCACTGTGCTTCTTCTTTCTTTCCTATTGTTTCCTCTTGTTTTACTATTTTTTTAACTTTGACTTTTCTCTTTTTACCTACACCACCTCCTTTTGTTGTTCACTGCATTTCTCTATCAAACCTTTTCTGTCTCATCCTATCTCCAAATCCTCTCCCTCTCCCTCTCCCTTGCTTCTTCTCCCCCACCTTCTACAGTGCAATTAGTTTGTTTTGTAGGCGGTGACCCCGCACCATCCCCTTTATCCAATCGCAAGCAGTGCAGGCACTCACTACCCCGGAGTGCCCGTTTACTACTGAAAAGTGCTGGTACGCCCCTTTTAAATTTATTGCACAAGTTCTGAGAAGTGCAGGTACCAGTGGCGTAACATAGGACCCTGCAGCCCCCACAGTGCAGGGGGCCCGAGCTACAGTGGGCCCCTGAGCGCAGTACGCTGACCTGAGAGCTCTTGACTGAGTTCAGAATGCGGCTCTTCCATGTACTTTGCAGGGGGGACCCCTCAAGTTTCCTCACGCTTCTGCTCTCCCTTTCAAATGAAAGAAGTGCAGGTACTCAGTCACAGCACATGCTCATTTAAAGCACTGGTCTCAAGCTGTACTGTTGTTGTCATAGCCAGGTATTTCCCCCAAGGAGTTTCGCTTGTTCAGTTGCTTGAACGTGTTTGCATGCACAGCGGAAGGAATTTGTGGCTGTGTTTGAAATGCAGCTCGAAATCCAACCTCTTCTCCAGGGGGTTAGTCACCACTTGGCCCAACGTGTGCTCATCAAGCAGGACAACATGGTTAAGTCCTCCCCCTCGTGCATGCCTTGGGCCTCCGCGGAAGCGGCGCCGAGCCAGCTAAACAAGATGGCCGTGCACTGCAGAGGCAGCGGGTGATTAACTGTGGGAGCCTGCGGCCTGCTGGCTGATGGAGGGTCAAGTGGGGTGCCTGGTGCTCATGCACAGATAATTTACTCCAGATTGGAGGACTCTTCAATGCACATCCTTAAGAAAAGCCAATCGAATGGTGTGGAAATCCTCACCTAGTGAGCGACCCCTTCCCTTAACATTAGGCTGTCAATTTAATTTAACAATTGAATTTAAAGCAGCAGATTAAAGTCAGAAACGTGCAATAAACTATCTGCAATTGTGGTAAAAAAGGGACTATTTGAGTGATTCTATAATGCAGCATCACAGTGCGGAGATTTCTGCACTGGAAGGGTGGGGGGGGGCTGCCTGTAGGTTAGTGAATAGCATTTTTTAGTATGTCAGTAATGCTACTGTTGCACTACTTAAAGCACTACAAAGTGCAGTGTGTGAATCAGGCCTATAAATTTAGTATGATGACAATGAATCTGGATTGGGAGCTCTGCCGCTGACATGAATTGTACTCGGCTCACTCAGGCACTTTTATAATATATAAGTATGTTTGTGGCATGTCTCTACCCCGAACCCAGGCAAAAAGTAGTAGTGCGTTGTACAGGGTCAAAGACAACACTATTTAAAGGTAAATGTGTGCTAAGTCTATCTAAACCGGGAAATGGACCACGGATAGAGGTGTTTAGCGCTGCACGTCACACATAACACTAGGCAAAGCAACCCGCATAGCATATTGATTTCAAAGATTTCAAGATGGCCTCCCAGTTTACCAAAACAAAGAAAACAAAGACTGTTCTCGACCAATCAAAGTGATCAGTTAAAAGGTATTAAGGTATTCTCGACCAATCAAAGTGATCATTTAAAAGGTGTTCTCGCCCAATCAAAGTGATCAGTTAAAAGGCTAAACCAATGACATAACAAGGCAGATAGAGGCTAAAAATAGAATGAAGCAGCTGTTATGTCAAAGGGGCCTCTTCGGAATGACGTCATAATAGGTGTCACTATCCAAGGAAACATCTTCAAAGAAGGGAACATTCTGGAATGCCTGTTGTCTGTGACTGCTAGTGATGCAGGACAGGCAGGGAGGGCTGTGTTTTTCTGTGCAACGGATGATGGCCCCTCTACTGTCCTTGCCACCTCCTGTTGCAATAGATCTGATGCCGCCCTAATGGAATTATATAGATATACATTTTATACAAACAGCAGAATTCCAGCCATGGGTGTCTTTTAGGGGCCACCAGAGGTCACAGCTCTGACCCCGCATATACCCCGCAAAACCATGCACTGCCTTTGCGAACCCCGACCTCAGAGGTAGCAAAATCAGCGTGAATATCACAGGGGCAGTCAGTCACCCTTATGAGTATCAAGGATTCCTGCCCATTTTTTTCACACCGGTGGCACAAATTACCCCATTATTTACTATAGCGCTCGAACAGGACCTTCGCTGGTATCTAAGGTACGTAAAAAAAGCTCTTTATTGTATGTTGTACGCATACTGGTGGGTGAGGTGAGAGTGTGTCTGTATGGGAGAGCTTGTGTATGTGTTAGTATGTGTGAGCACGACTGTGTGAGAGTAAACTGAGCGATAGTGGCAGGTAGTGAATGGGAATGAGTGTAAGTAGGTATGAGCTAGCCAGAGTGAGAGAGAATGCATGGATGAGAGTAAGAGTGACTGCAAGTTATTGAGTGGGTGATTGAGAATAAATAGGAATGAGTGTGAGGTTATTGGAGTATGAGTGAAGATGTCTGAGAATGAGTATAACTGTTAGTGACAATAAGTGAGGCTAAGCGCTGGATATCCGGTCCACCGAAATATAAAGTCCAAGGGAGGACCGGATGTCTGTTACTGTTGTGACGGAGTAACTTGTCCGCCAAGATCTCAGCCAGGCCCTGATTCCACAGCTTAGCAGCAGTGACTGAGAAAGAGCAGTGTTCATGCGTGTACCAGGGAACTACCAATGAAGAGGCCTCCGTGGGTCTAAGATTTCGACTTGGCCAATAGTGAGGAATTGATCCTGGAGGTAACTAGGACCTGTGCCTCGGAAAGCTCTATGCAGACCACATAGAGATTTAAAACCTATTTCTTAGACACCAGTGACCAGTTACCAGTTACAAGAATCCAAAGGTGCAGATGTGGAGGTGTATTGTGGCAAACCCAGAGCAAGCTTGGCTGCAGCATCTGGAATACGTCTGTGCCTTGTTAAAAATCCAGTCGGGCAGTGCAGAAAGCGAGCACTGCAATAGTCCAGTTGGCTTAAAATGGATCACCTGGACCACCACATGGTGCACAGAAGTAGGAAGAAACTGCAGAATGTTGTGCATCACCTGGAGCAGGGAGAGGGGAATGTGAGTAAGAGGAAGTGTGAATGAGAATGAGAATGAGAGAGTCAGAGTGAGTGAGAAGTGAGGGTTCAGAGTGAGTGAGAAGTGAGGGTAAGTGAGAATAGGGGGTGGGAGTGAGTGCTAGTGAGAGTGAATAAATATGACTGATTCAGAGCAAGAATGAGTGAGGGTGAGAGCAAAGGGGCAAGTAGGAGAGTGGGAGTGAGTGAGAATAAAATAGTGCAAGCGAGAATGACTGCGTGTGGGTGAGTGAGAATGAGTCTGAGTAAGTGACTGTAAGTAAGCGTGACTAGAAATGCTTGCGAGTCTGCCTTTGACCCTGGCACACTAAAGGCAATTCTTGGTTTATAGCGGCACCCATAGCAAAACACTGGCAGTGGTAACCTGGAGGCAATTCCTAACATGACGATTCCCTGTAACAAAATACTGGCACTGGCATAAGGAACATTCATGGCAGAAGGAGTTCTGGAGGTAGTTCTTCAAATATTGGGCACCCATGGTTAAATACTGCTACTGGTATTCCTGAGGTGATTGTTGGTTTATGGGATGCCTACAGAAAAATGTTGGCACTGGCATTGTTGAGGAAATTCTAGGCATAGGGGCCACTCCTGGAAATTGCTGGTGCTGGCACACTGGAGGTAATTCTTTGTGTAAGAGAGGACAACTGTGGCTTAAAGGAAAGTGGGGTACCCCTGACACCATGCTGCCCCTGACATACTTTAACCACAATGGTCACCTATGGTATGAGGATGGCAGTGGTGGGAAAGTTCTGCCATTGTTATATTGTGTGTAATATTTAGGATAAAGGGGTACCGTTGGCATATGTGGGACACCCATGTTTCTTCCCAGACATACTTAAGATATTTTGGGACATACAGGGGCACCCATTGCACATTTAGAAACAAATGTGGTCTTCTAGAGAGCATCGTCTCAACGGCTTGGCCAATGAAAGGAATTAAATATTTAATTGGTGCCCTTTCAGAGCCCACGGCTTTGAAAGAACTATACGTGAAAATTGTGTTTTTAAATGCACTCTTTAACCCCTCCCAGAATCCACGCAGAAGTCTGGCTCACTCACTTTGCTCACTCATCACAATGTAGGGTATTACGTCCCACCATTTTGAAGGATCATGTTAGCATACCAATGTATGAGGTATCTAGAATATCCCTTTGTGTTTTGATGTTACATTATTCATGCAGCTATTATGGAACTTCAGAAATGTCAATTATCCTGACGTCATCAGGGTTAAGGTCATGTGGCATTGCTTCCTGTGACACCACACCCTACGAAAATTGAGGGTCAAAGGCCGTATTATGTCACTTCCTGTGAGGTGGTTATGGTCAAAGGGTGTGTGGCTTCATCTCTGCTACCTCTAGCATTTTAGTGAATTGGCGTCCATGATTCCGGTTTGTCTAAATACAACTAAATAGACTTACTTCTGCTGTATAGACACATTTTATATATATATATATATATATATATATATATGTATATACTGCTGCATCACAATGACATGCCCGAAGGAGGAAGAATGTGTTTGTAATAGCTGAATATATTTGAGAGAAGCCTGACTTTGGCTGATAAAGACATTTTAAATCTAGTTTGTTGTTGGATTATGAATTTTTTGTGAAACTTTGAACTAAAGTTCAGTGAAAGTCTACATATTCAAAGTTTACAGTTCTGCTTCGAATTTTTCAGTCTCTTGATCAGTGCATATAGGAGGCCTGTCTGCTGTGTGTGTGTATAATCACAAATTAGTCCACTTAAATTCATTCTAAGCCTCATAGATAATAAACAATAATTAAAGGCTTAATGAGCCCGCCAGCAATCCAAACTCTAATCCTAATATACTGATCCCTGCAACATTTCTATCACCCACTGAGCAATATCCCTCGCTCTCACCCAGATGTCCTATGGTTTTCACAGCAAACAAACACAGGCTGCAAAACACCACTGTTCCTTTTGTTAGCTATCAAATTAAATAATTATTGATGCATAATAGTTTATTGAGCATATGTCAAATGACATCAAGATGCATGGACGAATTGTCAAAATAGTAATTAAATGGGGTGCAGTAAAAACATATTACTACAAAATTAAACCGGATAATGCAAAAAAAAAACATGGTGTATACGTGCGTGGAGCTAAACAAATACATATGTGATATGTAAAACTCTAATGGCCATATGTATGAACACATTTTCCCATAGACACAGAATGGGTAAAACCTTTTGATACATCTGGCCCTAAGGGTGTTGTGAGGGCTCAACTGAAAAGACTCTTTGGAAAATAAATGACAATGATAGGGGTTAAGTCTCTTATAACCAATGGCGTTAATGAAAACTGAATATAATTTAAATGCAGTTTTATAAGGGCATTTGTGTATTCAGCCCCAAACGTCTTTGGAGTGGATGAAGGTCCAATGGTGTGTTTTAATTGTGTCAGAAGTATTAATGAAATCAAGTGTTTTTCACAGACCATTCTTAAGATACGGCACGTAGACGTGCACACAAACAGGTGCACACAGTCACACACATACACTGCCCATTCTCACACAGTTCTTAGGGGCATATTTAAGAGCCCCTAGTGCCACCGGAATGTCACTTTTTGTGACGCTGCGGTGGAGCAATGCCCTGCGCCGTATGTAAAAGGTGGTGTTAATCCACTTTCTGTGGCTTAACGCCACCTTGTAAATACGACCCCTTCACATGCAGCCCTTTGTGTGGAAGGGGCGTGCACTGGGTGTTGCTGTGGGCGTGCCACCTGACACCCATTGCATTTTGACGCTGCCTCAGATTTACGAGTTTTCCTAAACCTGAGGCAGCGCCAAAATCTAACGTCACCCCAGGGGTGGCGTTAGCAAGGCCCAAAGAGGAGGAATACCCTTATTTCTCCTCGTTTTTTACTTTTTCTATGTGTGCTGCATTCTGCGATGGCATGAGTTATAGTTACTTATAGTTACATTCTCTAGGTAGTTATAATTAGGGCCTAGTTTCAATAGACAACGCGCTTTTTGTTTTGCTCATAACTTTGACGCTATTTAGTGAATCTCCATGAAATCTTCCAAGAAAATACGACTACTACTTCAGCGTCTGTCTGGAAAGTTTGGGGGGGATTCCATAAAGCGGGGGTTGAGAAAAAGGGGGGGGGTCCCTAAACACTTTTTCCCCATTCATTTTTCAACATGGATTTTGAACAACGATAGCGCCCTAACCACTCGACGGAATTACACCAAATTGGCAGAAAGGTAACTCTTGGTCCAGAAAGCGCCCTTTTTGTGATTTGTTGTAAATCCGTTTGGTAGTTTTAGAGCAATTAAAGAAAATCTAAATTTGTATATAGAGGGACGCGAAGGTTTCGCAACCCCTCCCGATCTCATGCTGAGATCTGATTGGCTTTCAACACTTCATTAAGGAAATGTTGGCAACCATCTTGGGACTCGGCTTTAGCTGAGTTCCAGAAAAAAAGGTAAAAAAAAAACAGAAAGGGGCCTTAGCTGACCCCTTAGCAATGGTGGTGGGGTCCTAGAGGACCCCTCTACCACCCCCCACCCCCTGGGCTAAAAAGCACTTAAAAAAAAAAAAATCCTGCAAATTTACGACAGGTTGCAAAACCGGGGCAAATAAAAAATAAAAAAAAACAATGCCGTCTCCTGCACTTGTTTTCTATCAAGTCCCCAGGTGGGCCTGGTCCCAGGGCCATTTAATACTTCAATGCGGGGGACTTCCGATCCCCCCACAGCCCTGGGGACTGCCACCTCCCCAGGGCTCTACCTATATTCAATTTAGACAGGGCACCCAGCTTCCCCTGTAGCCTCAGGGACCTCCACCTCCCCAAGGCACAGACCTGATTTAAGTGGGGGGGCCTACCAGCCGCGACCCTGCAGCCCCAGGGACCACCACCTCCCCTGGGCTGTAATTATAATAAATGCGGGGGGCACCCACCCCCAACCCCCGCAGCCCCGAGGACCGCCACCTCCCCGGGGGACTAATCTAATTGTATGTGGGGGCCGCCCGGCGCCCCGCAGCCCCATAAACCACCACCTCCCTGCGAGCAGAGGATGCAGGCAGGGGGACAGAGGAAACAATTGCTCTCACAGATGGGACAGCAATGCTCCGAAGCACTGCTAGGTCCTGCAGGAGGTGGGGAGCCAGCTGGGACCGTGGGGGCCTTCAGGCTTCCCCCACAGTCCCCAACGTTGTGACTGGATGCCCTGGGGACACCCAGATCACATGGCTGGGCGTTTTGGGAGATGGGCTCCCCAGGGTCGAGATTGGCCTTGGGAGGGGGGACGTGTAGCCCCCTACCCTTAAAAAAATATATATATTTAGGCCCGGCCCTAGAAGATGGGGTCCCCTGGACCAAGATTGGCCTGGGGAGGGCAGCCATGTGGCTCCCTCCCTAAAAAATAAAATTAGTAATTAGGATGGGCTCCAGGGATTGGGGACCTCGGTGCAGAGATTGGCCTGGGGAGGGGGGCTGTGTAGCCCCCACCCCAAAAACAAATTAAATGTTTGGGCCGGGCCCGGGGGGATGGGGTCCCCAGGGCTGAGAGAGGCCTGGGGAGGGGAGGCCTTGCAGGGCTTTGGCCGTGCACAGCACAGGGTTGAATGGTTATATGGGTCGGCTGCAGGGCCTGCCCTGTGGCCAACCACTGCTGCTCACTCCTGAAGGCCATGTGTGGCGGTGGTTGGATTAACGTATAGTAATGAATATTACCTTATGTTAGAAAAACTATAGAAATTCACTGAAAAAATGAACGGTTACAGGGACATTATAGTTAGGTTCACATTTTAAAGGTAGAAAACCACAGAAATTCACTAGTTATAGTTATCTCAAGTAACTATAACTCGTGGCCTAAGGTAACTATAACTCACGCCCTCACCATGCACTGCTAATTAACCAACAAATGACGGCACTCAGGAAATCTTTGATAACATTATTGATAATATCAATGTAATATTTGCAGTAACATTTTTGATGAAACAACTGTGCTTGGCGGGGTTTCGAGTTATAGTTACCTTAGGGCTTGAGTTATAGTTACTTGAAATAACTATAACTGCTGAATTTCTTTGGTTTTGTGTGAGTAAATTCAAAACCTAACTATAACGTCCCCGTAACCTTTGTTTTTTTAAGCCATTATATATATATATATTTTTATATATATATATAAAACTGAAAGTATTCCATTCCTCCTGGGCATAAAAAAGACCGCACTCCAAAGTTCTTAGATGCAAAAATCGATTTAATGGCTACGCGTTTAGATCAAATGATCTTCTTCACAGCCCATAAAGACCACAGTGCTCCACTCTCCTGAAAGAGACAGAGTCCACCCACTAATAAACATAGTAAAAATACTTTGAAACATCCTTCAATTCGATCATACCACTTAATACCAAAAAGAGAAGACAGAAAAAAAAGAGAGAGAAAAAAGGAAACTAAAAGAAACTAGAAATATTTAATCAGCATATAATGTGATTTGGCCAAAAATAAACATTCTTCAACATAAATATAATATCAAGTCTCCAATATTTCCTAATGATCCCATAATATCATTCTACTATTTCAATAATTTCTACCCATTTCTATTCTACGATAATTTGATTTTATAAGCTAGTTGTAGCCTCTCTTCACTTTTCAGAATCCAACTTACATTTTAATTTTGATTTCTTATATTTACATTCTATATCTCTGGCCAAGTGGCCATAATAATATAACAATTCAAATCATAAACATTTCAGATACCATTGTCACGGGATAAATTAAAAATGCATATGTTGATATCAGCAATTTTTCTCTCTATGGAGCACATATGTATGACTTTTTAAAGCCAACAAATGAAACATTCATTTTGGAAAGAACACAAGGTCTTCACGTTCTCACTACCTCTGCATGACTTGCATTTTCCACAATTAAAGAATCCTTTCTGTTCCGATAACCAACCTTCCTGTTCGGTCTTCATACTCAAATTACTCTGCACCAGCATGTCTCGCAAGGATCTTGATTTACGATAGGTAATCAGAGGGTATAGAGTAACCTTCTTTCCGATAACAGGATCAATTTTGATCAGATGCCAATTTTTAGTAATCATTGTCTTAATCTTCGCTGACTCTGAATTATAGGTGGTGATCAGTCTTGCTGCCACTTCATCTTTTTTAGTTTTTGGCTTCTGAGTAAAGAGATCTTGTCTTCCCCGGGATCTTACTCTATCTTTTGCTGCCCTTAATACATGACAGGGATAACCTCTAGCTCTAAATTTATCTGTCATAGTCTTCTCTTCCTGCATGTATGCTTCCACGGTACCACAGTTACGTTTAGCTCTAAGGAGTTCTCCATGGGGGATACTCCATTTGAGATTAGTGGGATGATGACTATTCGCATGTAGTAAACTATTACCAGCTGTTTTTACCAAAAAGGGAAGTACATACTTTATCCCCCTCAATCTTCACATGTACATCCAAAAAATCAATTTCCGTGCTATGTATCTGATGCGTAAACGCCAAATTTAATTTGTTGCACAAAATATGTTCCAAAAAACTCTGCAAAAGACCTTTAGGGCCATCCCATATAATAAAAAGATCATCAAAGTACCTGGTCCATAGTATTATATGCCTAGTCCATCTAATATTCTCTTCCGTCCAAATGTGTTGCTCCTCCCACCATCCCAAGAAGATGCCTGCGAAACTTGGAGCAAAACAATTGCCCATTGTACCGGTGACCTGTCTATACCACTCATCATTGAACAAAAAGTGGTTATTCTCTAGGCAAAAGTTCAACATATCCAAAAGCAACATTGTGTGATCATATAAGTAGATGGCCTTATCTCGAAAAAAGAAACGACAGGTACCAATCCCCAATGCATGATCTATACATGTATATAATGACACCACATCAATGGTAGCCATCAGATATGTAGATTGCCAGGGTATCTCTTTAATGCTGGTGATGAAGTCAGCACTACCTCTGCAATATGAGGGTAGATTTAAAACATATGGCAGCATATAAAAATCTAAATACATAGAAGTAGGTTCTAAAAGGCTGCCATTAGCTGAAATGATAGGTCTACCTGGAGGATTATCCTTGTGTTCATGAATTTTAGGGAGCATATAAAAACAAGGTCCCACAGGTTTCTGAACAGACAAAGATTGAAACTCTTCAGTACTCAAAAGACCTTTTCCTCTCCATTCAGTTAAGAGATCGTGATATTGCACAATGGATTGCTTATAATCATAATATCTCGACATCTCATATTCATTTACCCTCATAAGTTATCTATTTGCCTCCTGTATATATTTCTGAACATCCCACAGAACCACATTGCCCCCTTTATCAGAGGGCTTGATTACAATAGTAGAATCCTGTGTCAATGATTTCAAAGCTGACTTTTGAGGTTCATCCAAATTTTCCGCAAAATGGTTATTACTCTCTTTCCATATCTTCATAAGATCCCCCACTACAGCCCCATGAAAAGTGTCAATATTGTCATGAGGTGTATTGGGGATATACTTTGTTTTCGGTTTAATAAGAGTTCGAAACTGTTCTATCCAATTCAAAATCCATAGACACCAGAAAGTCTCTCTCTGTGTCATAATCCAACGTCCGTTCTTCCAAAGCCATGAGTCCCTCAATGTTACTGAGGCATAAACTGTCAAAAGTATGGTCAACATATAGGGGAGTGGATTAAAACGTCATTCTTTTGCCCTCTTGTTGGGAGAAGATCTTCATCAATTTAAGTTTACGAATAAACAAAAACAAGTCTACAGTATACGTGTTCTGCAAAAATCCATGTTGGCCAGTACTCTAGTATATACACCTAGTCTCATGTCAAGTGCCTGGAAAATTAGGTAATGTTAATACACACAACATTTTAGTACATTTGTGTCACATCAAGTAGTGAAATTAACTCATATCATCCTTGCAGTTTCACAAGAAAATATAACTGGTATGTATAGATTTAGTATAACTCCTAAATTCTGAAATTCTGGGCATGTAACCAGTACTATGTTTGCAAGCATGTATTTCACTAGCCCTGACGAAGTCATTGGGTAACACTAGCTTGATGAAACGTGTTGGCTGGATGGAACTTTATACACCACCTAGAAGCACAGAAGAAAACAAGACTTGTAGTGATGGTCTCTGGATAATATACTACTAAGGGTGAAGCTCTAGCAATAAATCTAAAGGCTTATTGGAGAGTGTTAGACCTGACAGCCTTAGGGTGGTCACCCTAACTTTTTGCCTGCCTCCCTCCACTTTTTGGACACTATTTTTGCTGGCTTTTAGACTCTGCACACTTTACCACTGCTAACCAGTGCTAAAGTGCATATGCTCTCTCCCTTTAAACATGCTAACCTTGGATCATACCTGATTGGACTATTTAATTTACTTATAAGTCCCTAGTAATGTGCACTATATGTGCCTAGGGCCTGTAGATTAAATGCTACTAGTGGGCCTGCAGCACTGGTTGTGCCACCCACTTAAGTAGCCCCTTTACCTTGTCTCAGGCCTGTCAGTGCAAGGCCTGTGTGTGCAGTTTCACTGTCACCTCGACATGGCATTTAAAAGTACTTGCCAAGCCTAAACCTCCCCTTTCTCTACATATAAGTCACCTCTAATGTGTGCCCTAGTTAACCCCTAGAGCAAGATGCTGTGTGGGTGAAAGGCAGGACATGTACCTGTGTAGTTTACATGTCCCGGTAGTGTAAAACTCCTAAATTCGTTTTTACACTACTGTGAGGCCTGCTCCCTTCATAGGCTAACATTGGGGCTGCCCTCATACATTATTGAAGTGGTAGCTGATGATCTGAAAGGAGTAGGAAGGTCATATTTAGTATGGCCAGAATGGTAATACAAAATCCTGCTGACTGGTGAAGTTGGATTTAATATTACTATTCTAGAAATGCCACTTTTAGAAAGTGAGCATTTCTTTGCACTTAAAGTGCCTTACAATCCACGTCTGGCTGGGTTTAGTTGACAGCTCCTTGTGCATTCACTCAGACACACCCCAAACACAGGGTACTCAGCCTCACTTGCATACATCTGCATTTTGAATGGGTCTTCCTGGGCTGGGAGGGTGGAGGGCCTGCTCTCACACCCCCTACACCCCCTACTGGGACCCTGGCAGACAGGATTGAACTGAAAGGGAACCTGGTGCACTTCTTAGCCACTCTTTGAAGTCTCCCCCACTTCAAAGGCACATTTGGGTATAAAACAGGGCCTCTGCCCTACCACCTCAGACACTTGCTGGAGAAGAAACCTGAACCAGAACCTGCATCCTGCCAAGAAGAACTGCCTGGCTGCCTAAAGGACTCACCTGACTGCTTTCTACAAAGGACTGCTGCCTTGCTGTTGCCCTGCTGCCTTGCTGAACTCTTGCCTTGCTGCTGAAGTGCTCTCCAAGGGCTTGGATAGAGCTTGCCTCCTGTTCCCTGAAGTCTCAGGACCAAAAAGACTTCTCTTTTTCAACTGGACGCCTTGTGCGCCGAAAAATTCGACACACAGCTTGCTCCGCGGTGAAAAATTCACCGCACGCCGATCCGGAAAGACGTCGCTCGACGTGACGCCTGCGGTGCGACCGGAACTTCGACGCACGGCCTCGCCTGGGCAACGCCGCCCGACTTCAGAGAGGAAATCGACGCGACGCCTGCCGTGAGGGAGAAGACTCCACGCACAGCCCACCGGAACGACGCGCAGCCGGATAACAAGCCTAGGATTCCACGCCCAGACCCCGGGACATCTGGTCATCCAGCGAACCACAGAAGGAGACTGTCCGCGCGCCAGAAAACGACTTCCCCGCATGAAAAAAACGACGCAAGTCCGTGTGTGAAGGGGCAAAACTGACGCACACACCATTTTTCCACTTATCTCCTCCTCTGCGGCCCTTTGCAGAGATTTTCCACTTTAAACCAGGTACTTTGTGCTTGAAAGAGACTTTGTTTGCTTTTTAAAGACTTCAGACACTTTATATCACTTTTCAGTGATATCTTACAAATTCATATTGCATCTTTGATCGTTTTTGACCTGCAAATACCCAGATAAATATTATATATTTTTCTAAACACTGTGTGGTGTATTGTTGTGGTGCTATATTGTGGTATTGTATGATTTATTGCACAAATACTTTACACATTGCCTTCTAAGTTAAGCCTGACTGCTCGTGCCAAGCTACCAGAGGGTGGGCACAGTATAATTTGGATTGTGTGTGACTTACCCTGACTAGAGTGAGGGTTCTTGCTTGGACAGAGGATAACCTGACTGCCAACCAAAAACCCCATTTCTAACAAAGAGCATAGGAGCGACTACTCTCCTTTCTTTCTAAGCACTCACAGATTTCTAGGAAATTGGTGGATATTTTGCTACTTAAACAATGTATGCTTGGTGAAGGTGTGCACTGACAGTTCTCTGGCTACCCCACCTGTAACTACTTTTACCCTTATGTTATTATTGTTCTCTACATTCCTCTGCCTTCTATTTCTTCACATCAGCAACAAAAATGTTTCTACTCAGAAAAAGATATTTCAAAGGCGCTACTGTTAGCATCTCACAATATCGAAGCCAAAATGTCAGCCTGCAAACATATCGCAACCAGAATATTGACTACTGCTGTACTGTCAAGATAAAAAGATGTAGAGGTGATAATATGAAATCTATACCCCTCTATGTATACTTAATTTGGTGATATATTGGTAGACGAATTTATGGATGCGATATGGTTGCGTGCATGCTACACGCCTGAGTGGTTCACTAAAAGTACGCTACTGCTACCACAGCACGATACGCTGCATGCTACACGCCTGAGTGGTTCACTAAAAGTACACCACTGCAACTGCAGTACGATGCGCTGCATACTACACGCCTGAGTGGTTCACTAAAAGTACGCTACTGCTACCACAGCACGATACGCTATATACTACATGCCTGAATGTTTCACTAAAAGTACACTACTGCTAACGCAGCACAATACGCTACATACTACACGCCTGAGTGGTTCACTAAAAGTGCACTACTGCTAACGCAGTACGATATGCTACATACTACACGCCTGAGGGGTTCTCTAAAAGTACACTACTGCTACCGCAGCACGCTACGCTACATATAACACGCCTGAGCGGTTCACTAAAAGTACACTACTGCTACAGCAGCACGATACGCTACATATTACACGCTTAAGCGGTTCACTAAAAGTACACTACTGCTACAGCAGCACGATACGCTACATATTACACGCTTAAGCGGTTCACTAAAAGTACACTACTGCTACTGCGGCACGATACGCTACATACTACACACCAGAGTGGTTCACTAAAAGTACACTACTGCTACCGCAGCACGATACGCTACATGTTACATGCCTGAGCGGTTCACTAAAAGTACACTACTGCTACCGCAGCACGATACGCGACATACTACACGCATGCGTGGTTCACTAAAAGTACCCTACTGCTACTGCAGCACGATACGCTACATACTACATGCCTGAGCGGTTCTCTAAAAGTACACTACTACTACCGCAGCACGATACGCTACATACAACACCCCTAAGCGGTTCACTAAAAGTACACTACTGCTACCGCAGCACGATACACGATATACTACACGCATGAGTGGTTCACTAAAAGTAGCCTACCGCTACCGCAGCACAATATGCTACATACTACACACCTGAGCGGTTCTCCAAAAGTACACTACTGCTACTGCAGCACAATATGCTTCATACAACACCCCTAAGAGGTTCACTACAAGTACACTACTGCTACCGCAGCACGATATGCTACATATTACACGCCTGAGCGGTTCACTAAAAGTACACTACTGCCACCGCAGCACGATACGCTACATACTATACACCTGAGTGGTTCACTAAAAGTATCCTACTGCTACCTCAGTACGATATGCTACATTCTGCACCCCTTAATAGTTCACTCAATGTACGCTACTGCTACCACAGCATAATACCCTACATACTGCACTCCTGAGTGGTTCACTCACAGTATGCTACCGCAGCATGACACCCTTACTGCACTCCTGAGTGGTTCACTCAAAGCACGCTACTGCAGCATGATACCCTACATACTGCACTCCTGAGTGGTTCACTCACAGTACGTTACCACAGCAAGATACCATACATGCTGCACTCCTGACTGGTTCACTCAAAGTACACTACCATAGCATGATTCCCTACATACTGCACTCCTGAGTGGCTCACTCAAAGTACGCTACCGTAGCATGATACCCTATATACTGCACTACTGCGTGGTTTATTCAAAGTACACTACCGCAGCATGATACCCTACATACTGCACTCCTGAGTGGTTCAATCAAAGTACACCACAGCACAATGACACCCTACATAATACGCAACAGCAGCATCATACCCTACCTACTGCACTTCTGAGGAGTTCATTTAAAGTAAGCTACTGCAGCATGATACCCTACATACTGCAATCCTGAGTGGTTCACTCAAAGTACGCTACCGCAGCATGACACCTTACATATTGCACTCCTGAGTGGTTCACTCAAAGTACGCTACTGCAGCATCATACCCTACATACTGCAATCCTGAGTGGTTCATTCAAAGTACACTACCGCAGCATGATACCCTGCATAGTACAGTTATGAGGGGTTCACTCAAAGTGCGCTAAGTCAGCACGATACCTTACATACTGGAATCCTGAGTGGTTCACTCAATGTACGCTAACGCAGCATGATACCCTACATACCGCACTACTGTGTGGTTCATTCAAAGTATGCTACCACAGCATGATACCCCACATACTACGCTACCGCAGCATGATACCCTACATACTAGGCTACCGCAGCATGATACCCAACCTACTGCACTCCTGAGGAGTTCACTCAAAGTACGCTACAGCAGCACAATACCCTACATACTGCACTCCTGAGTGGTTTACTCAAAGTACGTTACCACAGCATGATACCCTACATGCTGCACTCCTGACTGGTTCACTCAAAGTACACTACCGCAGCATGATACCTTAAATACTGCACTATTGAGTGGTTCACTCAAAGTACGCCACCACAGCATGCTACCCTTACTGCACTCCTGGTTCACTCACAATACCCTATAGCACAATGACACCCTACATACTACGCTACAGCAGCATGATACCCTACCTACTGCACTCCTGAGGGGTTCACTCAAAGTACGGTACCGCAGCATGATACCCTACATACTGCAATCCTGAGTGGTTCACTCAAAGTACGCTACCGCAGCATGACACCTTACATACTGCACTCCTGAGTGGTTCACTCAAAGTAAGCTACCATGGCATGACACCTTACATACTGTACTCCCGAGTGGTTTACTCACAGTACGCCACCGCAGCATGATACCCTGCATAGTACACTTTTGAGGGGTTTACTCAAATTGCGCTACGTCAGCACGATACCTTGCATACTGGACTCCCGAGTGGTTCACTCAAAGTACACACAAAGTACGCTACCGCAGCATCATACCCTACATACTGCACCACTGTGTGGTTCATTCAAAGTACGCTACCGCAGCATGATACCCCACATACTACACTACCGCAGCATGATATCCTACCTGCTGCACTCCTGAGGGGTTCACTCAAAGTACGCTACCGCAGCATGATTCCCTACATACTGCACTCCTGAGTGGTTTACTCACAGTAGGCTACCGCAGCCTGATACCCCACATACTACGCCACAGTAGCATGATACCCTACATACTATGTTACTGCAACATGATACTCTACCTACTGCACTCCTGAGGGGTTCACTCAAAGTACGCAACCGCAGCACGATACCCTACATACTGCACTACTGAGTGGTTAACTCAAAGTACACTACTGCAGCATGACACCCTACATACTGCACTCCTGATTGGTTCACTCAAAGTACGCTACCGCAGCATGATGCCCTACATACTGCACTCCTGAGGGGTTCACTCAAAGTACGCTACTGCAGCATGATTCCCTACATACTGCACTCCTGAGTGGTTTACTCACAGTACGCTACCGCAGCACGATACCTTACATACTGCACTACTGTGTGGTTCATTCAAAGTACACTACCGCAGCCTGCTCCCCATATACTACGCCACAGTAGCATGATACCCTACATACTACGCTACCGCAGCACGATACCCTACCTGCTGCACTCCTGAGGGGTTCACTCAAAGTACGCTACCGCAGCACGATACCGTACATACTGCACTCCCGAGTGGTTCACTCAAAGTTCGCTACCGCAGCATGATACCCTACATGCTGCACTCCTGACTGGTTCACTCAAAGTACACTACCGCAGCATGATACCTTAAATACTGCACTATTGAGTGGTTCACTCAAAGTACGCCACCACAGCATGCTACCCTTACTGCACTCCTGGTTCACTCACAATACCCTATAGCACAATGACACCCTACATACTACGCTACAGCAGCATGATACCCTACCTACTGCACTCCTGAGGGGTTCACTCAAAGTACGGTACCGCAGCATGATACCCTACATACTGCAATCCTGAGTGGTTCACTCAAAGTACGCTACCGCAGCATGACACCTTACATACTGCACTCCTGAGTGGTTCACTCAAAGTAAGCTACCATGGCATGACACCTTACATACTGTACTCCCGAGTGGTTTACTCACAGTACGCCACCGCAGCATGATACCCTGCATAGTACACTTTTGAGGGGTTTACTCAAATTGCGCTACGTCAGCACGATACCTTGCATACTGGACTCCCGAGTGGTTCACTCAAAGTACACACAAAGTACGCTACCGCAGCATCATACCCTACATACTGCACCACTGTGTGGTTCATTCAAAGTACGCTACCGCAGCATGATACCCCACATACTACACTACCGCAGCATGATACCCTACCTGCTGCACTCCTGAGGGGTTCACTCAAAGTACGCTACCGCAGCATGATTCCCTACATACTGCACTCCTGAGTGGTTTACTCACAGTAGGCTACCGCAGCCTGATACCCCACATACTACGCCACAGTAGCATGATACCCTACATACTATGTTACTGCAACATGATACTCTACCTACTGCACTCCTGAGGGGTTCACTCAAAGTACACAACCGCAGCACGATACCCTACATACTGCACTACTGAGTGGTTAACTCAAAGTACACTACTGCAGCATGACACCCTACATACTGCACTCCGGATTGGTTCACTCAAAGTACGCTACCGCAGCATGATGCCCTACATACTGCACTCCTGAGGGGTTCACTCAAAGTACGCTACTGCAGCATGATTCCCTACATACTGCACTCCTGAGTGGTTTACTCACAGTACGCTACCGCAGCACGATACCTTACATACTGCACTACTGTGTGGTTCATTCAAAGTACACTACCGCAGCCTGCTCCCCATATACTACGCCACAGTAGCATGATACCCTACATACTACGCTACCGCAGCACGATACCCTACCTGCTGCACTCCTGAGGGGTTCACTCAAAGTACGCTACCGCAGCACGATACCGTACATACTGCACTCCCGAGTGGTTCACTCAAAGTTCGCTACCGCAGCACGATACCTTCCATACTGCACTCCTGAGTGGTTCACTCAAAATACACTACCGCAGCACGATACCCTACATACTGCACTCCTGAGTGGTTCACTCACAGTACACTACCGCAGCACGATATCCTACATACTGCACTCCTGATTGGTTCACTCAAAGTACGCTTCTGCAGCATGACACCCTACATACTGTCCTCCTGAGTGGTTCACTCAAAGTACACACAAAGTACGTTACCGCAGCATGATACCCTACATACTGCACTCCTGATTGGTTTACTCAAAGTACACAACTGCAGCATGACACCTTACATACTGCACTCCTGGGAGGTTCACTCAAAGTACGCTACCGCAGCATGATACCCTACATACTGCACTACTGAGTGGTTCACTCACAGTACGTTACTGCAGCATGATACCCTACATACTGCACTACTGAGTGGTTCACTCACAGTACGTTACTGCAGCATGATACCCTACATACTGCACTCCTGGGTGGTTCACTCAAAGTACGCCCTCGCAGCATGACACCCTTCATACTGCACTCCTGAGTGGTTCACTCACAGTACGTTACTGCAGTATGATACCCTACATACTGCAATCCTGAGTGGTTCACTCAAAGTGCACTACCGCAGCATGACACCTTACATACTGCAATCTTGAGTGGTTCAGCCAAAGTACGCTACCGCAGCATGATACCCTGCATAGTACACTTATGAGGGGTTCACTCATAGTGCGCTACGTCAGCACGATACCTTACATACTGGACTTCTGAGTGGTTCACTCAAAGCTCGCTACTGCAGCATGATACCCTACATACTGCACTACTGTGTGGTTCATTCAAAGTACGCTACCGCAGCATGATACCACACATACTACCCTACCGCAGCATGATACCCTACATACTACGCTACTGCAGCATGATACCCAACCTACTGCACTACTGAGGGGTTCACTCAAAGTACGCTACCGCAGCACGATACCCTACTTACTGCACTCCTGGCTGGTTCACTCAAAGTACGCTACTGCAGCATGATACCCTTACTGCACTCCTGAGTGGTTCACTCACAGTACGCTACTGCAGCATGATACCCTACATACTGCCCTCCTGAGTGGTTCACTCAAAGTACACACAAAGTACTTTACCGCAGCATGATACCCTACATACTGTACTCCTGATTGGTTTACTTAAAGTACACTACCGCAGCATGTTACCCTACATACTGCACTACTGAGTGGTTCACTCACAGTACGTTACTGCAGCATGATACCCTACATACTGCACTACTGAGTGGTTCACTCACACTACGTTACTGCAGCATTATACCCTACATACTGCACTACTGAGTGGTTCACTCACAGTACGCTACCGCAGCATGACACCCCACATACTGCACTCCTGACTAGTTCACTCAAAGTACGCTACCGCAGCATGATACCCTACATGCTGCAGTCCTGACTGGTTCACTCAAAGTACGCTACCGCAGCATGATACCCTACATACTGCACTCCTGAGAGGTTCAATCACAGTACGCTACCGCAGCATGACACCCCACATACTGCACTCCTGACTAGTTCACTCAAAGTACGCTACCGCAGCAGGATACCCTACATTCTGCAGTCCTGACTGGTTCACTTAAAGTACGCTACCGCAGCATGATACCCTACATACTGCACTACTGAGTGGTTCACTCACAGTACCTTACTGCAGCATTATACCCTACATACTGCAATCCTGAGTGGTTCACTCAAAGTACACTACCGCAGCATGACACCTTACATACTGCAATCCTGAGTGGTTCATCCAAAGTACGCTACCGCAGCATGATACCCCACATACTACCCTACCGCAGCATGATACCACACATACTACCCTACCGCAGCATGGTACCCTACATACTACGCTACTGCAGCATGATACCCAACCTACTGCACTACTGAGGGGTTCACTCAAAGTACGCTACCGCAGCACAATACCCTACATACTGCACTCCTGACTGGTTCACTCAAAGTACGCTACCGCAGCATGATTCCCTACATACTCCAATCCTGAGTGGTTCACTCAAAGTACGCTACTGCAGCACGATACCCTACATACTGCACCCCTGAGTGGTTTACTCACAGTACGCGACCGCAGCACGATACCCTACATACTGTACTCCTGATTGGTTCACTCAAAGTATGTTACAGCAGCATGATACCCTATATACTGCACTCCTGATTGGTTCACTCAAAGTACGCTACCGCAGCATGATACCCTACATACTGCACTACTGAGTAGTTCACCCAAAGTACACTACCGCAGCATGACACCCTACATACTGCACTACTGAGTGGTTCACTCACAGTATGTTACCACAGCATGATACCCTACTTACTGCACGCCTGGGTGGTTCACTCAAAGTACGTTATCGCAGCGTGATACCCTACATGCTGCACTCCTGAGTGGTTCACTCACAGTCGGTTACCACAGCATGATACCCTACATAATGCACTCCTGACTGGTTCACTCAAAGTACGCTACCGCAGCATGATTCCCTACATACTGCACCACTGAGCGGTTCACTCAAAGTACGCTACCGCAGCATGATACCCTACATACTGCACTCCTGAGTGGTTCACTCAAAGTACACTACCGCAGCATGATACCCTACATACCACACTACTGAGTGGTTTACTCAAAGTACACTACCGCAGCATGATACCCTACATACTGCACCACTGAGCGGTTCACTCAGTACGCTACCGCAGCATGACACCCTAAATACTGCACTCCTCATTGGTTCACTCAAAGTACACTACCTCAGCATGATACCCTACATACCACACTACTGAGTGCTTCACTCAAAGTACACTACCGCAGCATGATACCCTACATAATGCACTACTGAGTGGTTCACTCAAAGTACGGTACCGCAGCATGATACCCTACATACCGCACTACTGAGTGGTTCATTCACAGTACACTACCTCAGCATGATACCCTACATACTGCACCACTGAGCGGTTCACTCAAAGTACGCTACCGCAGCATGATTCCCTACATACTGCACCACTGAGCGGTGCACTCAAAGTACGCTACCGCAGCATGATACCCTACATACTGCACTCCTGAGTGGTTCACTCAAAGTACACTACCGCAGCATGATACCCTACATACTGCACTACTGAGTGGTTCACTCAAAGTACGCTACCGCAGCATGATACCCTACATACTGCACTACTGTGTGGTTCATTCAAAGTACACTACCGCAGCATGATACCACACATACTACCCTACCGCAGCATGATACCCTACATACTACGCTACTGCAGCATGATACCCAACCTACTGCACTACTGAGGGGTTCACTCAAAGTACGCTACCGCAGCACGATACCCTACTTACTGCACTCCTGGCTGGTTCACTCAAAGTACGCTACTGCAGCATGATACCCTTACTGCACTCCTGAGTGGTTCACTCACAGTACGCTACTGCAGCATGATACCCTACATACTGCCCTCCTGAGTGGTTCACTCAAAGTACACACAAAGTACTTTACCGCAGCATGATACCCTACATACTGTACTCCTGATTGGTTTACTTAAAGTACACTACCGCAGCATGATACCCTACATACTGCACTACTGAGTGGTTCACTCACAGTACGTTACTGCAGCATGATACCCTACATACTGCACTACTGAGTGGTTCACTCACAGTACGTTACTGCAGCATTATACCCTACATACTGCACTACTGAGTGGTTCACTCACAGTACGCTACCGCAGCATGACACCCCACATACTGCACTCCTGACTAGTTCACTCAAAGTACGCTACCGCAGCATGATACCCTACATGCTGCAGTCCTGACTGGTTGACTCAAAGTACGCTACCGCAGCATGATACCCTACATACTGCACTCCTGAGAGGTTCAATCACAGTACGCTACCGCAGCATGACACCCCACATACTGCACTCCTGACTAGTTCACTCAAAGTACGCTACCGCAGCATGATACCCTACATGCTGCAGTCCTGACTGGTTCACTCAAAGTACGCTACCGCAGCATGATACCCTACATACTGCACTACTGAGTGGTTCACTCACAGTACGTTACGGCAGCATTATACCCTACATACTGCAATCCTGAGTGGTTCACTCAAAGTACACTACCGCAGCATGACACCTTACATACTGCAATCCTGAGTGGTTCATCCAAAGTACGCTACCGCAGCATGATACCCCACATACTACCCTACCGCAGCATGATACCACACATACTACCCTACCGCAGCATGGTACCCTACATACTACGCTACTGCAGCATGATACCCAACCTACTGCACTACTGAGGGGTTCACTCAAAGTATGCTACCGCAGCACAATACCCTACATACTGCACTCCTGACTGGTTCACTCAAAGTACGCTACCGCAGCATGATTCCCTACATACTCCAATCCTGAGTGGTTCACTCAAAGTACGCTACTGCAGCACGATACCCTACATACTGCACTCCTGAGTGGTTTACTCACAGTACGCGACCGCAGCACGATACCCTACATACTGTACTCCTGATTGGTTCACTCAAAGTATGCTACAGCAGCATGATACCCTATATACTGCACTCCTGATTGGTTCACTCAAAGTACGCTACCGCAGCATGATACCCTACATACTGCACTACTGAGTAGTTCACCCAAAGTACACTACCGCAGCATGACACCCTACATACTGCACTACTGAGTGGTTCACTCACAGTACGTTACCACAGCATGATACCCTACTTACTGCACTCCTGGGTGGTTCACTCAAAGTACATTACCGCAGCGTGATACCCTACATGCTGCACTCCTGAGTGGTTCACTCACAGTCGGTTACCACAGCATGATACCCTACATACTGCACTCCTGACTGGTTCACTCAAAGTACGCTACCGCAGCATGATACCCTACATGCTGCACTCCTGAGTGGTTCACTCAAAGTACACTACCGCAGCATGATACCCTACATACTACACTACTGAGTGGTTCACTCAAAGTACGCTACCGCAGCATGATTCCCTACATACTGCACCACTGAGCGGTTCACTCAAAGTACGCTACCGCAGCATGATACCCTACATACTGCACTCCTGAGTGGTTCACTCAAAGTACACTACCGCAGCATGATACCCTACATACCACACTACTGAGTGGTTCACTCAAAGTACACTACCGCAGCATGATACCCTACATACTGCACCACTGAGCGGTTCACTCAGTACGCTACCGCAGCATGACACCCTACATACTGCACTCCTCATTGGTTCACTCAAAGTACACTACCTCAGCATGATACCCTACATACCACACTACTGAGTGCTTCACTCAAAGTACACTACCGCAGCATGATACCCTACATAATGCACTACTGAGTGGTTCACTCAAAGTACGGTACCGCAGCATGATACCCTACATACCGCACTACTGAGTGGTTCACTCACAGTACACTACCTCAGCATGATACCCTACATACTGCACCACTGAGCGGTTCACTCAAAGTACGCTACCGAGCATGATTCCCTACATACTGCACCACTGAGCGGTGCACTCAAAGTACGCTACCGCAGCATGATACCCTACATACTGCACTCCTGAGTGGTTCACTCAAAGTATGCTACCGCAGCATGATACCCTACATACTGCACTACTGAGTGGTTCACTCAAAGTACGCTACTGCAGCATGATACCCTACATACCGCACTACTGAGTGGTTCACTCACAGTACACTACCTCAGCATGATACCCTACATACCACATTACTGAGTGGTTCACTCAAAGTACACTACCGCAGCATGATTCCCTACATACCGCACCACTGAGCGGTTCACTCAAAGTTCGCTACTGCAGCATGATACCCTACATACTGCACCACTGAGTGGTTCACTCAAAGTACATTACCGCAGCATGATACCCTACATACCACACTACTGAGTGGTTCACTCAAAGTACACTACCGCAGCATGATACCCTACATACCACACTACTGAGTGGTTCACTCAAAGTACACTACTGCAGCATGATACCCTACATACTGCACCACTGAGCGGTTCACTCAAAGTACGCTACCGCAGCATGACACCCTACATACTGCACTCCTGATTGCTTCACTCAAAGTACGCTACCGCAGCATGATACCCTTACTGCACTCCTGAGTGGTTTACTCACAGTACACCACCGCAGCATGATACCCTACATACTGCACTACTGAGTGGTTCACTCAAAGTACGTTACCACAGCATGATACCCTACATACTGCCCTCCTGAGTGGTTCACTCAAAGTACGCCCTCGCAGCATGACACCCTACATACTGCACTCCTGGGTGGTTCACTCAAATTACGTTACTGCAGCATGATACCCTACATACTGCACTACTGAGTGGTTCATTCAAAGTACGCCCTCGCAGCATGACACCCTACATACTGCACTCCTGGGAGGTTCACTCAAAGTACGTTACCGCAGCATGACACCCTACATACTGCACTACTGAGTGGTTCACTCAAAGTACGCCCTTGCAGCATGACACCCTACATACTGCACTCCTGAGTGGTTCACTCACTGTACGTTACCACAGCATGATACCCTACATACTGCACTTCTGATGTATCACTAGTGCCCGCCCACTCACATTGCAAGGGGGTGGGTGCATTGCTTCTGAGATCCTTCTGTCCACCTCTGCTTGCTGCAGTCACTCATGAACTAGTCAGCCGGCCTGACACCTTTCATGAACCACACATAAAAACCTGCCTTATACACAATGGCGATAGCATAGGCCGTGACCACACACACACAGCACTCTCATGGTCGGTATGTTTCCCCTGGACACAAAAAAGGGAAAATCTCAACCACAACTTCAGTGCAAAAGGCCTGAATGCCCACATTACTCTCAGTAGGCACTGTGCCTCGTCATACCCTGCCCTTTGACCTTCCTCCCAGCATAGCACAGAGAGAAAATACTCCATCGAGTCTTAACTGGGTAAGGCCAAACCGTCCACATGACTCATGCTGTGCCCTCGCCAGAACATATTTCTGTATAGAGTCTTCATAGATGATGCGCCACTTTTTTTGCGTCCCCTGCCAGCACCTAACGACACCATGGTTGTGCCTATATTTACAATACGGCGCATCATGGCGGTTGTTAACAGAATAGTGTCAACATTTTTGACGCTATTGTGCGCTCACCTACACTCGCATCAAAATGTTGACACAAAGCACAGGGAGGCCCCTTGAATATAACGGGTGCGTCATTTTAACACCTGCTCTGAGCAGGCGTTAAAAATGATGAAAAAATGGTGCAGTGAAATGTAAATTTGATGAGGTGGAAAAGCCACATTAGCGTCAAACAAATGACGCTGTGGCGGTGCTAAGGTGGCGCAAGGAGCTTGTAAATACGCCCCCTTTTCTTCACTAAGCAGTTTCTTCTCATCAGAAAGTGTTTGAAGTCTTTCTGTGTTGATGTGGGGCCGGGGCGGGCAGCGTCACCGCTAACAAAACAAAAAACCCTGCTAGCCCAGGAGGATCAATCAATCAATCAGGGGATTTGTAAAGCACACTACTCACCCTTGAGGGTCTCAAGGCGCTGAGGAGGGGGGGAGAAAGAGGTGGGGGGTGCCGCTACTGCTCGAACAGCCAGGTCTTGAGAAGTTTCCTGAAGGTAAGGAGGTGTTTGGCCTGGCGCAGGTGGGTGGGAAGAGTGTTCCACGTTTTGGCGGTGAGGTGTGAAAATGATCTACCGCCGGTTGTAGTTATGCGGACGCGTGGGACGGTTGCGAGGGCGAGGTCGCGGAGCGGAGATGCCGAGCCGGGTGTAGAAGGAGAGTCGTTTGTTGAGGTATTCTGGCCCGGTGTTGTGCAGTGCTTTGTGAATTGTGAATATGTAAATATGTGGCTCGGAAGCCCCGCCCATGTGCCTAAATGACTTCTCAGTCTGCTACATCAGGGAGGTTAATAAAATCCGAATTCTTTTTGTTTGTTGCGGTGCTGCGGGATACTGTGTTATTCCACCCCCGTGCAGGGCTACGGGGAAAGGACCTCGACTGGGCTGCTACAAGAGTTAACTCATTTCTGGAGTCTAAAGTTTATTGGTAGGAGGGACAGCAGAGCTACCGCTCACGTTCCCTCCCTCCCCCCACTCTCGTCCCACCGAGGCGCCTGTGACCCTGTTGTCATTAGTCTTGCTTGCGTTTCGCAATTTAATTATTTTTACACTTTTATTGCTGTTCAATAATCCCCTCCCCCCCCCCCCCCCCCCCGCGCCTTCCTATTATTTCTGCACACTCTCCACTTTTCATCAGAAGGTCCCGCCTCCCTCGGGGGCTACTTGGAGTTTTAGGAAACTTTTCCTTCAATAATTGGCTGCGAGCGCGCTTGGTGCGCTCTGGCAGAGGCCGTATCAGAGCAACTGTTAATGGTTTGCTTAAATGTGTGTCCTTCTTTGTTTAAGAGCTTTGCGAAAAAAGGCACCCGTGGTGGTAATGAAACGTTTCCCAGATACTGCAGAGACGCTTCTTTGCTGAGTAGCAGAGATGCTTCAAGCCAGGCACGGGACTCTGGCCCAGGGCCCCAGCTTTCCGGGGGCCCCTGGTTGAATCAGCCCTGTTCTGCAGAGTCCTGCCCTGATGACCTTGAATCATCCTTAAACCGATTGTTTTATACATGCTTTCCTGTATTTATTTGTAATGTGTGTGATGAGTGGGAGCCTGTTACACACATTTTTCTGCAGAGAAACGTTGTGTTTGTTTCATGCAACAGTAGGGCCTCACATAAGAGACATGGAGGGGGCTCACAGAGATTGTTTGCAGTAATATTAGTGAGCTGCTGCTGTGTTACATCACTATCACTGGATATTAGGGGCCATATTTATACTTTTTGACGCAAAACTGCGCTAACACAGTTTTGCGCCAAAAAAATTAGCGCCGGCTAACGCCATTCTGAAGCGCCATGCGGGCGCCGTATTTATTGAATGGCGTTAGCCGGCGTTAGCCGACCGGCGCTGCCAGGTGTGCGTGAAAAAAAAAGACGTACACCAGGCAGCGCCGGCGTAGGGAAAAATGGCGTTTGGGCGTCCCAAAATGGGGCAAGTCAGGCTGAGGCAAAAAAATCGTCTTAACCTGATTTGCGCCATTTTTTTTGGGCGCCCAGACGCCATTAACATGACTCCTGTCTTAGCAAAGACAGGAGTCATGCCCCCTTGCCCAATGGCCATGCCCAGGTGACTTATGTCCCCTGGGCATGGTCATTGGGCATAGTGGCATGTAGGGGGGCACAAATCAGGCCCCCCTATGCCACAAAAAAATTAAAAAAAAATACTTACCACAACTTACCTTTTCTTCCCTGGGATGGGTCCCTCCATCCTTGGGTGTCCTCCTGGGGTGGGCAAGGGTGGCAGGGGGTGTCCCTGGGGGCAGGGGAGGGCACCTCTGGGCTCATTCTGAGCCCACAGGTCCCTTAACGCCTGCCCTGACCCAGGCGTTAAAAAGAGGCGCAAATGCGGGGTTTTTTGCCCCGCCCACTCCCGGGCGTCATTTTTGCCCGGGAGTATAAATACCACGCACATGCCTCGGAGTCATTTTTTAAGACGGGAACGCCTACCTTGCATCTCATTAACGCAAGGAAGGTGTTCACGCCAAAAAATGACGCTAACTCCATGAACTTTGGCGCTAGACGCGTCTAACGCCAAAGTATAAATATGGAGTTAGTTTTGCGTCGAATTTGCGTAAAAAAAAACGACGCAAATTCGGCGCAAACGGAGTATAAATATGCCCCTAGATGTGAACACATTTAGAATTTGGGCCAGTGTTCGTGGCACTGCCTGTGACTGGCCAAAGAGGCATAAAACGGCTGAAATTGGATCATAAATGCAAAGCTGTTCCGAACAGGGGCCCCTAAAATACGTTTGACCCAAGGCCCCCAAAATCCTTAAGATGTCTCTGCTAAGGCCTTAACTCTTTGTGCTTTTTCTGTTTGATGATGTGCTTCTTGAAGACGAGCCCATGGCCAGACAAGATAAATCTCACCAGGCCTTGACATTTCACATAATATTTCAGGCCTAGCCCTTGTCCTCCTGCCTTCAGACCAGGCCTCCATGTTTGTTTACAAGATTATAGCAAACTGAAAAGTGACTCTCTCTGTTCTGAGTTTAGATAAGGAGTCTTCACCTTTTTTATGTAATTTATATTCTGTTTTAGATTTTAAAGCCATGTCCTTGTTGAGCAGTTTGTTTGCCAGCCCTTCCTGATGGTTTGATCTTTTATGCAAGCTACTATGGGCTGAGCTCAGCATTGTAATTCAGTGCATTGTAGCATTTAGATAGCGCATCAAACCTCTGTCTAGGCCTCATAGCGCTTGTGGGTGGGTGAGTAAGAGGCTAGTCAGTGCTTTGTGCCTGTTTGGTAGTGTGAGGGTTATAAAGCGGTCTGCAGAGGAAATGTTTTGGTGTCACAGTTGAGGGCCGGAGGGACCTACAGTGCACACTTGTAGCTGCGCTCACACTTGAGGTGAAACAGATTAATACATAACATTCCATTTTGCCTATACTTACCATCCTCATGTGTGCGTTCTATCCATTTATAAGGGAAGAGGCCTAAATCGGCGCACTGGTTGTGTTGTGTGGCTAAACCCTTGATACGGCAAAAGACTATGGGGTCGATTCACAAAAGAAAACTTAGACCCAGAGAAGTTTTGACCTGAAGTCCAAACTTAGACCTGAAATCTAAACTTAGACCGGAAGTCCAAACTTAGACCCGAAGTCTAAACTTAGACCTGAAGTCCAAACTTAAACTTGAAGTCCAAACTTAGACCTGAAGTCTAAACTTAGACTCCTGGTCCAAATTTAGACTTTACGTCTAAGTTTACCTTTGTGCATCGGGCCCTATATCGGTATTGCTAAACTTATAGTTGACCTTTCTGGTTCCTCTCCTCTTTTGGACCCACCACCCCCATCCCTAATTAATGGCTCACCTTGATGCTTGGAGGGCATGGAGTTTTGGTTTTTCAGAGATCATGGTCTTCTGTGGAGGCTCTGTGACCTTGTTTTCCAACCCTCTTTTGTGCCTACTTGTGGTTCATCTCATCTTCACTGATTGGGTGATTAGAGGTTTCCAGGTTAAAGCATTTCTCAGCAGGCATACTTCTAATGCTGACTTCTTCAAAGTCCACTCCTCCTCAGATCTGGGAAGGTAAATCCATCCTGGGGCTAGCAAATTTCACCCCAGATCAGGGTTGCAAGCACCTAAAAGTGGGTTATTTTCTGGACCTGAGAACTCTGACATCAGCAGAAAAGTGCCTTCGTACCAGAAAGCAAAATCGAGGCATCAATCAGGTTACCACAGTCCTTCACAATCCTTTAATGAATACCTAATATGTAAAAAAAAATTGCAGAGCTGGTAGGGTGTTAGGAGAGTGTTTGGTAACAGTTGGGCCACTTTTTGTTTGTATTAGAAAGGGAATCCTATAACAAAGTAACATCTTGGGCTGCACAAATATGGAAGCTGGGGGTGCCTTTGCTCCACAGACTAGATTAACTGAGTTAAGCTGTTCCCTCAAACAAGAGTGCTATGAAAAGGAGTCACACGATGGAGTTTGCATTGTAAGTAATGAGCTTACATACCAGCAAAATATTGCACTGGTGGTACTTTTAACAAATACCCATTATTTATATTGCATCTTTACCAAAGCCTACCTCCGTGCAAATATTTTCTTTGTAAATAAGAAAAGCTGCAAATCCAACACATTACTATGACAGCAAAGAAAAACAAATGTATGAGCAAGGGTGGGGGGGGTTGGAGAATATTACAGTGTTTTATGACATGTTAAGGCATCCAGACACCATGCAATTCCTAAACAAAAAAGCCATGCATTAGTAATTAAAATCTTGTTGTGTCAGCAAAGTAAATACAAAAAGAACACTAACTGGGTCTTAGGTATAATGTATGCACCACGTTGCATTTGCAATCTAACTTGATGTCTTATCACTAGGACCTGGTGGGGACACAAATAGGACAACCTAAGCATCCATAAAATACCAAGACATTGTTGGACCACCCATCTGAACAATGGCAAAGCACGAAAAACATATGAAAGTCAATAGCTGAAGGGACTGACCTAAAGCCTGCTCTCTCACTATTCTTCATTTTTGAATAACTGGTGACATGAGATCTTCCAGTAACTAACAATGTTTGTCAGTGTCACTGAAATAGCATCATTTAAGCCTCTCTTTTGTTTACAAACACTGTCCTGTGACTCCATGTGATATTTTTTTCAACCTACAGGCACACAGGTCTTGCCTTCCAAACTGATGGGGCAAGAGTTGGCATCTTGACAAAGTTTATCTAAAAAGTATGAGATCCTCATCTCATTACCATCTCTGACATTTCTCCGGTCGTATAGGATATTCCATACTGAGAATGAAGCCACTAGTGTTCACTGCTAGACAACTTACTGGGCAAAATAAGTTTCTCAGCCTGCAATAAAAGGATTCTGCATCATACTTTTCCTCGCGCCATCAGGACAAGAGAGAGTCTCCGTTGTCTTCTTGATTTCTGTGTTTTATACACTGGTACTAATCAAAATTTAAAAATAACTCTTTATGGGCAATGCCAGATAGCAGTTGCTATGTACCATTACAAATGAAGTGGAGGGGGGCTTGGCGGGGACGTAAGGAACTGACAGAGGTATTAACAGTAAGACCATTTGCTGGGGTATGTGCTGACAATGAACTTTTTTACAAAACGCCCAGAGTGGAGGGAGAGTGTGCAGGCCTGTAGATAAGGCTGCACCTGGAACGGACAGACACAAAGGGCCTAATTTACATCTTGAAAGAGGGGAATCCTCCGTCACAAATGTGATGGATATCTCGTCTGTCGTATTATGATCCCATTATATCCGATGGAGTTCGTTATGCGGCGGATGGGATATCCCTCATGTCTGTGATGGAGTATTCCATCCGCCAAGATCTAAATCAGGCCCAAAGTTTGGTTGTAGCTGGGTTTCCAGGTTTCGGGATGCCACAAAGATGGAGTGCAGTCTGGCTAGGCAAGGGTTTATTTGAGGATACAGGGCCTTGTTTGAAACGGATTCCCTCCTTCACAGATAGCCAGTTTAGTTCTTTAAGCTAATGTGATCATGTGCTATGAACCTGCGACAGGTCAGTTGGAATGGTGGATCCTTTTCTGAGGACTCACAGGTAAGTCACCCATAGTTGTCTTTGGTGAAGATGGGTGGGATCGGGAAACTTCTGCTGGCCTTCAGACAAAACCTAACAAGCACACATGCAGGTCCCCAAGAACCAATCTCGCCTAAGTGTTCCGTGTCACAGGCAGTAGCCTGTGCTGCAGGGACCTTGCTGGTAGTTAATTTACATTGCCAATTTTATTATTGTTTGTTCTTTTGCTCCTTTTTGATTCCCCACGTGTTTGCACACCTGCAGAATTATATTCACTGCTGATAATGTGCTGCTGAAGTGGCACCACCAAGGAAATCCAACCAGCAGCTGCGACCACCACTGCACCCTCCAAAATACGGCCAACTTGAGTGATATTCATAAATGTATAGAGCGCAGCGAGTACCCCAAGGCCGTCTTAGCACTGATGTCTGTAGAAACTGTGATGAAAAAGAGTAAAGTGAACTACAGAGTGGTGGGATAAAGCCAGGCTTTAAGGTGTGTAGGAGGCTGGACTGGCTTGTAGTGAGTACCAAGGGGTACTTGCACCTTGCACCAGGCCCAGTTATCCCTTATTAGTGTATAGGGTGTCTAGCAGCTTAGGCTGATAGATAATGGTAGCTTAGCAGAGCAGCTTAGGCTGAACTAGGAGACGTGTGAAGCTACTACAGTACCACCTAGTGTCATATGCACAATATCATAAGAAAACACAATACACAGTTATACTAAAAATAAAGGTACTTTATTTTTATGACAATATGCCAAAGTATCTTAGAGTGTACCCTCAGTGAGAGGATAGGAAATATACACAAGATATATATACACAATAGCAAAAATCTGCAGTATATTCTTAGAAAACAGTGCAAACCATGTATAGTTACAATAGGATGCAATGGGGAAACATAGGGATAGGGGCAACACAAACCATATACTCCAAAAGTGGAATGCGAACCACGAATGGACCCCAAACCTATGTGACCTTGTAGAGGGTCGCTGGGACTATTAGAAAATAGTGAGAGTTAGAAAAATAACCCTCCCCAAGACCCTGAAAAGTGTGTGCAAAGTGCACTAAAGTTCCCCTAAGGACAAAGAAGTCGTGTTAGAGGAATAATGCAGGAAAGACACAAACCAACAATGCAACAACTGTGGATTTCCAATCTAGGGTACCTGTGGAACAAGGGGACCAAGTCCAAAAGTCACAAGCAAGTCGGAGATGGGCAGATGCCCAGGAAATGCCAGCTGCGGGTGCAAAGAAGCTTCTACTGGACAGAAGAAGCTGCGGTTTCTGCAGGAACGAAAAGGGCTAGAGACTTCCCCTTTGGTGGACGGATCCCTCTCGCCGTGGAGAGTCGTGCAGAAGTGTTTTCCCGCCGAAAGAATGCCAACAAGCCTTGCTAGCTGCAAATCGTGCGGTTAGCGTTTTTGGACGCTGCTGTGGCCCTGGAGGGACCAGGAGGTCGCAAATTGGACCAGGAGAGAGAGGGGACGTCGAGCAAGACAAGGAGCCCTCTCAGCAGCAGGTAGCACCCGGAGAAGTGCCAGAAACAGGCACTACAAGGATGCGTGAAACGGTGCTCACCCGAAGTCGCACAAAGGAGTCCCACGTCACCGGAGACCAACTTAGAACGTCGTGCAATGCAGGTTAGAGTGCCGTGGACCCAGGCTTGGCTGTGCACAAAGGATTTCCGCCGGAAGTGCACAGAGGCCGGAGTAGCTGCAAAAGTCGCGGTTCCCAGCAATGCAGCCCAGCGAGGTGAGGCAAGGACTTACCTCCACCAAACTTGGACTGAAGGGTCACTGGACTGTGGGGGTCACTTGGACAGAGTTGCTGGATTCGAGGGACCTCGCTCGTCGTGTTGAGAGGAGACCCAAGGGACCGGTAATGCAGCTTTTTGGTGCCTGTGGTTGCAGGGGGAAGATTCCGTCGACCCACGGGAGATTTCTTCGGAGCTTCTGGTGCAGAGAGGAGGCAGACTACCCCCACAGCATGCACAAGCAGGAAAACAGTCGAGAAGGCGGCAGGATCAGCGTTACAGAGTTGCAGTAGTCGTCTTTGCTACTATGTTGCAGTTTTGCAGGCTTCCAGCGCGGTCAGCAGTCGATTCCTTGGCAGAAGGTGAAGAGAGAGATGCAGAGGAACTCGGCTGAGCTCTTGCATTCGTTATCTAAAGTTTCCCCAGAGACAGAGACCCTAAATAGCCAGAAAAGAGGGTTTGGCTACCTAGGAGAGAGGATAGGCTACTAACACCT